>NC_058407.1:72081610-72428232 GCF_002201575.2 Neomonachus schauinslandi | reverse complement strand
AAATAAATAAATAAATAAATAAATAAATAAATAAATAAATAAATAAAATATTTTTTAAAGAAAGAGGAGAACTACGTATTTAGCACAGAGATCTATTGCAAAGTTTCTTTTATGAGGAATAAGGTAGAGGAAATGGGAAGCCTTATGTAAAATCTGCAGCCATAATTAAAGGGGTAATAATAAAATTCTCATTGAATTACATAGGATGAGACTCGGATCCAATAATAATTACATAGTGTGTTTTAATAACACTCTACAATCACTAATTAGGTAGTCCAAACATCTTCCTTTTGAGCTAGGGTGAGTACTGTCATCCCTGTCTTGCCTATGAGGAAATAAAAATGCAGATTGGTTCCATGACATGTCCAGTCATACAGGTGAGTCATGGTAAAGCTGAGATTAGAACCCACAGCTCTGTTATTCCTAGAACTTGCTATTCTTCTTTCCCAGTTTAATGCTAAAATATTGTTCTTTATGGTTTAGGATTATCATTCCTGAGTAAGTGTTTTCATAAGAGTAATGTCACTTCCCATTGTGTTTATAGCTTTTTGGCTAATTTAAAGAACTTGGTAGAAATTCATTATGCTGTCTGTCATGATCTTATAGCCATGTGTCCATTTTCCAATAGGGATGGAGGGGAATACAGGAGATGATGGGAGAGGTGCAGAGAAAATGAGATTTACACTATAGGATATGTATACATATATGAATGTTTGTGTGGGTATGTCTGTACCTACCCTAAATTCTGCAAACCCATATACACATGTATACACACCCTGGGTAACCCATAATGTGTCTCAGAATGGCCATTTTGAACTGAAATTATTGGGAACTAAAATGGAGGCCCCCAAAACTATTTATAGAAATGAATTAGACAAGAGCTAGCAGCTACCTTAACCTGAACTAGATGCAACGGAAAATCAATTTTGGTCTTGGTTCCATTGTTAGCATAGTCCTTAACCCCAACAAACTTTTCTAATACTGATATCTATCTGAAGAAAGCAACATTGTATACTTCAAGAGCACTGGTTTTAGAGTCCAAAGACTTGGTGTTTAAGGCCCAACTCTACCATGTAACCTTGAGGAAACCCCTTACCCACTCATTTTCCTCAGAGGTAAAATGAAAGCAGGTTAGGGCCCCAACAAGGTGTGTTCAGCTAAAACTCCTCACACAGGATTTATACCAACTGAAACATAACATGGTTGCTCCTGAAGCTCCTGCCAACCCACTGGGCCCAGTCTTTATTCCAACTTCCCTACTCCTTCATTGCCCCTGCAGCTACCCTGCTTACCTCATCGTGTTGTATAAGGATCAAATAGGATAATGCACAGGAATTCTTTATAAATTTAAATATGGGAAAGGGTGTTGAGAAGGGGGAATAAAGTAAGTATTTGTTGTCACCAAAGATGAAATGGTACAAAGTAGATAAAATCTGAAAAGGATGCAAAATCATGCCCATGATGGCTGATTAGAAGCTAGTCAGCAATCACCATAATGCTTGCAACTTCTAAGATGGTGCATGTATTTTAATTAAACTTGAATGTAACTTAGCTGGAATATGTTTAAGCCTCTAGTAGAAATTTGCATCTTCTAGATGCAGGACACATTATTTTCTTTAATTTTTTAAGACCTATGTTATGCTTTCTTTTCTTTTCTTTTTTTTTTTTAAAGATTTTATTTATTTATTTGACAGAGAGAGAGACAGCAAGAGCAGGAACACAAGCAAGGGGAATGGGAGAGGGAGAAGGAGGCTTCCCGCCAAGCAGGGAGCCCAATGCAGGGCTTGATCCCAGGACCCTGGGATCATGACCTTAGATGAAGGCAGACGCTTAACGACTGAGCCACCCAGGCACCCCTGTTATGCTTTGTTTAAAGTCTCCAGTAATTCAGTGCAAAACATGCTCCTGAGCATTTATCAGTTGCCACAGAATTTCCTCTGAGAATTTAACTTCTGTCTTCAATTAACAGAATAAGTGGAGAAAATTTAACTTTTTATGGCATTTCCTCTCCTTTTATTTTTCAAGTTAGAAGAGATTGCAAACTTACAGGAAATTAATAATAATAACAAATATTCTTACCAATTGCTGTGAGCCAGGTTTTGTTTTATGCACTTTACATGGTTTGAGTCATTAGATTTTCACACTAACACCTTGGGGTAAGCATATCAGTTTTCCCCATTTTACAGGTAAGGAAAGTGAGGCCCAGGGCCACACAACTAAATAAACAGCTGAACTGGGATTTGAATGCAAGTCTTTGGCTCCAGAGACTGGGTCTTGACCAGTTCATGATACCACCTACTTTTATACAAAGAGAACCTAAGCCTCAAAATCTGATCCATGCTAACATTTTTCCATGTTTTCTCCAGATTACTTTCCTCTCTGGATGGTAGTAAGCAGATGATAAACAACAGTGACCCCTCCCTTGTGCCCCCTACCTTGTGCCCCTTCCCAAACCCGTTGCCCTCCTCAGAGCCAATGTTAGTCAGGAAATTCTTGTGTTCTTCATCAGCGTATCTTTGAAAATTCACACCTGAAAAATGCCATGAATATATTAGAAAATTTGGTTAAAAAAAGTTTTATTACCGATCAGATATTTAAAAAATTGTAAAAGTATTTTGCAATTCTTGGTCAATAATTTATTCTTCATCAGAGATGTTCACTTTCAGTTACAGAAGAAAAAATAGAAAGTACTGTATAGGATTCAGAACCAACTGAGCCACAATTTGTCATAATAATTTCCTTGATTCAGTTGTCTTCTTTCTAAGGTGTACATTCACTTACAGGCTTTATTGCACTGCTTAATAACAAGAATATTCAGTGTCAGTATTTTTGTATCATTTAGATAGTGGAGTTAAGCGTTAAGTTTTTACATTTCAGTAACATCTCACATTTCTGAGTTAGAGAAAACTCCACATTTTTCTGACTGTCTAGCCCCTCCTTTGGAATAGGATTTTTATGGCGTTGTTGACGTCTTTCAATGTCCATTTTTCTTAGTACTTTTAAAAGTCATGTCAAAGTATTTTTAGCCCTCTCAAAAGTTAAAAGCAAAGTTTTATTGGACTGTTTATAGTATAACATCTACAATTCAGTGACTTCTGAATGTGAGCTAAAGATTTCTTTTTGTAATATATATTTAAGCACCATTTTAAGTATATATATTGTCAACTCTTTCAGCAAATACCGATCAGCTCCATTTCCAAGTGTTCTGTTCTGGGGCAAAACTTTGTATTTTATTGGATTTCTCTGTCATCAAAGGAGTGGTCAGCTCTGTGTTAGGTGTCCATGAAAAATGGGGTTACTTTCATACATTAAAATGAAACTACGGACTCTGTTTAGGAGCATGTGCTCATGAAATGGTATTTGAATATAAGGGATGGGCTTGCCTGAGCTGATAGTACTCTCTTTTCTTATCTGTGGTTCTAAATCAGTTTTTCTCTGATGGAAGCTGCTTCATTTAGGGATCCAACCAAAAAGTAATGAGGTTAGATAAATTTATCAGCCATAATTAAAGGTCCAACTTAGATCTTCGATATTTTTTTTTTAAAGATTTTATTTATTTTTTAGAGAGTGAGCGAGAGAGAAACAGCATGAGAGAGGAGAGGGTCAGAGGGAGAGGCAGGCTCCCCGCCGAGCAGGGAGCCCGATGCGGGACTCGATCCCGGGGCTCCAGGATCATGACCTGAGCCGAAGGCAGTCGCTTAACCGACTGAGCCACCCAGGTGCCCTAAATCTTTAATATTTTAAAACAGATGTCCTGTTCTCTGAGTTAAGAGAGAAGTCTACTCTGTATATTTTGCTGTAAAATAAGAATAAAACAATAGGACTTCTAATTATGTATTCCTTGGATGAGGCCTTCAAATAATTAAGATCTTCAATGGAAAGATTGTTGTACAAAGAATCTGTTAAACTGATATATCAAATGTGTAGCTGAAAAAAAAAGGCACCTTCTAAAATGGGTAGTTCAGTCTAGCCATGATACATTTATAACCATGTATGTAGGTCTGTTTATTTTGTGCTAAATGTTAGAGATGGTAATATAAAGAATATTAATATAAGCCAATGATTTGGGGCCCTGCAATGGAGTGAATATTTGTCTCCCTCAATCATAGCCCTCAATGTTATGGCATTATGAAGTGGAACCCCTGGGAGGTGATTAGGTCATCAGGGTAGAACCCTCATGAACGGGATTAGTGCCCCTCTAAGAGAGACTCCAGAGATACCTCTTCTGCATGTAAGAGCACAAGAAGACAGTTGTCTATGAACCAGAAAGTGGGTTCTCACCAGACACAGAATATGCAGGCACCTTGATCTTAGACTTCCTAGCTTCCAGAACTGTGAGAAATAAATTTGTTATTTATAAACTACCTAGTTTGTGGCATTCTTGTTATAGCAGCCCAAACAGACTAATACAGCATCTATAGTGAAATTAAACATATAAATTGCCTTAAATTATTGTGCTACTGATAGCTTTTATGAGGATATTTATGACCTGACACAGTTATATAAGTCCTTTGTTTATACTGATGAGGAAATATTTCACAAATTAAATATTGATTTATGTCAAAAGTAATTTTTTAACATGAAGATATTTGAGTAAATATTAATGTGACTATCAGTGAAGAGTAGAGCAATTTTCTGGATAATAAAGACAAAGCCTGTACTAAGGTGAATTAGTTAATTTATTTTTCTCCTGAATCAGTAGAAGTCACAAAATTATTTCTCATCTTTCATACAACTTTTCCTTTGGAGGCCTAACTAATAATTGTTCAGAATAACTAAAATGCTATTTTGAAAGTTACACTATTTGGTACTTCTCAATGTGTATAAATAACATTACGTTATGTTATTATTTTCATATTGTAAAGGCTTATATTCTGAAGTACAAGTTAAATCTCTCATAGCTATTTACATAAAGAATATACATGAAAGTTATTATTCCTTAGACTATTTTGAGGTTTATGTTCAGACTTTTCGAAATGTACTATCTTGGGGCATCTGGGTGGCTCAGTTGGTTAAGCATCTGCCTTCTGCTCAGGTCATGATCCCAGGGTCCTGGGATGGAGCCCCACATTGGGCTCCCTGCTCAGCGGGGAGCCTGCTTCTCCTTCTCCCTGCTGCTCCCCCTGCTTGTGCTCTTTCTCCCTCCCTCTCTCTCTGTGTCAAATAAACAAATAAATAAAATCTTTAATAATAATAAAAAAGAAATGTACTATCTTATTTTTAGGAATTAGAAGGAAGACTGTAAATCTTTCTGAACATTGAAATCACCACATTTCATTCTTTGGAACTTTTCCTTCTCCTTGGAGAAGCACCTTGAAGAACTCAAAAAACAAGTTAGTAAAATTTTTAAAAAACCACTCCCTATTCATTTCATTTTTAGTGATTATCATAAGTTGGAATTATTTTCTCTATTTATATATAAACTTACTGTCTGAGTCCTTCACTAGGATGTAAAGTCCATGAGGGATGTGATCATGTCTATCCTATTTATCATTGTTTTTCCAAATGAATTAAGAACGAATCAATAGCTGCTTGCTTTTGCACAAATTCTGCCTCTAGATTGTCAAATCCTTGAAATTATGGACTAATGCACAATTCATCTTTGGATTATTCCCTAATGTATAGTAAATAAATGCTAATTTAAAATCACCTGTAAATTTTGTTTAAAATATCATTTTTGTATTTTTTACCTTTTAAGATTTTATTTATTCATTTGAGACAGAGAGAGAGAGAGAGAGCATGAGCAGGGGGGGAGAGGTAGAGAGAGAGAGAGAAGAAGACTCCCCACTGAGCAGAGAGAGCAAAGCGGGGCTCAATCCCAGGACCCAGAGATCATGACTTGAGCTGAAGGCAGATGCTCAACCATCTGAGACACCCAGGTACCCTTTAAAATATAATTTTAAAGGAAAAAAGATATAAACAAAAATAGTTCTTAGATAAGAAATATCAACATTGAGGAAGTTTTGAAAC
The DNA here is from genome assembly GCF_002201575.2 of Neomonachus schauinslandi. Classification (NCBI taxonomy): domain Eukaryota; kingdom Metazoa; phylum Chordata; class Mammalia; order Carnivora; family Phocidae; genus Neomonachus; species Neomonachus schauinslandi. The sequence continues at coordinate 72,422,262 of NC_058407.1, read as the reverse complement.
AGCTAAATGCTGCTAATCATATTTTTAAATAGTATCTAGTTTATGAAGGAGTTGGGAGTTTTTTGGCCCATAATCAAAACATTATTGAAAAAGTGACAGCAAAATAGGAGATCACTGTTGTCTGCCTCACAAAATGAAACATAATTACATTATCTTGATAAATTAACTAGAATTACTAAACTGATAAGGCTTTTTGTGGATCATTAGTGTTGCTTTCTTCTAAATGAACACCCTGTGAAGGAAGCATGAGAGCATATTTTACACAAGTCTACTATATGACTGTTATAGTTTTAATGACAAAAAGTACTTTTTAAGTAAAACATTTAAGTTTTAGGAATATTATATTAATATTCATATAGAGGTTATTTTCCTTTTATGCCAGAAATTCACTATAATAAATGTTGCATATTTGAATTTACTCTGATGTGACTATAACTATCACCCCTGTTTCTCAAATGCTATAATGGAGTCTATTTAAGACCATGAGCCTGAACTCAGCAGTTAAAACTTCAATGAAAGCTGTCAGAAAATGCAATCTTAATGTTTAGGAACTACTCTGAATTACTTTCCTAAGAAATCTGTCAGTACATGGGCACAAAGTTCTAAGATCATGGCATGTTATAAAGGTTTCAGAAATCTGATGCAAGAGTTTTTAATCTAAGCTCCATAAGTGGACTTCAGGGGTCAGCAGAACCCTATAAGTCATAAAGAAAATTTATGTACATCTGCATTCCTCTTTTTAATCAGATTATTGAGGGCGTTTGATGTATTTTAACTAGGGCCACTATTGGTATTTTACTTGGGACAATACTTCTTTGTTAGAGACTGTTCCAGATTTTGAAGGACATATAACATCCCTTGGAAGCCTGTTCATCAAATGTCAGGAACGACTCCTTAATCTTTGTGACAACCCAAAACAATCTCCATCCCTTACAACAATCCACACCCTAGGGCTTCTTGGATTGAAAAATCACTGGATATTATATAATCCCAAGGAAGATCAAGAAGCATTGCTTTCCAAAGCTTTGATTGCCTCATTTTTGGAAAAGTGCTTTCTTGCTTGTGGGATGATGATCTTACAGAGAACAGGAAGATGGGACTGAAAACCTCAGTTAGGTGAATTAACACGTATTGTGAGAATATCTGAGAAAGAGAAGCAAAAGAGTAGAAAGAAGGCAGTAGTCAGAATGAGATGTCTGAATTTAAGTTCAGAAGTTCAAGCAGTTCCAGAGGATGACAAGCTCATCTGTGTCCATGGAAGTGGATGGCTCATGTGGGTGGAGGTGAATATCATTAAAGATGAAGAGGTCAATGTTGGTTCCCAGCCCTTGTGGGAGCTTTCCTGGTATAATCTGAAACCATGCCCTGTATGTGGAGGGCAGGGAGAGACCAAAGAAAGAGTCTGGTAGGTGGTAGTATTAATAATAACAAAGGGAACTAACATACAAGGCTAGTCTTGGGCGGCAGCAAGACAAATGAATCCCTGCACCCACTCTCCAAACTTGAAAGTTTATAAAGAGGTCCTGACAGGCTCAGTAAGGTACATACTGTGTAGGTGTTTTCAACACCACATTGCCATCTCAAGGCTATGTCCTTGGAGCAGCCTCTGGGAGCAGGTAAGGCAAGCAGAACCCACGTTCCAAGGACAAGGGGGGAGGTGAGGAGCCTCTGAGTGCCCAAGTCCAGTTCACAGGTCAATCAGTGGTCATGTCTTTATGATGACATTCTTCTATAGTCAAGGAACAAAATGGCCATGTTGTTGAATGAGGTATCCACATGTACTTTGAAAAGACTCAGTTAGTGGTAGGACTTACGATGAGGGGTGTTAGGTAATAGAGCTTTAAAGTGGAACCTGACATTTGACTTTTGAAAAGATAATTTGACATCTCTAATGGTCAGGAAAAAGCAAGTCAGAAAATTATTGGATACTATTTCTCACCAGTTTGGCAAATATTAAAAGACTGATAATATTCAGCATTGGAAATTGAATAGGTAAAAAGATATTATGTATTCATGAAGGGAATGCTACTATCTTTTTGGTTACAGATTTGGAAATACCTGTTAATTTTTCCATCCTATTCTTGAGAAGCTATTCTGTAGGAACATAACTACCAATACAGAAGGCCAAATGCACAAATCTGTTTATTGTAGTGTTGTTGGCAGTGTTAAAAAAAAAACTGGTAACAAGGGGCGCCTGGGTGGCTCAGTTGGTTAAGCGACTGCCTTCGGCTCAGGTCATGATCCCGGAGTCCCTGGATCGAGTCCCACATCGGGCTCCCTGCTCGGCAGGGAGTCTGCTTCTCCCTCTGACCCTTCCCCTCTCATGCTCGCTCTCTCTCTCATTCTCACTCTCAAAATAAATAAATAAAATCTTTAAAAAAAAAAAAAAAGAAAAGTTCTTTAAAAAAAAAAAACTGGTAACAAAATATCTATCAATAGTGGGATGGTGCATTTATAGTATGGAATGTTTTGCTTCTACTAAAACAGAAACAAGTTAGAAATAAATGTTTTAAGAGAAAATATATGTAGAAACTTTTTCAAGTCACAAAATTATATGTGGAGTAAGCAATAAAAAGAAAACAAATCCTATGTTTGTTAGTATGAAAATAGAGAAAAGTGTGGAAGATTACCCACCAATTTGTTCACGTGGGATATATCATGGGATAGGAATGGAAGGGAGAAGACAGAGATTACGAGTGCTTTGCTTATACACCTTGAATTTTTTGACTAGCTTAACTAGGATTACTTTTACCATTAAAAACAAAACTACCATGATGAGCAAAATAATCTGTTTACTCAAAAGAAATTACAATCTTAAAAGGGATAAGAGAAGTATATGAATGGCATTAAGAGGCAGAACAATTCATGTGCCTTGAAAGATCAGTAAATTACCTAGAGAGAGAACAGTCTAAGTAAAGAACTCTAAGAATTTTTCTCATACCTAATAATATTTTTAAGAAAAAGATCAACCTATTCAAATTTTAAATTCAGATAGTCACGTTACTAACCTGAGTCTCTTCAGAGTACATGTGGATACCTCATTCAAAAACACAGCCATTTTTATTGTAATGAGATCTACCTTATAGGAAATTTTCTTCTTTATATGTGCTGGAGGTTCATTGTTTAGAAAGTAGTAATCTCTACTTTTGTAATAACTGACAAATAATATTCAGAATTTAACAGGTAGGTACTCCCTGACACTTGTCTTATTTCCTTGCCTGAGACACACAATGTCTCTAGACATTGCCTGGAACTAGTGTAGTGTTTTACGAAACACAGCCCATCCCTAGCCTTTGGCTATAGATACAGTATTACATGTCATGAAAATAGATAAAGAAAAATAAGAGGCAGAAGGCATATATGAAAGACGAAGGCTATTATCTCTCTTAACATCATGCTGCATGTGAATACTGTGTTTTGCAGAACTGGGATAAAGAGACTGTTTCTTTAGCTTAAATTGTCATGGTATTGCTGTTTTTTCCCCCTCCACCCATTTGAGCTAGTGCATTACGGTTGGAGCTATGAACCTGGGCGTCATCAGTGAACTCCACCCCTTACTTCCAGTTCCACAAGAACCGTAAGTAGGTGGATAGGTGTGGGTGTGATAGGGTGGTGCCCTTGTCACATCCATCTATCATACTCCTGCTAATCTAGTTGTTGAGCCAACAAGAAGTTGCAACCCTATAAGGAATGAAGGAAAACTTCCATTCAGCTGATCTTCAGTGTTCCCAACTTTACGTGATATTTAAGGGCATGGACTTTGGAATAAAATTCCAGCTCTCTAGTTCCTAATTGATGATTTGGGCATGTTATTTATTTTATCTTCTGAGCCTCAATTTCTTTGCCTGTAAAATGGGGTTGTACCTATAGAGTTTTTGTGAAGATAAAGTGAGAAAATACACAAAAAGTTCCTAATACCAAGTATGCTCAGAAAATATTGATTCCTCATCTCCTCATCTACCTATTTCAAAATGTCTAACTTTGACCTCTCATTTAATTTTCCTTTCACTGTCTATCACCTACTTTGTGCCCTTCCTGGTGCTTTTCCTTCTCTAAATGGATGGTCTTCTTTCTGGAATAATTGATTCTTTTTCTTCCTTAATATTTTCCTTTTTAGCCACTAGAGGGCTATGTAACAGGATGCAATTCCACTCACCTTGACCACAGTAGGAAATTAGAGAATAAAATCAAAGAATCAAAAAGGAGTCAAATAATCATAGTGTTGAGGAGACATTAGAAAACATTTAATACAACACATTTTAAAGATGAGGGAACTAGATATTTAAACAAATATGAACAGTTAATTGTTATGGTTTTCAAATCACTACCTCTACAAATCTAGAGTTAATAAATAAATCTCATTTTCTCTTGAAAGTTTTCTAACTTTTAAATCATTTTATGAAAGGAAAGAAGACACATGTGAAGGTGAATAAACCTCCTTTAGCAACAAAGCCATTTTCTTTAAATTGCCTTAATTAAATATATATGTATATATACTATATATATATATATATATATATATTTTTTTTTTTTAAGAGAGAGTGAGAATGTGCCAGCAGGGGAGGGAGGGGCAGTGGGAGAGGGAGAGAGAGAATCTTAAGCAGGCTCCACACCCAGCATGGAGCCTGATGTGGGGCTCGATATTGGCGACCCTAAAAAAGATCATGACCTGAGCTGAAATCAAGAGTTGGATGTTTAACTGACTAAGCCACCCACGTTCCCCTAAGTATTTTCTTTAATTCAATTCAAGTAATTTAAAATGCAAAGTAAATCCACACATTTAATTAAAAATGTAAAATATCTATATTTGAAATATCTCAGGTAGGTTTTAACTTTTGCTTTGTTTAACATTCAACAAATTGAAATTAGTCTGTACTTAGATATCCAAGTAACTCCAAGCATTAAGGCAATCTTTTAACTTTGAACACCCATTCATTCTAAAATATATAAAAAAGATGTCAAGAAGTACTCATACCTACCTAGAAACTAATAGAAACTATGATGCTGTCATTGAAAAATAGCCTTCAGCAATATCCTATACCTAAAAGTATAGGATATTTAAAAGTATCAACTAAAAATACAAACAATTAAAGAAATGAAATATCCCTGTAAACTGTTCAGTCCAGATGGTACCTTTTATATTTATCCATTCACTTCTCACACATACAACCATAGTCCTTATGTCTGGGAAAGTGCTTTATATTTCTGTTTGTTATTTTTACATTATTCTTTCATTTAAAAAATGTTGCTCTGTACTTTTGAGCATAAGCCAGACCCCAAAGAATTCCACCACACACATGCTGGTAGCAGTGAGAGTTGTCTCTGTGCTCAGAGCTGCACTGAGCAGAGCTAAATAGCCAGAAGCTCCATAATTAACATTCCATCAATATGGAAGTGTTTAAATATATTCTCATGCTTACGTTATATTTTAAGAAAAGGCACTTATAAATCTGTCCATAAAATGCTATCTACAATTGGCAAAATTAAACTAACATTTCTATACATGTGAAACAAGCCAAATCCTGATTTTCAGTGAGGCTAATGAGCATGGTGACAGATTCTTGACATTTGGAAAATGAAGAAGAGAGTTGTGTTGTTGTTGTTTTAATAATCCTCTCACAAAATGATTTAGTGACTCCAACACCAATTCTTTGATACTTGACCTTCATTCTTATAGCCCTTATACACAGTAAGGAGTAGTAATTTGATTGATTCATTCATTTGTTCATTGGACAAATATTTCTTGAGTTCTTACTATAGGCCAGGCAGAAGGCTGGGGAAAAATTTAGAACTGAACCAACCAACCTAACAATCAGAAACAAGTTCCATAGTCCTTGTCCTCTTGAAACTGATATGTATAGAGAGAGAGAGAGAGAGAGAGAGAGAGAGTGTGTGTGTGTGTGTGTGTGTGTGTGGTGGAGGAGGCGCAGATTGGATATAGATATTAATCAAAGAAAGGTAAAATTACAAATGTGACAAATGATAAGGACACATGTGATGTTAAGAAAGTTAACCAGAGAGGAACATCAGAGGAACTTCCCTCTGGGACTGAAGACAGGGCTGAGATCTGAAGAAAAAATAAGCAAGCTAGGTAAAGAGGCAGAAGAGTAGCTCTCTGGGCACGTGGAAAAAACTGTAAAAGACCCCAATATAACAGGGAATATTTCCTGTCTCAGGAAAGGAAAGAAGGACCTGGAGGAAAAGAAGGCATGGTTTGAGAAAAGGCTCTGGAAGGAGAAAATCCTCGACTATGCAGGGTTTTGCAGGCCAAATTGAGGATTTTAGTTTTTCCCAAAAATTATTGAAAATCAACAAAAGAGTAATAGGATTAGATTTGCATTAGGAAAAGGTCACTGTAGCTGTTATGACTAGAATGGACAGGCCCAAGAGAAATGTGTGCACATTTGTAACATGAGACATATATAACAATGTTCATAGCAGTTTGCTGTTCTTAACAGCCCTAAACTAGAAGCAGTCTCAATGTTCAATAAGAGTGGAATTAATAACCGTGCTGTAAATATACAATAGATTGGTATATAAAAATGGGAATGAGGGGCGCCTGGGTGGCTCAGTCAGTTAAGCGTCCAACTCTTGATCTCAACTCAGGTCTTGATCTCGGGCTTGTGAGTTCAAGCCCCACATTGGGTTCCATGCTGGGTGTGGAGCCTATTTAAAAATAAATAAATATTGGGGCACCTAGGTGGCTTGGTTTTTAAGCGTCTGCCTTCAACTCAGGTCACGATCCCAGAGTCCTGGGATCGAGCCCCGCATTCAGCCCCCTGCTCGGCTGGAAGCCTGCTTCTCCCTCTCACACTCCCCCTACTTGTGTTCCCTTTCTCGCTGTCTCTCTCTGTCAAAAAACAAATTTAAAAATCTTTAAAAAAAAAAAATAAATAAAAATAAATAAAAATGGGAATGAGTAGACTATGATTGTACACTGCAACATGGATAAACTTCATGCATATAATGTTAAATGAAACAGACCAGACATAGAAGGATACATACAGTATGATCCTACTTGCATAAAGTTAAAAGCCCGTAAAACTAATGTGTGGTGTTGAAGTCAGGATAATGCTTATACTAGGAGTGGGGATAGAGGGCTGTTTATTAGAAGGTGGTATTAAGTGGGCTTCTGAGCTGGCAATGCCCTATTTATTAACTTGGATGGTGGTTAAACAGGTGTTCAATTTGTGAAAATGTATTGTGTATACATTGTATGTTTTGTGCAGTTTTCAGTATGTGATATCACACTTAAAAACATTTTTTAAAGTTTTTGTTTGTTTTTGTTTTTAAGACTAGATTGATTGAGGGGCACCTGGTTGGCTCAGTTGGTGGATCATAGGAGCCTTGGACTTGGGGTTGTGGGTTCAAGCCCAACATTGATTGCAGAGATTACTTAAAAATAAAATCTTTTTTTTTAAAAAAAGAGAATAGATAGAGTTATTGAATGGATACAGTAAGATCAGTCAGGAAGCAGTGGCAATAGTCCAAGTGGGAGATTTCTATTTGAATCTTTCTAACATGGTGAAGATGGAAAGGAGACTTATTTGAAAGTGATTATTTAGGAGATAAAATGAACAGGATTTGGTGGTGAATTGGATAGAGAGTTTGAGGAATGAGGAGGTAGCAGGGTGATTCCTAGGAGCCACTGATTTAAGAAACAAAAAAAAGCAGGCCTTTGTCAGCAGGGACAAGGGTAGAAAGGGTGAGGATGAAGATAAGTTTTCATCTTTGGTAGTAGAAGGTAAGGGGTCAGCCACGAGACGAGCTCTGAGAAAAAGAGAAGGAGGTTGGACTTGTTCAGAGAGCAGAGAAAGTAGTTGTGGAGAATGAGAAAGTGAGTGACCTAAAGAATATAGTGGGATTGTTGAGTGGTACTGAGACATCTTTTGATCATCACCAGTTTATAGTGAACATTTTACCCTGAACAATGCCTTACGCCAGCATCGTCCATCCCTTCTTGTCCAGGCATGAAGAGAATTGGCAATCAAGGTCACACACAATTAGAATTATGCCAAATGGGTGTCACCAGGAGTTTTGGGGCATTAAAATAATTCAAAATAGACCAATAAGAGGTTGTAATAAATCTCAATTTTCCATCTTCTTCATAAAGGAAGAGGATCTTCAGTGGGCACCTGTTCTAGAGTTCCCTGTGAATACGGAAGTTCTCCCGAGAAGGGAAGAGAGAAGATGAGAGAAGCTGGCGTGATGAGGGTCCTAGGGCTCCAGGATTACTCTCTTCTTTTCTCTAAGCACACTTCCATTGTCACTGTCACCACAGTCGCATATTACCATTTCCTCTCTTTAACTTTCTCTGTGTTGTTCTTTTTCTCCAAGTCCCTTTTGAGGATTATATGGAAGAAATAAGCACAAAATAGACATACTAAAGTTGTGTCCGGACCCTGGCAGATTTGGGACTGGAGATACTACATTGAAAAGAAGATTAGTGGGGGACGCCTGGGTGGCTCAGTTGGTTAAGCAACTGCCTTCGGCTCAGGTCATGATCCTGGAGTCCCGGGATCGAGTCCTGCATCGGGCTCCCTGCTCAGCGAGGAGCCTGCTTCTCCGTCTGACCCTCCCCCCTCTCATGTACTCTCTCTCATTCTCGCTCTCTCAAATAAATAAAATAAAATCTTTGAAAAAAAAAAAAAGAAAAGAAAAGAAGATTAGTGGGATGCCTGGGTGGCTCAGTCGGTTAAGCGTCTGCCTTCAGCTCAGGTCATGATCCCCGGGTCCTGGGATTGAGTCCCACATCGGGCTCCTTGCTGAGCAAGGAGCCTGCTTCTCCCTCTGCCTGCCTCTGTCTCTCTCTCTCTGATAAATAAATAAAATCTTAAAAAAAAAAAAAGAAAAGAAGATTAGTATTTCAACTCTTGGACACAGCAGTTTATACATAGTTTCAGGCTACAGTAACCAATGGACCCAAAGATAGCAAGTCCATGCAGTTTCAGTGATATGCCAATTAACATTTGGACATTGGGCAAAATTGGACATTGGGCAAAATTGCAGTTTTATCTTTGGCATTTGCCTATCTCCCTTTCTCTTTCTTCTGCCAATACCTCACTAATTTATTCATTCAGTCATTCAGTCCTTTGTTCCACAAACATATTGAGTAACCACCATGCATCATACACTGAAGCTAGCTGTCTTCTAGCAACTAACACTTGGGGTTTCTCACCCCAAAGAATCACCCATCCCCGTTAAATTAACCCTCTATCTTCCATAACCATTCAACCATTTCTGGAAGGTGCTGATTAGTTTTTTATTTAAATAACTCATATCAATATTATGCATAAATTATAATAGCTATAAACATATGCCAAGCTCTCTCCTAAGCCCTTTATATGTGTTAATACTTTTAATCCTCACAACATACTATAAAGTAAGTACTATTATTATCTCCAGGTTAAAAACTAGAAACCTAAGGCATCGAAAGGTTAAGTAGCATACTCAGTAGGGAGGTGGCAGAGACAGGACTCAGCCAAGCAGTCTTTCTTCTCAGTCTATGTTCCTAATCACTGCCCAGCATAGCCTACACCTAGGCTTGTGGCAAGGTATTGGGGAGGAAGAATTTCTTCTGCCCTTCAAGGTCCTTTAGCTGGGCTAAGAATCAAATTGGCATGAGACAAATTAACAGGAGAAAATAAAAGTTAATGGCATACGTGTGGGGAATCCACACAGACAGGGGAATCCCAAAGATGGTCAGGCAATATGATATGTGTGTGTTTTTGTTTTGTTCTTTGTTTGTTTGTTTGTTTGTTTGTTTTTAGGCAACGTGATGTTTATGAGCTAAGGAGTGGGGGAGGAGTCTGAGGATACAAAGGGGAGAAAGACCATTAGCAGAAGGGTGAAAGGAGGTGTTTGGAAAACAAAGGTTGCTCTATTATGTAGATAAATTTCTTAAATAAAAAGGAATCTCTGTTAATAGCTTTCTTCCAAGTATAAGCAGGCAGTTGAGGAGGAAGTAAAAAGCTTGTCCTGAGTCTGCTGGGTTTTACTTGCTTTTAATTCAAAATAATGTTCATGCCAAAGCGGCCCATCTTGGGGGCAGCCTGCCCTTGGCCCTTACAGAGGCAATAAGTGGTGGTGTGTTCTTACAGGCTTTGTTATAGGTTGGAATTGAAATTCGCTTTCTGCCTTGAATTGACCTTCTTGTTCTTATCATCAGGAGTCCAGTGGCCATTAGGATAAGGTTGTTCTGTTGGTATTGAATTTTACATAAACATCAAAGAAAGTAAAAGTCTATTCATGACTAATCTGAGGAAAGACTTTTTTATGGTCATTGGGATTGATAGTAATGAGGGTATAGGGTCTTTGAACCTGGGCATGCTCTACTTGACTTGTGGGGTGTTGAGACCTATCCAGGGAAGCAGAAAGAGGAAGGATGTACATTTGTGATCACAGAGATAGGAGACATAGCAGTTAGAGTGGTGGTCCAGCTAGACCAGTTAGTTAATGGGATATCTAATTTCTATTGAATCAGTGAATTAGAAGAAGTATTTGTGAAACTTTTATAATCAGCATGCTGGGGTACCTGAGTGGCTCAGTCGGTTAAGCATCTGACTATTGGTTTTGACTCAGGTCATGATCTCAGGGTCATGGGATCAAGCCCTGCCTTGGGTTCCACACTCAGCAAGCAGTCTGCTTGAGATTCTCTCTCTCCCTCTCCCTCTGCCCCTCCCCCACCGTGCTCTCTCTCTAAAATAAATAAATAAATCTTAAATAAAAAATTATATAGTAAGTATCTTTTTGGGAAGATTAAAACCAGAGTATTACTTCTCAACTTACTCTGGAAAGGAGGAGATAAAGCAGATGAAGCAAATACTATGAAATCCCCAAGATGCTTAATTTTTATTTCAACAGAAAAGAAAAAAACTGCACTTTATAGTTTTTTACCTAGCAGTGTGGGCTTAATATACAAGAATATGAAGAAAAGAGTGCACTTCTTTTTATATTTTTCCCCTCAGTGATTTCATTAATCCTCATTATCATTTTAATTCTCTCATTCATATATTTGTTATTTTGCTCTATTTTTATTCATTTGTTCACTCTTTCACTAATGCACCTATTAAACAAATACTTTTAAAGTATCTGCCATTTATTATTCTGGGAGCTATGAATATTGCAGTAAATAACATAAGCAAAATTCCTGGTCCACAAAGTTTACAGGCTAAGGAGGGCAGGGGTCATAGGCAGAGAGAATCAACTAGCAAATTAGTGAATAAGATAAATGGATAAATAAGCTATATAAATAATACTGACCAATGTGATCCAGAAGGACTGGTTGAGGGCTACTTTATTTTAACTTTTTAATTTAAGTTGAATTAATTAACATATAGTGTATTATTACTTTTAGAGGTAGAGTTCAGTGATTCATTAGTCTTATATAACACCCAGTGCTCATTACATCACGTGCCCTCCTTAATGCCCATCACCCATTTAGGCCATCCCCCCACCCCCACCCCTCCAGCAACCCTCAGTTTGTTTCCTATGATTAAGAGTCTCTTATGGTTTGTCTCCCTCTCTGATTTTGTCTTGTTTTATTTTTCCCTCCCTTCCCCTAAGTTCCTCTGTTTTGTTTCTTAAATTGAAAATATGAGTGAAATCATATAATTGTCTTTCTCTGATTGACTTATTTCAGTTAGCATAATACCCTCTAGTTCCATCCATATCATTGTAAATGATAAGATTTCTTTTTCTTTTTTTTATGGTTGAGTAATATTCCATTGTGTGTGTGTGAGTGTGTGTGTGTGTATACCACTTCTTTATCCATTCATCTGTTGATGGGCATCTGGGCTCTTTCCATAGTTTGGCTATTGTGGACATTGCTGCTATAAACATTGGGGTGCATGTGGCCCTTCAGATCACTGCTTTTGTATCTTTGGGGTAAATACCCAGTAGTGCAATTGCTGGGTCATAGGGTACCTCTATTTTTAACTTTTTGAGGAATCTCCATACTATTTTCCAGAGTGGCTGCACCAGCTTTCATTTCCACCAGCAGTGTAAAAGGGTTCCTCTTTTTCTGTATCCTTGCCAACATTTGTTGTTTCCTGACTCGTTGATTTTAGCCATTCTGACAGGTGTGAGGTGGTATCTCATTGTGGTTTTGATTTGTATTTCCCTGATGATGAGTGATGTTGAGCATTTTTTCATGTGTCTGAAGTGCTCTTTTTTAAAGCATAAAAAAGGAAAAAGTTTTGGGGCACATGGCTGGTTTGGTGGGTAGGGCATGTGACTATTGATCTCAAGGTCATGAGTTCAAGCTTCACATTGGGTGTGGAGCCTACTTAATTAAAAAAGAAAAAAGAAAAAGTTTTATATAGCTGGAAAGATTTCAAGACATCCTGAAAGCTTGATTGGGTTGATAGATGAAGATGGTGGAGTAAGGGCATTTATGACTGAGAAAATAAATAAGAGAGAAAGTAAAAGGCAACACCCCCCCCATGTCCAGCCAAGGTAATGGGGAACACAGGGATGGAGGGGGAATTAGTTAGGGGAGACAGCTTTTTGGAAGCAGAGGAAACAGATTAAGGCCAGATCATGGAGGGCCTTGAACATTATGAAACAAGGTTTAATTTAAAAAAAATTATTCAAGCAAAGGAGTAGACATACATTTCTCCAAAGAAGATATACAAATGGCCAAGAAATATATGAAAAGATGCTCAACATCACTAATCATCAGAAATGCAAATCAAAACCAAAATGAGATATCACCTCACACCCAATAAAATGGCTACTATTAAAATACATCAAATGTTGGTGAGGATGTGGAGAGATTGGAACCCTTGTGCACTGTTAGCAGGAATGTAAATGGGTATTGCTGCTATGGCAAATAGTATGAAGTTTCCTCAAGAAATTAAAAACAGCACTACCATCAATCCAGCAATACCACTTCTGGGTATATACCCAAAAGAATTAAAAGCAGGGTCTCAAAGAGATATCTGCATATCCATGTTCATAGCAGTATTATTCACAATAGCCAAAAGGCAGACACAACCCACTCTATCAATGGAAGAATGGATAAGCATACAATGGCTTTTATTCAGCCTTAAAAAGGAAGAAAATCCTGTCACATATCACAGTATGGATGAACTTTGAGGAAATTATGCTAAATGAAATAAGCCAATCACAAAAGGACAAATTCTGTCCAGTTCCACTTGTCTGAAGCACTTCACACAGTCAAATTCATAGAAACAGAAAGTTGAATGATGGTTACCAGCAACTGGAGAGAGGGAGAAAGAGGAATTATTGTTTCATGGGTATGAAGTTTCCAACTTGTAAGATGATGCTCTTTCACAACAATGTGAATGTTCTTAACACTACTAAACTGTACACTTGAAAATGGTTAAGATGGTAAACTTTATGTTTTTTATCACAATAGAAAATTTTTTTTGTTACTTAAGTCCTCAAAATCATTATGCTGTTTTTGTATTAAACTTTTATTTATTTTTATTTTTTTAATTTGAGAGAGAGAGAGAGAGAGAGAGCAAGCAGGAGCTGGGGAGGTGGAGGGGCAGAAGGACTGAACAGGGAACCCCACTTGGTTCTCCATCCCAGGACCCCGGAGTCAAGACCTCAGCCCAAGGCAGATGCTTAACTGACTGAGCCATCCAGGCACCTTTGTATTAAACTTTTAGAATTTGTGTGTGTGTGCATGTGTGCATGTGTGCGTGTGTGTGTGTGTGTTAGGTTGCAGGAAAATAAATGTATCTGCTTGGATCTACATTAACCTCACTTATCTCCACCCCACCTTTGTGGATCTTGGAAAGTTGTTGCATGGAGCAAGAAGCTAGCCTGAACAAGAGGGCTTTGACACTTACTTCATCACTGTTTATCAGTCTTGAGTTATCAATATCTACATGTTGCAAAAGGTCACTTTATAGTGGCTTTTTCTTTTTTTTTTATAGTAGCTTTCCAAAAAAAATGAGGTCTTATTATAGGACCTCTTTTACCCCATCCTTATGTGAGTCCTAAGACACTTTTCTAGCATAAACTTTTGTAGTTTTATACATTTACATGATGTTTAGGCCCAATTCCTTTTTTTTTCCAGATAGAAATTGATTGAACTTTATTGAGCCTATGTGGCCTGATAAGTGGTCAAATGTTATAAATGTTCCATTTGGGATTTTTAAAAAAGTGTGTATCCTATTTTTGTATGTGTACAACTTCATGTATACAAATATATTCACATTATTCATATTCATTTTACATATATTCATTAGAATAAGAAGCTTTTACATTTTTCAATTAGTAAGAGACTTATAGACCCAATAAATTTTAATTACTAAATTTAATATATTCAAAAGATAAAAGATAAATAATATATTTGATATTTAAGGTTGCCTCCTACTTTATATGGATTAAACAAACTACAATTAAATGATTTGGCAAGTGATTATTTAGTGTTTAATATTTCATTATTTCACTGTTGCATAATCTATATTATAGGTATTAAATAACATAAGAACACATAAGGTGATTAAATATTTAATCAATTTAATATTTATCTTCTACGTTGGGTAACAAGTACTGAGCTAAAGCATATAATTTTCAATGTGCTTAACTTTAGAAGCCTTGTGTATTCATTTTTATAATTACTCATTATTTATTTTAAATTTAATCTTATTTTTGCTTTTTAGAACTTTCCTGCTACAGTTATCTATATTCTGTGTAAACACTAGAGAGTTACTCTTCATTGTCCAAAACTGGTTCACTTTACATGACCTGAACTTGAGAAGCTAATGTTTCTCAGGTTTCAAGGCAACATACTAAACGTATGGGAGCACCTACTGGTGAAGGGTGATACAGTCCTACAGACTGGTTTCTACTGGACCTTGTCATTTAGACCAAGTTGGAGGGCATGAGGATTATGAAGTCTTTAAATGTGTAATCAAGGCAATCCTGCTGCGAGAAAATGCTTATTGCTTAAATGTTGCAACAGAGTGGTCGTAGGCAGGAAATACAAGAGTTGAGAAGATATTACAAAACAAATATGCCATTTAGATGGGACACAACATCCAAGGGGCATACAGTTGTTTAATATTGGGGTACTAAAATGTTTCGTGAGGACTGAGACCAGGTCTGTGCTGTTCACTTAGAATCCCTAGCACAATAAATGGTACCTTGAATGTGTCAATAAATATTTACTGGTTAACCAGTTTGGACATTTGTTCCTCAAAACATGTGAAAATTTGCCTTTTGTTCTCCTTCTCCCATATGATTGCATTCAACATTTATAATACAAACAATGAAAATGTAACTTATGTGACAAGTTTCCTTTTTAGATGAAAAAAAAGTATGTTTGGTTAACCAGAAACCTTGAGCCAGTGAAAAATATACTTATAACTGTAGAGTTTAAAACAGTTATAATGAAAATTGACCTAAACTAATTAAAAGGAAAGTGATGGGGAGTTGCATAGGCTTCGTAATCAAATATTGCTAGGTTCAAATTTCAGCTTTATAGCTTAGTAGCTGTATGAGGTTGGATGAATTACTTAACCTTTCTGTCCTCACTTTCCTCTTTTATTAAATTACAGTTTTGTGAAGATGTAATGACTCAAATATATGCAATGCTTTGTGCCTTCTTGGTAAATAAGTAGTAGCTATCGACTTTTTCTTCTCAGGGTACTCATTTTCCTGATTTTCAGTGGACAGTAAACTTCTTTGGACAAGGACCATATTTTATTTATTCCTAGAACCTATCACAGTGCCTGGCATAGGCTGGTTCTTAATAAGTAAGTGTGTGTTGAATTAATAAAGAAAATAAATACTTAAGCAACTATTTGGGGACTATTATTCATAGTACTACATAAGGTTGTATGTACATCATACAACTTGTAAATGAAGTGTATGTAGACACATACCCAATAGTCATTTAAAATATAGAAATAGGGCATTTTCTACCCCTGGAATAATTTGTAATTCCTTTGATTAATCAAATGTTTTTGATGATGATTAAGGAATTCACAAGAAATGTTGAGTTCAAGTAACTGCTCATTGGACAGAGACTATACTATAGAGTATTCACCCATAGCCACATTCTAGCTTAGCTACATAGTGATTTTTACCCTGAAGGACATTTTTCTCACTTGCTTTCATTAACACAAGCCCTGTGTATAAGTGTAGATAACTGGTTTTGGAAATTTCACGATAAAAACTGTAAAGCAGTTTAGTACTTGGTAATCAGGAAAGGCACCAACAATGGAAGAAGGGATTTGCTTTTAATAAAAATATTTTATACATCCATCTGAAAGTTCTCATGTGGCAAACATGACAAGTACAACTCTAAAACATATTTGACATACCTAAAGGTATATCGGCAGAAATGTCAATACCCTGGGTTATATGAAAGTACTGTACATTTCTAAATGAGAATACTATTTGCCCATAAAGTAATTCTATCAAAGTCATCTCTTTTAATCAATGATTTAATAATCATTACCATTTTCTGTGCATCTCAGAAGTGTGTAACATTCTACAGATCTAGGTTCCAGTGTGTAACAAATTTTTCTAGGCTTATGGAATCAAAAAATTATTCCAAACAGATATTAATAGGCTAAGCCTATTGCCAAATATGAAATTATACTTGGGGCCAATGTCTCAAATAAAAAACTAACATGTTCATTTATACCTTTACTGGCAAAACAAAGTTTGACACAAAACCCAAATTACTGTCAAGGGAAAACCATTCCTATTGTAAACAAATGTAAACTTTAGTTGAATATCAGGATATATCATTTTCCTTGAGATTCATGGAGAGGGATTTTTTTTTTTTTTAAAGATTTTATTTATTTATTTGAGAGAGAGAATGAGATAGAGAGCATGAGAGGGAGGAGGGTCAGAGGGAGAAGCAGACTCGCTGCCGAGCAGGGAGCCCGATGTGGGACTCGATCCCGGGACTCCAGAATCATGACCTGAGCCGAAGGCAGTCGCTTAACCAACTGAGCCACCCAGGCGCCCATGGAGAGGGATTTTTTAAACATTATTGTGTTTACCAGAACACACACTATTTTAGACTCATGCTTGGCCTAACACTACATGATGGAGAAATAAAATGCAACATTTTCATGGAATGCAACTTATTTTCCAAGTTCAAAAGTTAGCCAAAAATGCCCATTTACAAATCTAAGCTCCATTAAACTTACAGCTTTCTTTGACAAAACACCCAAATCCCAGAAGTCAAAAGTTTGCGCAAATAGATGGTAAATACATGGTGAAAGTACTTTGAAAATTCAAATATTTTCGGGCGCCTGGGTGGCTCAGTCGTTAAGTGTCTGCCTTCGGCTCAGGTCATGATCCCAGGGTCCTGGGATCGAGTCCCGCATCGGGCTCCCTGCTTGGCGGGAAGCCTGCTTCTCCCTCTCCCACTCCCACTCCCCCTGCTTGTGTTCCTGCTCTCGCTGTCTCTCTCTCTGTCAAATAAATAAATAAAATCTTTAAAAAAAAAAAATTGAAATATTTTCTTTTTCCTTTCCACATCCACCCTCTTTAATTTCTCAATCTTGTTCACATTTTTTTGTAAAATATAAGAATTGTAAAATATGGTATACTCATTGGACCATTTTGGAATTAGTTAAATGGTACATCAAAACAAATTCAAATCACAGATTTTTTTCCCCTCCAAGTTAAAGAATATTGGTCTGTGATGAAAATTCAGAAAATAAATAGGCACAAAAAAGCTCATGTAAAACATGTTTTTCTTAGAACTGTAACATTTAAATTACAGTGTGTACAGTTTTAGTACAGAATTTTAAACATCCTCGAATCCTGTACATTATAAATAATGAATCCTATTTACTTCAGCTCACTGGTAGAATGTATCAAATAAGGGATAATTACAAATCTAATATTTGTTTTGGCATTCATTTCTAGGTTTCAAAACACAATGTATCATGTCCTAAATGCTTTATTTTTCAAATTGTGAATTAAGGCATGGAAATTATGCACGTTTCAAACAAGGACTTTTCATTTTCTTCTTGTACCTTGAAAAGTTAACTTAAAACACTTGCCTCAGACTGTTCCCTACAGCTGTAGAAACTGAATAACTGCTAATACAGAAGTTAAGATTAATGGATGATTGTTATCAAATTTAAGTTTTGGCTCTGCGAATTTTTTTAAACCTTTGATACCTGCCTCACTTTTCTAATAGGAAGTAGCAGTACCTGACAAAAGGATATGAATACCTAAAGATACTAACAGAAAAACCTAGACAGTTGTACTGATTATGATTTTATACTGCATTCCTTCCTATGAGATGGTTACATTTATCCATAACTAACAATGTCTTAATTAGCATGGCAGAACTGAGAATGTGAAAATGTCATGCTGTTCAACTACAGTCATCATGAATGACTTCCAGGTACTCTACCACCTGAGAAAGTCTGGGAATCACTGACTTAGCATTGATTACGGTTGTGTCTAAATACGTAAATAAATCCCCAAACCACTAACAACCGATCATTCTCATTTTTCCTGGCCTATCAACATGATGGCATCAGCAGGTCTGGCTTGTGCATTTCCAATGTCAGGGCACACGAATAGGTAAGATTTATTTTATATGGACTATTCCATGCAGATTCTTTCTCATTATGTTCACTAAATATTAAATTTACCTATAACACAATGAATTTCCCCTCTGATTGCTGGCTGTAGAGGTACGTTAATATTGAGTATGAGTGCATAGTTGCTGGAAAATTTGCTAACTTTCTTGGCTCATTTTAAACCACAGCCCAGTGACCTTTCTTTCCACTTTGTATTTAATTTCCACATCTTGTAAACAATAACCAAATAATAATACCACTAACATTACCAAATCTACTTTCTTTTCAACATCTCATCTAACTTATATTGAAGTTATAGCCCAGTTAGATTTCGAGGATGATAGTGGAAAGTAGAAATAGCACTGGATCAAGGAATCAGGAGAACTTCATTTGATCCTTGGATCTGTCCCTAAATAAATTGCATAATTAAGGCAAGTCTGAGTGTCAATTTTCTCAAAAGCGAGTGAGGTAAATAATAGTTCCCTCAAAAGATTGCCATAAGAATTAAAATGAAATTATATAAATGAGGATTGTAAATTATAAAGTGCTTTTTCATTGTACGTTATTACTACTGTGATTTTGAGAATCCCTATATTCTATTATAGCACTGCTATTTAAAAATGTGGTGGACTCCTCCTTTGAGCACAAAAACAAGCTGAATATTTCTGGACAGAAGTTGCAGTAGATAATGCTGCCAAGCAAAGTAACAGGCTGAGACATACATTGTTTGGATACTCCTTTTCTGTATTGGCAATTCGCTTCTTAAAAGGAATGAGTTTATTAACAAATATGTAAGATTCTCATTAAAACTAATTTGTTATGTGCTCATAGTAAGATGCTCAAAATCTAAAATTTAAAAATATGGCATTTTATACATCTTTAGCCATGCTTCTTTCTTTCAACCACTGCCATTAAAATAATTTTTTTATATTGAAATTATTTATCAAGCTGTCAGCTATTTTGTATACAGGGTTTCGTTGATCACGAGTAATGATGAACATGAATTCTACCTATTAAACCGAATAACCGTAAGTGGACTGAAATGTTACTCAAACTTCTAATTTTATGCACCTGGTTTCAAACCATATACTGTTCTTAAGTTGTTCCATCCTCAAGATATCTTCCATGTTTGTTAAGAACTTCAGGCACATCACATACACATGGTAAATCTGGTATTCTTCATTAATTCACCTAGAAAATCCTGTTTGACAGGTGAATTATGCCTTCACTAAGAATTAGTATAAGCCAAAATGACTAATCTCACATAACGCATTTGTTTATTTTCTTCTGAAAAGTCAGATCATATATTTCCTTGATGCTAAAATTTTATAAAACACTTCTTACTTCCTTATTTTCTTTGTGCTTAGCTTAAACACAATGCATGCACTGTAACAGACTGTCTTTGAGTCTTTACCTAAAAAGTAACTTTTAAAACATGTCAAAACAAATTAGGATGTCTCATCTTCATTTTTTATTGTTTTCAGCACTGAGTCTTCTCCCAAAATTTTACATAGTTCATTGAGTCTCTGTTGCATTTTGGGAATTCCAGCTAGCTGAGATTCTAGCTTTTGTTTTTCTTCACTCAGTGTTAAACGGATAGCAGTATCCAATTGTTCAAAGCGCCAACCTCCTTCACCATCAAACTGTAATAAATGAGTGTGGTATTTCCTGCATAATTAAAATGAAATAATATTATTAGCAATAATTGTGAAAAGCCATTTTAGGTTTATCATTCCAGTTGGTATTCAAAGGCAAATTTTAAGTAAGGTGCCTATTTTACATTTGATTTTCAAGAATCCCTCAAGAGGTTGAATATTGTGATTTTTTTTTAACTCCAGAAGTCATTGATCTCTTGGAAATTCTATTGCTTATATTAAATTTCTTTTATATTCTGAATATATATGAAGTACTAAGGAAGACATGCTGTTTCTATCTATTTAATTTATCTTCAAACCCACTATGACTCCTGAATAAATATCAAAGCTTAGTTAGAATGGGAATAAGGAAAGGAAGCTGAGGAAAGAAAGTAAAAATTTTAGAGGTTATACAGGAAAAAAAAAAAACAACCTAAGAAAAATAAAGGAAATACAAAGGGTGGCTGGGTGGCTCAGTCAGTTGAGCGTCGGACTCTTGATCTAAGTTTGGGTCTTGATCTCGGGGTTGTGAGTACCATGCAGAGTGTGGAGCATATTTAAAAAAAAAAAGTTTTAAAACACTTTTTAAAAATAAACTCTTTGATAAAAATCGTTTAAAGATACTTCCATGCCTTCATATAATTTAATCTACTTTCTCATGGCTCTGGTTCATAATTAGAAATTTCAGACAGGCATAGAGATTATTTTGTTGATGAGACAAGAGACAATCCATCTAGTCCTGAAGAGAGGCTAAAGTCACTCTGGTTTCTGGGATTTGTGGGGAATGTGTGGAGAGAGTAATGCTAGCAGAGTTGGCCTTGCATGGTTGAGCCCCTCCATTTTGTCACTATGCTGAAGTGGCCCATGTTCCTATGTGTCCCCAGTTTTCCTGTCTTTTCCTTATAGTTTTTCTTGCTTCTTTTTTTTTTTAAGATTTTATTTATTTATTTGAGAGAGAGAGAATGAGAGAGAGAGCACATGAGGGGGGGAGGGTCAGAGGGCAAAGCAGACTCCCTGCCGAGCAGGGAGCCCAACGCGAGACTTGATCCCGGGACTCCAGGATCATGACCTGAGCCGAAGGCAGTTGCTTAACCAACTGAGCCACCCAGGCATCCAGTTTTTCTTGCTTCTTGATCCCTTTTAAGCTCTCATCTGTCATTTACTATGATCAGTGGGGTTATTTCAAGTAGATTTACTTCCTTTTTTAAACAAGATATAATTCACATGCCATAAACTTATTCTTTTAAGTGTAAAATTCAGTGATTCTTATTTGATTCACAAGCTCATGTAACCATCACTACTATCCAATTCCAGAATATTTTCTTTATCCCCAAAAGAAACCCCATACCTATTAGCAGTCCCCCCCCCCCGCCCTGCCGCTCAGCCCCTGACAATCATCAGTTTCCTTTCTGTCTCTCTGGATTTGTCTATTCTGGGCATTTCATATACTGTAATCATATAATATGTGGCTTTTTGTGACTAATTTCTTTCACTTAAAATGATTTCAAAGTTCATCTAGTTGTAGCATGTATTAGTATTTCCTTCATTTTTATGGCTGAATAATATTCCACTGCATGATTTTACATGCTTTGTTTATCTATTCATCAACTGAAAAACCTCTGGTTTCATCTCATTTTGATTGGATGGATCATGCTGTAAGATGGGGAAACTAACCTGTGTTAAACTGTGTCAAAAGAGTAAAAATCACTCTCAAGCTGAAGGTCGAAAGTTCATGTTTTTGATAACATATGACAGAGATGAATGATCTTGTTTTTAATATTCTTGGGCTTTCCTAACGTTGGATTACAACTGGGAGCAATTTTAGAATGCAGTAGTTCTGATCTTGGGCAACTCCTGTCTTCAATGTATAGTGAAGGTTTGGCTCGTCGCTCCAGTCCCACAACATTATTTGATTTCTACATGGGAGGAAGAAAATGTATGGGTGCTTCATGACCTGAGATTCAGAGGTATGTTATATATAATGGACTAAAATAATATTTCAGGGTTTGCCTTAGAGGATTTTAAAGGAAACTATTAACTGAGGCTCGTTGGAAATAATCTGTAGACTTCCTGCACTAATAGGATCAAGCTTAGGAAAGTGGTAGGTATAAAGCTATAATTCTATCCAGGAACCAAATAATTTAATAAGGTTCTATAATTGTTGAGCTCTTTGTATACTGATATTGATTTTAATCTTTACAATCAACAATTACCCCTTTGCTGTCATGGGGAAAATATAATACATTTTTTTCTCTCTTCTGAAATCTTTTCAGGGAAAATAAGAATTTCATCTAGGAAGAAAGGCTAATCAGAAATGATGGATCTCTTCAACCTACAATGTCTAAATTAATTCATAATGCAGAAGTAACATGACTTTTAGTTTTATGGGAAAATATACTATGAATAGCTGCAATTAAAAACATTTTTCTTGTTAAAAGGCATAAAATTACAGATTTTGTTATTTGCTTTAAAATTCATTTGTCCTCTATACACCTATTAAAATGGCCAAACATCCAGTACACTGATAACACCAAATGCCCACAAGGCCATGGAGCAGCAGAAACTCTCATTCATTGTTGGTGGGATTGCAAAATGGTACAGCCACTTGGGTAGACAATTTTGCAGTTTATTAAAAAACTAAACATACTCTTACCATATGATCCAGCAAATTGCACTCCTTGATATTTACCCAAAGGAGTTGAGAAAACTTGTGTCTACCCAAAAACCTTTATATGAATGTTTCTAGCAGATTTATTTATAATTGCCCAAACTGGAAGCGACCAAGATGTCCTTTAGTAGGTGAATGGATAAATAAACTGTCTACATCTAAACAATGGAATATTATTCAGTGCTAAAAAGAAATGAGCTATTGAGCCATGAAAAGACATGGAGAAAATTTAACTGAATATTACTAAGTGAAGAAGCCAAACTGAAAAGGCTACATACTATATGATTCCAGCTATATGACATTCTGAAAAAGGCAAAATTATGGAGACATTACAGATAGTGGTTTCTATGGCTTGAGGGAAGGGAGGAATGAATAGGAAGAGCACAGAGAATTTTTAGAACAGTAAAAATACTCTGTACAATACTGTAAGGATGGATATATGCAACTATAAATTTGTCCAAACACATAGATTGTACACCACCAAGAGTGAACCCTAATGTAAATTATGGACTTTGGGTCATAATGATGGGTCAATGTAGGTTCATCATTGTAACAAATGTATCACTCTAGTGGAGAATGTTGATAATACGGCTATGCATGTGTGGGGGCAGAGCATATGGGATATTTCTGTTCCTTCCTCTCAATATTTCTGTGACCATAACATTGCTCTAAATAAAATCTTTAAAAACACAACAACAACAAAAACCCATTTGTTCCTTCAATTGAGAAAAAAAATGGCTGAACATGCTTCCAATGACTCTTTAGGCTACTTGAATAAGGAACTGAATGACAGAATAGGATAATAAATCCATTGATAAAGTCAGAAAAAGCACCAGAACTAAGACATAACTCCATGTTATCCCAACATGTGATCAATTAGGAAGGATGTCTGGAAATGACAAGTCCATACCAGAAAGGGCTCAAGAGTTCTGGCGTGGTTCTATGTCATCACTGATTCAGGGATTTATAGACAAATGTCATATGTTGTGAAAGTCCAGTTCCTGTTGGTTTTTCTCAAGGGAAAAGTCAGAGGAATCACACTCATTGCCATGTACTCATCCTGGACTAGATCCAGACTGCTTCTGGAGAGATTAGTAAGTCAGGCTCTTATCACTCCAGATGCCAGTTAGTGCTTAATGACAAAGAGACAAACCACAAAGTTCTATAGAAAAGGTCACTTCATGAAATGTTCTATTTTCAGGTCACCTCTCTGAGGGAAAAAATTTTGAAAAATTTGAATGTTTAAATGAAGAGTGAAAATAGATTATTATCGTCTCAATAGAAGTAGAACACAGAATCAAAGAATGTTGAACAATGAGAGCCTGATCTGAACTGCACACTCAGTTAACTCATAATTTTAAAGTAAACATTCTCAATACAGTGAAAAGTCTAGAAGGGCTTCCAGGATTAATTCCAATAAAGCTTGTTACTCAGCCTAGGTTGGAAGTCACGTACATGACGACAGCTTTGGCATAGAAGATGATTAGCCACCTGCTACAGAGAGGGGAGAAGTCCTTTCTGTCCCTTGGAAAATAGGAGGCTAATGCGTATAGAGTCCACTGTAGTTACTAATATACCAAAAGAAAAGATTTTGATTGATGAAACAGAAATATCCAAGTAGTGGAGTATACTATGAATGAACAAGTGTTTTTATGGCTTACATATACGGTGCATTTTGAGTTCCTTATAATAAGAAGAGCAGCATACTATAGTATAGAGAGTGTGATCATGAAAGTTACTTTCCTCATTTTTCTAGTTCTCAGTTTCTTCATCTGTAAAATGGGAATAGTTAGACTACCTATACTCAATATAGTGTTGTTATGCGACTTAAAATAAAATGAACCTGGAACAGAATAGGTGCTGAATCTGCAACAGCAACTATTATTATGGCGATGAATCAGTACAAAAGTAGGGGAATGGTAAAAATAGTGTTATCATTTTTTTTAAAATAGGGGAAATCCCATTGAGTTTAATGAGCTGTTATTTAGAAAATATTTTCATTCATTTTTCCTTAAAACAAAACCGTTCCCCCCAAAAAGCTTTGTCCCCCTGTGTTTTCTCCATTTGGGAGAATATTAAATTGTGGAATTTTTTTTCCTGGATTTTGTAAAAGGGGCTAAAAAGATGATATAAAATTACATAAATATATTTTTCCCTGTACATGATATGCATTATGAATATTTTCAGTTAAAAAAATCACTGGATTTTTCTATTTCTTTTCAGAATTATTGGAATGTGATAACCATTTTCTTTTTTTTTCTTTTTTTTTTAAAGATTTTATTTATTTATTTGACAGAGAGAGAGATAGCGAGAGCAGTAACACAAGAAGGGGGAGTGGGAGAGGGAGAAGCAGGCTTCTTGCCGAGCACGGAGCCCGATGTGGGACTCGATCCCAGGACCCTGGGATCATGACCTGAGCCGAAGGCAGACACTTAACGACTGAGCCACCCAGGCGCCCGATAACCATTTTCAAATAGCACATTAATCTTACAATGTTAGGTTTAGGGTACCTACACTACCAGTGTTCAATTTAACAGAAATATGGGTAGAAAATAAGTGAAATATCCTATGCTCTATAGTGAAAGTTTAGGCAAAGTTATCCTCTGAGAATTGTAAAGAAAAACTGTCTATTGCAAATTAACATTGGGAACACTCACCACAGAGAAGGCCTGTGTGTTATAGATAGTAAGGAAATTCCAGCTCCTTTTGCAGCCTGAAATATCTTTCCTTCAACATCAATGCTGACAGCACTGGTACATTCATCTAGCAATGCGTATTTTGGTCTTGAAAAAAATAAACACAAATAAATGAATGATTTTCCCATTCG
The DNA here is from genome assembly GCF_002201575.2 of Neomonachus schauinslandi. Classification (NCBI taxonomy): domain Eukaryota; kingdom Metazoa; phylum Chordata; class Mammalia; order Carnivora; family Phocidae; genus Neomonachus; species Neomonachus schauinslandi. The sequence goes on along the minus strand of NC_058407.1, from coordinate 72,396,594 downwards.
AATTATAAATCTTTACATGGGCAGTATGAGTTGCAACGTTAACTTCATTAATTTATTTTTTTAAGTACGCTCTACACCCAATGTGAGAGCTTGAACTCACAACCCCAAGATCAGGAGTCACATGCTCTACCGACTGAGCCAGCCAGGTGCCCCACAATGTTAACTTAAAAGGAGCAAAAGAGTATATCACATTATTAAAGGTCATAAATGATAAAGCAAAAGAGCAGTCATCTTCCCTCTTTGGATTAGAATATTATATTCTTCTGCAATTTTAAATAGATTTCCTGATGCCCGCTCGCTATACAATAAGCTTTATTGTTATGCAGATGGGTGAATCATGGGTATGAGACATAGGAAAGATGAGGCAGGTCACTGAGTGCATTTTCCCACAGAAGGCAAGTTCATTCCTGGTGACAGGTTCTGACTAATTACGTGAAAAATACATTACAGTAGCTACTTATCAAACAGGCCAAAAGCCCTGTTAGCAAAGATTTATTGAGAAGATAACTTTATCAACAATGTAAGTACCAAAGCATGATTAACGGAATTTCGTTGCTGCAAGATTCCGCAAAAGGTAGTGTGCCTAATCTGACAAATTTAGAGTGGGCATTTAACCTGGTAACATTGAGACCATGCTTTGCAATCAAATTCTTAAGGGGAAAAAATCGGTATATATTTTTTCTGATTATACTCAGTAAGTTATTTTTCTAGCTCGATTTTTACTTTGGAAATGACTTTCCACTACTGTCAGAGGCATCTAACGTTTGCTACCATTTCCTTCTGTTTATTCTCTTCCTTTCTTCTAAGCCCCCCTGCTCTTATCTTTCTTTTTTCCTTTCCCTGTCTTCGTTCAAGCCTATCTGGACTTTAGGTACGTATTCGGTACTCAGCAACATGACTTAGCTTTGTTAATGGGACCAAAGGTCAACACATGCAGTGTCATCTATTATTTATTTCAGAGCTGAAAATCAGTATCAAGTATTTACCAAGACAATTTCCTCCATGAAGATACTCTGATCTTTAAAAATAAATGACAATGAAAAGGTAAACATTAAAGCCAGTAATAACTTCTCCTTCACCATACTTATTTAGCACTTTAAATTGTTTTTATAAGCTGGATTTATTTACTGGTAGGATCCTGTTACCTATTCCAGGGAGGATAGTCAAGGCTAATAGATGCAGGAGTCAAGATAGCTTTAACACCCCGTTTGACTTTAATAACTGCTCTCCACGCAAAGAAATGAAAGATCACTGGAGATTCCCCATAACATCAACAGAAATAGTGCTGGTTGGCTTTTGGTTACTGTTCTGATTAACTATTAAGCACTACTTCTTTGTCTCAGAGTTGGTTACTATTTTGTGTATAATTTTTTTTAAGTAGAAAAAAGGGAGAAGAAAAGGAAGAATAAAAGAGAGCAATTTGAGATAAATTTTTCTTTTTCTGTGTAAATCTCTTTCTAGTAATTTAGTTATTTATTATACTGTGTCATTTTTCAGAGTGCTTTGAGCTAAACAGAGAAGAGATGCCATCTTAGAATTAGAAATAAAGTATATGTCTTACACTCAGTTGTCATGGTAATCCTTAAGCTAGCAGATGCAAGGTAGATTCCATACTTTTGTTCTTTTGTTTTCTTGGCGGAACTGGGGTGTGTGTGTGTGTGTGTGTGTGTGTGTGTGTGTGTTGCTCATCTTCACGGATCTCTCTATAGGTCACTAAATTTTCTTTCTATCGGTATGCTTGTAACTTGATATTTATTTAATCTCACATTGTATCCAAAATATTTTAGATACCAAGTATCAACTATTTATTTCAAGATACAAGTACTTAAAAATCTCTTTGGGTTGAGATTAATGCCTCTTGCTCTTTGTTACAGGGTTTATTTTATTAACACACCAACACAGTGAGAAATTTATCATCGCATTTTACATTCCATCATATTATATTTCACCCACTATGCTGGTGATCATATTACTGAATATTTATGGACAAGGCTCAAACAGATTCAGGGGATAGTGGGTTAACAGCTGGTCATAAATGTCAAACAGTAAAGTTTACTCTTGAATCTCACCACATCATCTGAGAAAGGGGCATTCTAAAATACACTGCACTAAAAATTCTGAGTTAGCAAATTTTGGTTTGTAATTTTTTAGCTTGCCATATTCGTTTTTAAAAGTTTTTATTTAAATTCTAGTTAGTTAACATACAGTGTGATATTAGTTTCAGGTGTACAATGTAGTGATTCAATACTTACATACATCACCCGGTGCTCATCACAATAAATATCCTCCTTAATCCCCTTCACCTATTTCACCCATCCCCCCACCCACCTCCCCTCTGGTAACCATCACTTTGTTCTCTATAGTTAAGAATCTCTTTCTTGGTTTGCCTCTTTTTCTCTCTTTTTTTCCCTTTGCTCATCTGTTTTGTTTCTTTTTTTATTATTATTATTTAAATTTAATTAACCAATATATAGTACATCATTAGTTTCAGGTATAGAGTTCAGTTATTGATTAGTTGCATATAACACCCAGTGCTCATCACATCACGTGCCCTCCTTAATGCCCATCACCCAGTGTTTTGTTTCTTAAATTCCACATGAGTGAAATCAATATGATACTTGTCTTTCTTGGACTGACTTATTTTGCTTAGCATAATACTCTCTAGCTCCATCCATGTCAATGCAAATTAGCTTGCCATATTCTTGAGCTAACCATGCACATTATTATAAATACCATGTTATTTTTTTCTTTTTCTTTTAATTTTTTTATTTAAATGTAACTTAGTTAACATATAGTAGCTTAAGGGGTAGAATTTAGTGCTTCATCAGTTGCACATCACACCCAGTGCTCATTCCATCAAGTGCCCTCCCAAATGCCCATCACCCAGTTACTCCATCCCCCCACCCACATCCCCTCTAGCAACTCTGTTTGTTCCCTGTCGTTGAGAGTCTTTTATGGTTTGCCTCCCTCTCTGTTTTATCTTATTTTATTTTTCCTTCCCTTCCCCTAGGTTCATCTGTTTTGTTTCTTAAATTCCAAATACCATGTTATTAATACAATATTTTTTCTTATTAAAAAACTCTAGCTAGATACTACATACAGGCCCAAAATAGAGTCACTTGTGCTAGGTCCATGTCACCAAACTGGGGCTTAATATCCAACCTAATTGCAGGTTCAACCTTCCCCAGGAATGTAATCTGAACTGGTCAGTCTAGAATTTCCTGGTCAGCATTGGTGAGGTAATCCACCTAATTAAGACCCTTTAGAATCCCTGTAAGAGGTGAGTTTGTTCATGACTTCCTTGTCCTACTTTTAAAAACTATTCCCTTTCTGTAGCCCTCTGGAGCTCCTCTCTACTTGCTAGATGGGATGCTGTCTTATTCATGAATTGTTCAATAAAGCCAATTGTTTCTTTAAAATTTACCTGAATTTTTGTTATTTAACATAGGTAATGAGAAAATAAATTTTTTTTACTTATCTAAATTTTCTACTTTCATGAAATGTACATATAATTATATTTTAATAAAATTATTTAAATATGTTCCTTTTTCAATAATAAATATGTTATATTCTTATTAAAAAGGCTAAACTAAAATATAATTAAGCTTTTAGCTCTAATTTCTAGTTTATAAGAAAAATAGGAGATTAAAGAAAGAGGTAAAAGATTCCATGAGGAAGTAATCAGATCTAGAATGAGGAATATTCTTATGGGACAACTAACCCTATTTCTTTTTTTTTTCTTATATCTTCTTTTATTTTTTTATTTAAATTCTAGTTAGTTAACATACAGCTCAATATTGGTTTTGGGAGTAGAATTCAGTGATTCATCATTTACATACAACATTCAGCTCATCACAAGTGATGATACCCATCACCCATCTAGCTCCTCTCCCATCACTTCCCTCCATCAACCCTCAGTTTGTTCTCTATCTCTAATCCTATTTCTTTAGCAAATCAATGACATACAAGATTGGAGGGTGAGTGGTGGTGGGACACGGAGTAGCAGAGACCTTAGTTTAAAAATGATTAAAAGATATAACAACAAAATTCAATATGTTTGAACAAATCAACTATAAAAAATATTTTTGAGACAATTAGTGAAACTTTGAATATGAGCCTGGTATTAGACAACTTTAATTTTTATCAATTTTATTAGCTATGATTATAAGGTAGTTATTATGTAAGAAAATATTCTTATATTTTCTTGATGCCACAGTTTTTAGGAAAAAATGCCATGATATTTGGGATTTGCTTTAAAACACTTCAGAATTAAAAATAAAAATAGATAAATTAAGTGTGGTAAAATGTTGCACTTGGTGAATCAGTGTGGTGGGAATGTGGGATTCAACTTACAATTTTCTCTTTGATGGAGTTTTGATGTTTTTTCCATAATAAAAGGTTTTTAAATTTTTTTAAAGATTTTTTTATTTATTTATTTGACACAGAGAGAGAGATAGTGTGAAAAAGAGCACAAGCAGGGGGAGCAGCAGGCACACAGAGGGAGAGGGAGAAGCAGGCTCCCCGCTGAGCAAGGAGCCTGCTTCCTGAGCAAGCAGCCCAACGCAGGCCTCCATGCGGGACTCCATCCCAAGACCCTGGGGTCATGACCTGAGCCAAAGGCAACCACTTAACTGACTGAGCCACACAGGCGCCCCAATAAAAGTTTTTTTAAAAAATTGATAGCCAACTGATCGCTAAGTGTGGGCTAACTGGTTGCTAAGTATTTAATGAGGCTTCCATGATATATATATATATTTTTGCTCCTTTTATCAGTTTTTTAAAGTTCCCTACAAAAGTATTACTGCTTCTACTGCAACTCCTTCAGAATGTCACATCTGCCCCAGTTTACAACCATAAACTGTGCCATTTAGGCATTCATGTACATAACTCTTGGTCCTTTTTTCCCTAAGATGGTTATTAACACTGAGTCACATAATTCCTGATTGCCTCCTGCTTTGCATACAACTCTGATTCTCATTGCCAGAGGCCTAAGATTAAGAGAAAGAGACAGAGGCAGAGAGAGATCTTCTTCAGAAAAGAATAGGACAGATAAGAAGAATATTTCAAAATAGGTTTAATATTTCTTTCCAGCCTCTTGTGCTTGGTATCCTTGAACCTCAAAAGGCTATGAAGCTGATTGCAGAGAGAAAAGTTTTATCAAGAGAAATTATTTGCTGTATCTCTCTTTTTCTGAGTCCATTAAGACCTATGCTGGTTGGTTCCTTTTTACATTAGATAAGTGTCTGATTTTTAAGGAGGAGAGCACTACTGAGCTTAAAAGACTACTGAGTGCTTGAAAAGTTAATTTAGTTTGAATTTAATAATTTAATTCAGAAGTAGTATTGAATGCCTACCTACTGTGTTCACAATATAATAGTAGTTATGTATTCATCACATTTTAAAATTAGTAATAATCTTTTCAAACTTAGGATATGTGAAAATTTAATTTTGTCATCTAACATTACTCAACCTAAGAAATAGAAAAAAAGACTGGGAGATTTCCAACACATGAAAAAAAATAACAAGAAAATTAAACCTGTAAATTCTAAACATTTGTTTTTCCTTTTTTCTTTCTTTTTTATTTGAGTATAGTTGACACACAGTGTTACATTAGTTTCAGGTATACAACAGAGTGATTGGACAAGTTTATACATTAGGCTATGTTCACCGCAAATGTAGCTGCGTCTGTCATCAGACACTATTACAATGTCACTGACTATATTCCTTATGCTGTGCCTTTTTTCTGTGATTTATTCATTCCATAACTGGAAGCCTGTATCTCCCACTCTCTTTCACCCATTTTGCCCACCCCTCCATTCCCCAGGAAGATATTTTTAAACTAAAGATGAGGACATAGAATCCTGTCCAAAGATTTTTTTTAGTTACGACGATGGCATACTTACCTGTGATAAAACATGCGAGCCATGCCCATTCTTTGCTTTTCCCCTCCTGACAGAACATCTTTCCAGTCCATAACAGCATCCCATCCTTAAAAACATATAACAATATATATTTTTATAAGGCATTTGTTTAATCGTTACTGTTTTTACCCTGGCAAGTTTAAATTATTGACGCAAAGGACCTCATATTTTACAGAACATATGCTTGGATAATCTAGAGGGCCTCATTTATAAGCATTTTGTTTTAGATTTCATATTTTTAAATTTTTTTAAAGATTTTATTCATTCATTTGACAGAGAGAGACAGTGAGAGAGGGAACACATGCAGGGGGAGTGGGAGAGAGAGAAGCAGGCTTCCAGCTGAGCAGGGAGCCCAATGCGGGGCTCGATCCCAGGACTCTGGGATCATGACCTGAGCCAAAGGCAGACACTTAACAACTGAGCTACCCAGGCACCCTGGATTTCATATTTTTTAATGGTAATAATTTCTTATACTGATAAAACATGTTCTAAGAATTCCAAATACGGACACTTTTAAAATTTGTTTGTTTCTGGATATCTCTAAAAAGTTGGTATACTTATGCTTATTTTGGAGGATGGTAGGAGAAAAGACCAACAATTTGCACAGGCCTATTGCAAAGTCTACAAAGAGTAAGACAGAAACTAACTTAAATGGCTTCCATGTGCCTGATACTTTATATGAGTTTTCTCATCATCCATTCCACAACCTTTTGAGCTAGATCTTACTGGTTGCATTTTATAAGTGGGTAAATTGAAATCCACAGAGTAGTTGACAAGTCTAAGTTTGCACAGCTAGAGATCAGAGCTAAGATTTATATGTAGGTCTACCTTCACACCACCTCTCACAACATCTTAACTACTGACTTTCTGTTGGTATTTATATAAAAAGCAAGGCTTCTATTTTTAAAATCGGTTACATATATGCATACTGATGTAGAAATGTACTGGAATATTTTTTTATATGAAAAACCAAGCTGCAGAATTTTGTGTGTGTGTAGATATATACATGCATATACATTTATATAAATTATGATTGCATTTCTATAAACACACACACACCACAAACCCCTCCAGGAATGGAATGATGAGACTTTTACTTTCTCAATTACGCATTTTTATATTTGAAAATTTGATGATTTTTATTATTTTTATGGCTGTATTTTGTAACAAGAAAAGCTTACGCAAAACAAAACCATGAGGCCTATGAGAGATAGGGCCATATCAAATATTTATCTGTGGGAATATCAGAAAATAGATCAGAGTAGGCAAAGTCTGATTTTCAAAGAGCAAAATGACTGCCAAAACTTGACACATACACTCAGGACAACAATTCCAAATCCCAAGTATTCAAGGCTTAATTCTCCCATTTGGAAAAAATTCAGGCTCTTTGCCCTATTCCTTATCCCTCAACTAAATTTTCACCTTCATTAAACTTTCTAAATAAACTTGGACAAAGGGAAAGAAAATAGGAAGTAGAGTCTTTGTTGTTTTTTATGCACTAGATTGAAAAGATTTTCCCTATTTCTTAATAATATTCCCCAGTGGGTACCACTGTTCAATTTCTTGAGTGAAATTCCAGGAATTTTCTGTTCATTTAAAAACATATCCTTACAATTTTATACTAGGAAAAAAATCTCAAAATGTCATCTGGTTTAAAGTTCTTGCTTCTGGTGAAAACTGTTGAAATACAATTTTTCTCTATAACTGAATTTTATAGCATTTATGAAACATAAGCAAGGATTTGAAAAATAAGTTCAGATTGCTACACAATGGAGAAATAGTCTGGGCTTAATTTTTTTTTTCCCCTGCCAACTGAGAAAGCACAAGAGAAAAGTATTTGGGTCAAAGGAAACTTTAGCTTTACATATTTAAATAAAATCATGTCCTCTGTTCCACTAAACCCAAAAGTTTTAGTAGGCAATATTGCTTGATCATAGAACATATAAATCAAAACTCTGAGTTATAATTTCACCTCTGATGATGATTTAGTGAGCCGAGGCCAGCAAAGAAAACATTTTTCCTGCTTCCTTGAGATGTACATAATGCTCTAGTTCATGTTAACATTTGTTAACACTTTTACTCCTGTCTATTTTGTAACCTCTTTCATAGAATGAAACATACTTTTTATTTTTTTAATATTTTTTTTAATTTTATTTTATTATGTTATGTTGATCACCATACATCACATCATTAGTTTTTGATGTAGTGTTCCATGATTCATTGTTTGTGTATAACACCCAGTGCTCCATGCAGTATGTGCCCTCCTTAATACCCATCACTGGGCTAACCCATCTCCCACCCCCCTCCCCTCTAGAACCCTCAGTTTGTTTCTCAGACTCCATAGTCTTTCATGGTTGGTCTCCCCCTCTGATTTCCTCCCCTTCATTTTTCCCTTCCTACTATCTTCTTTTTTTTTTAACGTATAATGTATTATTTGTTTCAGAGGTACAGGTCTGTGATTCAACAGTCTTACACAATTCACAGCGCTCACCACAGCACATACCCTTCTAATACTATGTTGAATAGCAGTGGTGATAGTGGACATCCCTGCCGTGTTCCTGACCTTAGGGGGAAAGCTCTCAGGTTTTCCCCATTGAGAATGATATTCTCTTTGGGTTTTTCATAGATGGCTTTTATGATATTGAGGTATGTACCCTCTATGCCTACACTCTGAAGAGTTTTGATCAAGAAAGGATGCTGTACTTTGTCAAATGCTTTTTCTGCATCTATTGAGAGGATCATATGGTTCTTGTTCTTTCTTTTATGAATGTATTGTATCACATTGATTGATTTGCGGGTGTTGAACCAACCTTGCAGCCCAGGGATAAATCCCACTTGGTCATGGTGAATAATCCTTTTAATGTACTGTGGGATCCTATTGGCTAGTATTTTGGTGAGAATTTTTGCATCTGTGTTCATCAAGGATATTGGTCTGTAATTCTCCTTTTTGATGTGGAATTTGTCTGGTTTTGGGATCAAGGTAATGGTGGCCTCATAAAACGAGTTTGGAAGTTTTCCTTCCATTTCTATTTTTTGGAACAGTTTCAGAAGAATAGGTATTAATGCTTCTTTAAGTGTTTAGTAGAACTCCCCTGGGAAGCCGTCTGGCCCTGGGCTTTTGCTTGTTGGGAGATTTTTGATGACTGCTTCAATTTCCTTAGTGGTGATAGGTCTGTTCAGGTTTTCTATTTCTTCCTGGTTCAGTTTTGGTAGTTGATACATCTCTAGGAATGCATCCATTTCTTCCAGATTATCTAATTTGCTGGTATATAGTTGCTCATAATATGTTCTTATAATTGTTTGTATTTCTTTGGTGTTGGTTGTGATCTCTCCTCTTTCATTCATGATTTTGTTTATTTGGGTCATTTCTCTTTTCTTTTTGATAAGTCTGGCCAGGGGTTTATCAATCTTGTTAATTCTTTCAAAGAACCAGCTCCTAGTTTCGTTGATCTGTTCTACTATTCTTTTGGTTTCTATTTCATTGATTTCTGCTCTGATCTTTATTATTTCTCTTCTCCTGTTGAGTTTAGGCTTTCTTTGCTGTTCTTTCTCCAGCTCCTTTAGGTGTAGGGTTAGGCTGTGTATTTGAGACCTTTCCTGTTTCTTGAGAAAGGCTTGTATTGCTATATACTTTCCTCTTAGGACTGCCTTTGTTACATCCCAAAGATTTTGAACAGTTGTGTTTTCATTTTCATTTGTTTCCATGAATTTTTTTTAACTCTTCTTTAATTTCCTGGTTGACCCATTCATTCTTTAGTAGGATGCTCTTTGGCCTCCATGTATTTGAGTTCTTTCCAACTTTCCTCTTGTGATTGAGTTCTAGTTTCAAAGCACTGTGGCCTGAAAATATGCAGGGAATGATCCCAATCTTTTGGTACCGGTTGAGACCTGATTTGTGACCCAGGATGTGATCTATTCTGGAGAATGTTCCATGGGCCCTAGAGAAGAATGTGTATTCTGTTGCTTTGGAATGGAATGTTCTGAATATATCTGTGAAGTCTATCTGGTCCAGTGTGTCATTTAAAGTCTTTATTTCCTTGTTGATCTTTTGCTTAGATGATCTGTCCATTTCAGTGAGGGGGTGTTAAAGTCCCCTACTATTATTGTATTGTTGATGTGTTTCTTTGCTTTTGTTATTAATTGGCTTACATAATTGGCTGCTCCCATGTTAGGGGCATAGATATTTACAATTGCTAGATCTTCTTATTGGATAGACCCTTTAAGTAGAATATAATGTCCTTTCTCATCTCTTATTATAGTCCTGGTTTAAAATCTAATTTGTCTGATATAAGGATTGCCACCCCAGCTTTCTTTTGGTGTCCATTAGCATGGTAAATGGTTTTCCACCCCCTCACTTTCAATCTGGGTGTGTCTTTGGGTCTAAAATGAGTCTCTTGCAGACAGCATATTGATGGGGGTCTTGTTTTTTATATCCAATCTGATAGCCTGTGTCTTTGGATTGGGGCATTTAGCCTATTTACATTCAGGGTAACTATCGAAAGATATGAATTTATTGCCACTGTATTGCCTGTAAGGTGACTGTTACTGTATATTGTCTCTGTTCCTTTCTGGTCTATGTTATTTTTAGGCTCTCTCTTTGCTTAGAGGACCCCTTTCAATGTTTCATGTAGGGCTGGTTTCGTGTTTGCAAATTCCTTTAGTTTTTGTTTGTCCTGGAAGCTTTTTATCTCTCCTTCTATTTTCAATGACAGCCTAGCTGGATATAGTATTCTTGGCTGCATATTTTTTTCATTTAGTGCTCTGAATATATCATGCCAGTCCTTTCTTTCTGGCAGGCCAGAAAGAAAAACTTTCTGGCATGCCAGGTCTCTGTGGATAGGTCTGTTGCCGATCTAATATTTCTACCATTGTAGGTTACAGATCTCTTCTCACAAGCTGCTTTCAGGATTTTCTCTTTGTCTCTGAGACTTGTCAGTTCTACTATTAGATGTCGGGGTGTTGACCTATTTTTATTGATTTTGAGGGGGGTTCTCTGTGCCTCCTGGATTTTGATGCCTGTTTCCTTCCCCAAATTAGGGAAGTTCTCTGCTATAATTTGCTCTAATATACCTTCTGCCCCTCTCTCTCTTTCTTCTTCTTCTGGGATCCCAATTATTCTAATATTGTTTCATCTTACGCTATCACTTATCTCTCGAATTCTGCCCTCGTGATCCAGTAGTTGTTTATCTCTCTTTTTCTCAGCATCTTTATTTTCCATCATTTGGTCTTCTATATCACTAATTCTCTCTTCTGCCTAATTGATTCTAGCAGTTAGAGCCTCCATTTTTGATTGCACCTCATTAATAGCCTTTTTGATTTTGACTTGGTTAGATTTTAGTTCTTTTATTTCTCCAGAAAGAGTTTCTCTAATATCTTCCATGCTTTTTTCAAGCCCAGCTAGTATCTTTATAATTGTCATTCTGAACTCTAGTTCTGACATATTACTGATTTCCATATTGATTAGGTCCCTGGCAGTTGGTACTGCCTCTTGTTCTTTTTTTTGAGGTGATTTTTTCCATCTTGTCATTTTGTCCAGAGGAGAACAGACGAATGAGAGAACAAAATGCTAACAGGGTAAAACAACCCCAGAAAAATATACACTAAACAAATCAGAAGAGACCTGAAATCAGAGGAAAAGAAAGGTAAAGGAAGAAAAAAGAAAAGAAAAAGATAAAAAACAAACAAACAAAAAACAGAATATGAGCAAATATGATCAGGCTGCTCCATAGATCAGTGCCATGCACTAGATTTTGCGTATTTTGGTCAGTTAGAAGAAAGTGCCTCCCAAAATTTTAAAGAAAGAAAAACTTACACATGTACAAAAATAAGAGTTAATACGATGAAGGGATGGAATATGACTGTAAAGATGAAAATTATAAAAGATCTTATAAAAGGAATTGATAAGAAGTTGGTTGAAAAAAGAAAGAAGAGAATTTAAAAAAAAAATAAAAAGGGAGAGAATGTGATCAGGCAGGAGACTAGAACAAAGCCATACACTAGATATTTAGGGTATATTTTGGTCTGTTAGAAGAAACTGTTTCCCAAAATTTTAAAGAGATAACAACTTATATATACCAAAAATAAGGTTAACTACTATGAAGGGATAGAATATGACTCTAAAAATGAAAAATAAAAAAGAATTTTTAAAAAAGGGATTGATAAGATGTTGGTTGAGAAAGGGAAAAAGAAAAATTAAAAAAAAAGTTAAAAAAAATTAACTTTGAAAGACTAAAGAATCATGGTAAAAAAGCCATGAATTCTATGTGCAGTATTCCCCTAGCGCTGGAGTTCTGCCGTTCTCATTGATTGGGCAACTTGGTCTTGGCCGGCTGTGCTTGCTAATCTTCTGGGGGAGGGGCCTGTTGCCCTGGTTCTCAAATGTCTTTGCTGGAGATGGAATTGCCCTGCCCTTGTAGGTCCGGGCTAAGTAATCTGCTTGGGTTTGCTCTCGGGAGCTTTTGTTCCTGCAAGCTTTCCGTACAGCTTTGGAGGACAAGAGTGAAAATGGCAGCCTCCCAATCTCTGCCCTGGAGGAGCCAAAAACTTGGGGCCCCACTCCTCAGTGAGCCCCCAGAGAAAAGCAGTCAATCTCTCCCGTCTCCCCGGTCTCCGGCTGCACTCCGTGCTCACCCGGCCTGTGACCGCACGTTTCTGTCTCTGGCACCCGACCAGGTGGAGTCTCCAAACCCAGCAGATCCCTGCGGTGCACTCCCACGCGGCTCCTCCCGGGGGAGGAAGGTGAGTCTCCCCGGATCTGCCTCTTGTTGGGTCCCTGCTGGAAGAGCGGTGGCCTGACTGTGCTGCAGATCATGGTTTATGGCAACCCCGAGCTGAGTACCCGTGCCTCGGCTCCGTCTCTGCAGCCGGCTTCCCCGCTCTGATACCTGGGAGCTCTGCCACACTCAGGCACCCCTGGTCTTTGTGTGACCCCGAGGGTCCTGAGACCACACTGTCCCAGTGAGGGTTCCACCCCCCGCTTAGCCACTGGAGCGACGTCCCTCAGCGGAACCAACTTCTAAAAGTCCGATTTTGCGCTCTGCTGCTCTATCACTTGCCGGTAGTGGCTGATGGAGGCCCCCTCCCCCGCCATCTATCTTCCTGAATATGGCCTCGGATTCACTTCTCCGCATGTCCTATCTTCCAGAAAGTGGTCGCTTTTCTGCTCAGAGAGTTGCTGCTATTCTTTTCTTCGATCTCCTGTTGAGTTCGTAGGTGTTCAGAATGGTTTGATCCCTATCTAGATGAATTCCTGGGTCCAGACAAAATATAGGTCTCCTACTCCTCCACCATCTTGCTCCTCCCCCTGGAAACATAGTTTTTAATTCCATCTTTAACTAAAGCAAAGCATTTCTCTAAGCAAAGTATTAGCTAGTCTAAATAGAACTTCAATAGGCTTCTTCTAAAGTATGTGATGTCCTTGCAAATTTAGGTGCTTTCCAGCTTTGCTTAAAAACATGAAACATGTTTCATGTTTTAAGGATTAAGTGAGTAGAGAGTAGGCTTCCTTGGAATTTTTTTTTATGTGTAAGGATATAACTGTTCTCATTCATGTCTAAGAAGCTAGTAGATAGCATAGCACAGTGGCATAGCCTAGTATAGAACATTGACTTTCAAGTGAGATCTGTATTTGAATCCCTGTCATAACACTTGTGGTAGGCCCCTGGGGAAGTTTCTAAACTTCTGAATTTCACCTGTGAAATTCACCCACATCATGAGACAGTTATAAATATTAAATAAGATGACAATGTACATTGCTTAATGTATTCTGCAAGGTAAGCACTCAGTAAATCATAACAATTACTGTTACATTATTAAGGTTGAAACATTCTTTAAAGAAGTTCTTAAACTTTTTGATGACTTTGAAAGAATAGAATGGCCCATGTTTATTGTAAATTTCTATTTAGATGATTGGATTTCAAATTTACCCAAAATAATTTCCCCAAGATTAACATGCAGCATTTATTCTGCCCTGGTGTTTTAAAACTGGGAAGGAGCTGACTATATGGAAAAAAAAATGATGATCTGCTTTCCATATTTTTAGTATTTATGACTCGTGATTATAAATATCATAAAAATAAACAGAATAATGCATCTCTTGTCTGCATCATTTGCTGATTATAAGAATCAAATGAAATAATATATATGAAATTTCCATACAAAATATCAAGTACTAATCATCACAAAAAGATAAAATATCATAGTATCAATATTATGAGTAGTAATATTGCCATTAGCTACTAATTCTTATGCATTTACTATGTGCCATTGTTCTAAATACTCTATAGTCTTTTTAAAAAAGTTTTTAATTCCAGTTAGTTCACATACAGTGTAATATTAGTTTCAGTTGTACATTATAGTGATTCAAGACTTCCATGCAACACCCGGTGCTCATCACAAGTGCACTCCTTACTGCCTGTCACCGATTAAATCCAACCTACCGCTCCCCTCCCCTCTGGGAATCATCAGTTTGTTCTCTGTAATAAAGAGTCAATTTCTTGGTTTGTCTCTCTCTCTTTTTCCCTTTGCTCATTGGTTTTGTTTCTTAAATTCCACATATGAGTGAAATCATACGGTATTTGTCTTTCTCTGACTGACTTATTTTGCTTAGCATAATACTCTCTAGCTCCATCCATGTCATTGCAATTGGCAAGATTTCATTCTTTTTTATGGCTGAGTAATATTCCACTGTATATAGATACACCACCTCTTCTGTATCCATTCATCAGTAGATGCACACTTGGGCTGCTGGCATATCTTGGCTATTATAAATAATGCTGCTATAAACACAGGGGTGCATCTATCCTTTCATATTAGTGCTTTTGTATTCTTTGGGTAAACTACCCTGTGATTGCTGGATCACAGGGTAGTTCTATTTTTAACTTTTTGAGGAAACTCCATACTGTTTCCCAGAGTGGCTTCACTGGTTTGGATTCCCACCAACAGTGCAAGAGGGTTTCTTTTTCTCCACATCCTCACCAATGATTGTTTTTTGTGTTGATTTTAGCCATTCTGGAAGGTGTGAGTTGATACCTCCTGGTGGTTCTGATTTTCATTTCCCTGATGGTAAGTGATGATGAACATGTTTTCATATGTCTCTTGGTCATCTGGATATCTTATTTGAAGAAATATCTGTTCATGTCTTCTGTCTGCAAAAGCTTTTTATTTTGATGTAGTCCCAACAGTTTATTTTTGCTTTTATTTCCCTTGCCTCAGGAGACATATCTGGAAAAAATGTTGCTATGGTCGATGTCAAAGAAGTTACTGCCTATGTTATCTTCTAGGATTTTTATGGTTTCAGGTCTCACATTAGGTCTTTAATCCATTTTGAATTTATGTTTGTGTATGGTGTAAGAAAGTGGTCCAGTTTCATTCTTTTGCATATTGCCGTCCAGTTCTCCCAACACCGTTTGTTGAAGAGACTGTCTTTTTCCTATTGGATATTCTTTCTTGCTTTGTCAAAGATTAATTGACCACATAGTTGTGGGACTCTACAGAGAGTCTTATTTAATATTCACAGAATCCTTATTAGGTAGATAGTTATCCCCATTTTACAGTTGAAAATACAGACAACAGTGCTAATTAAGATTCTAGAACTCTGACTTCAAAGTTCACATTCTTAATCACTGTACTTCTGATAGGTAAATGGGCTAGGAAATGAAACATAAAACCTATGCAAAATTAAACCTAGAATTCTAGCTTGTTATTTCAATAGTTTTTCAAGGCTATCAAATTATGTGTAATCAAGTTATTTGAAAGTATGACTATTAGAAAGAAGACATAAAATGACCAACAGACACATGAAAAAATGTTCAACATCACTCGGCATCAGTGAAATACAAATCAAAACCACAATGAGACACCACCTCACACCAGTCAGAATGGCTAAAATTAACAAGTCAGGAAACAACAGATGTTGGTGAGGATGTGGAGAAAGGGGAAACCTCCTACACTGTTGGTGGGAATGCAAGCTGGTGCAGCCACTCTGGAAAACAGTATGGAGGTTCCTTGAAAAGTTGAAAATAGAGCTACCGTATGACCCAGCAATTGCACTACTGGGTACTTACCCCAAAGATACAAATGTAGTGATCCGAAGGGGTATGTGCACCCCAATGTTTATAGCAGCAATTTTCACAATAGCCAAACTATGGAAAGAGCCCAGACGTCCATCGACATGAATAGATAATGAAGATGTGATATATATATACAATGGACCACTACTCGGCCATCAAAAAAAAAAAAAATGAAGTCTTGCCATTTGCAATGACATGGATGAACCTAGAGGGTATTATGCTAAGTGAAATAAGTCAATCAGAGAAAGATAATTATCATATGATCTCATTCATATGTGGAATTTAAGAAACAAAACAGAAGATCATAGGGGAAGAGAGGAAAAAATAAAACAAGATGAAATCAAAGAGGGAAAAAAAACATAAAAGACTCTCTCTTTTTTTTTTATTATGTTTAATTAGCCAACATATAGTACACATCATTAGTTTTTGGTGTAGTATTCAATGATTAATTAGTTGCTTAATCATAGGAAACAAACTGAGGGTTGCTGGAGGGAAGGGGTGCAGGGGGGATGGGGTAACTGGGTGATGGACATTAAGGAGGGCACTGATGTAATGAGCACTGGGTATTATATAAGACTGATGAATCACTGGCCTCTACCTCTGAAACCAATAATACATTATATGTTAATTAATTGAATTTAAATAAAAAATTAATTTAAAAAGGTTTGACTATTAGAAAGTAATTCTTTTTTAAGCTCATATGTATAACTGTTAATTCTACTCTTTCAAAAATGTCTTATGAATAAAACACATACTATAGAAGTTTCTGTATTTTATCTAATTCTCTATGTGCTACTTGAAAGAGGAAAAAATGTATTGGTAAGACTGTGGGTCTGAAAACAAAAAAGTAATTCTTTGATACCTACTTCTCAAATTATTTAGTTTAATGTAAGCTGAGAACTCGACAGGATAATATTTCTGTCACAGACTTTACATACATCTAGATTGATGATGGCTTCAGGGACAATTGTATATTCAAATATGAAGGAAAAATTATTTTCAAATGCTAGCAGCAGACAATAAAAAGCCTAGTGTGCTGCAGGAAATATAACCCAAGCAGAAAAGAGGATGTCAGTAATGGAAAAGCAATAAATGCTATAAAGTCTGTCTTCTGTGTTTATGTTCCAATAACAGCATACGTTCAAATTAAACCATGGACTATTTACCCAAGTTTGTTTTTTTGAAACAAAGTTAAATGCATTTTAAAAGTGATAGACTTTACCTCCTTCTCTTTGAACTATGTGATAGAGGTGGACATTGTGTAGAATACATTCCAGATCGTGGTCTGTACAGCCTTTATCATGCATGTCATCCACTGAATCAGGATAGATGACTTGATCACGAAGACTTCCAAGAGACATGTATGGCCTATAAAACACCAAGCACACACGAATCCTAGTACAGGGGCACCTGGGTGGCTCAGTCGGTTAAGCGTCTGCCTTTGGCTCAGGTCATGATCTCTGGGTCCTGGGATCAAGCCCCACATCAGGCTTCCTGCTCAGAGGGGAGTCTGCTTCTCTCTCACTCTCTCTCTTTCCCTCCCTCTGCCCCTTCCCACCGCTTATTCTCTCTCCTTCTCTGTCAAATAAATAAATAAAATTAAAAAAAAAAAGAATCCTAGTACAAAGGCATTTTAGTTTACTCAGTGTGACATTCCCGTGGTCTGAAAACTCCAGAGCAGACTTTAAATACCATATGTCTAGGATTACATTTATTACCTGGTGATGAGTATTTCTCTCTCAGGCATGACAGGATCATACTCTGTTATGTTTATGTAAAAATTTATTGAGACATAGCCACAAAAAAAAGTTGGGTATTTTCAGTGCAGAAATACATACCCTGTTTCACTGTGTTTTATAAACATTGCTTCTGCATTTCGTCTAAAATTATTTGGTTTAAATATTATAAAATTTGAGGTTTTGACCCAGCGATGTGAACAAGCTAAACTTTTAAAAAATGCTATTCATGAGGCACCTGCGTGGATCAGTAGGTTGAGCATGGACTCTTGCTTTCAGCTCAGGTTATGATCTCATGGGTGGTGGGATCCACTCGCGTCAGGCTCTGGGCTCGGGGAGTTGGGGGGGGGGAGTCTGCTTGTCCTTCTCCCCCCCCCGCCCTCCCCCCCCGCTTGTGTGTGGGAGCATGCTTGCGCTTGCTCTCTGTCTCTCTCTAGGATAAACAAATAAATAAAATCTTTAAAATATATATATATATATATATAAAACTTCCAAAAATAACAACAATAGGAGTGTGTAAGATCCATTGCAGCATTATCTGTAATTGCAAAATATTGAAAACAATCTAAATGTCCATCAAAAGGAGACTGAATATAGCACCTACACTATAGAGCTGTAAAACAGGATGTGGACGTTCTCTATAGAGTGATCTTCAATAATATACTTTTAAGTTGAAAAGCGAAGTGCAGAAGTAGATGCCTAGCAGGGTTTCTCAGCAGCAGCATTATGGATATATGGAACTAGTCCTTCTTTGTAGTTGAGGGCTATCTTACTTATTGTAGATGTTTAGCAGCATACCTGGTCTCCACCCACAAGATGCTCCTACAGTAGTGACTCCGCCCCCAATAAAGTCTCCAGATATTGCCCCCTGCAGGACAAAACCATCCCCATTTGAGAACCACTAATATACAGTATACTACCTTTATACAAAATGAAAGCAAAATAAGTAAGTATACGTTTATCTGCTTACATTTATAAAAGGAAACACCGTAAACCAGAAATTAATAAAACTGGCTACATACTGGAGATTGGAAAAACAAGGCAGAATGGATAGGGGAGGGAGTGACCTCTCTAAGTGTCCTTTCTATATAGTTTTTACTTTTAGAATAATGTTAAATGTTATCATTCAAAAAAATAACATGACACCAATAACCAGCGAAGGTAGGAACCTTAAAATTAAATACAAACAGAAACAAATGAACTGAATGGTATATCCAATGAATAACAACCACCTAAAAGGGGGAGGAGGTGCTGGTCCAAGTAACTTGAAACTGGCCACCCAATTTCAGTTGAAGACCAAGAGAACCACAAAGAAATCTTGAACCTTATTTGGCAAGTTTCTTGTTGGTAATGATATAGGTGTAGCAATTCTGAAACTATTTTACCAATCTTGCAGGACTGACCAAAGAAGTAAACATTTTACTGTTAGGAGCCAGGGTGCTCCCTCTGAAGAAAGAAGATACAAACACGGCAGGTGAGAAGGCAAGAAAAACTATAATACTTCATTTGAATTCGAGTGTCATTTTGAATTCATGCTTTAAAAAAAATCTATTTCCTATTCTGTCTACACTCAGTATATCCTGACATTATCCTCTGAGAAGGACCCAACATCATTTAGGTAGTGTAGTGGGTTGAACTGTGGACCCAAGAAGATATGCCCAAGTCCTAAACCCCACGTACATGTGAATTTGACCTTATTTGGAGGGGGAAAAAAGGTCTTTGCAGATGTAACTAAGTTAAGGATCTCCAGATGAGATCATCCTGGATTAACCAGATGGGCCCTAAATCCAGTAAGTGCTCTTATAAGAAGAGAAAGGAAGGGAAGGAAGTTATGTGATGACAGAGACAGAGATTGGAGTTATGCTGTCCCAGGCCAAGGAATGCCTGCCACCACCGGAAGCTGGAAGAGGCAAGAAAAGATTCTATCCTAGAGCTTTCTTAGGGAGGATAGGCCTGTCAACAACTTGATTTTGAACTCCTGACTTCCAGAATACGAGAGAATACATTTCTGTTGTTTTAAACCACCAAGTTTTTGGTTACCCAGCAGATTTTGGAAATAGGTAGTATTCTTGCACCAAAAAAAAAAAAAAAAAAAAAAAAAAAAAAGCATATCCTGAATCATAGCATCAGGAAACTACCAGACTAACTTAAAGAACTTTCTTAAAATAACAACAGTTCAGGGCTCCTGGGTGGCTCAGTTGGTTAAGCGACTGCCTTTGGCTCAGGTCATGATCTCAGGGTCCTGGGATCGAGCCCCACTTTGGGCTCCCTGCTCCGCGGGAAGCCTGCTTCTCCCTCTCCCACTCCCCCTGCTTGTGTTCCCTCTCTCACTGTCTCTCTCTCTGTCAAATAAATAAATAAAATCTTTTAAAAAAAATAACAGTTTTGCACTCTATATCAATGTCATTAAAAAAAGAGAAGCTGAGGAGGTGAGATTAAAAGAAACTAGAGCAACATGACAACTAAAATGCAAATGAATTGAGAAAAACAAGTTATTATAAAGGATAGCATTATGATAATTGGCAATATTTAAATATGGAAAGTTGTTGGGGTGCCTGGGTGGCTCAGTGGGTTGAGCGTCTGACTCTTGGTTTCGACTCAGGTCATGATCTCATGGGTCATGGGATCAAATCCCGAGTTGGGCTCCATGCTCAGTGGGGAGTCTGCTTCAGAATTCTCTCCCCCTACCACTCCCCCACCTATCATGCATGGACTCTCTCTCCCTCTCTCTAAAATAAATAAATCTTAAAAACATATATTTATAAAAAAATATGGAGAATTGTTGGGGGCCATTGAGAGGACATGACTGCCAGTTGACCATGAGCTGGACTGGGACAATCAGAGGCTCCTCACCCCCTCACACGTGGTTGGAATGTATGCTCTGACCACCACTCCCATCACTGCAACTGTTTCCAAGGAAGCAGCCTTGAGAGAGCAATGTGCTGTTGGGACCATCTGGATGCTATATGTGACTTAACCCAGTTAAGTCCTCTATACAAACTTAAGATTCTGGTGGGCAAGTGCAGAGATCCACTCACCTTGTAGCTGACCATGACAAACCTCATGTTAATTCCCCTGCTTCTTAAACCTGCCATCTACCAATCTGGAGTAAGTCTCTTCCATCTCCTTTTGCCCTCCATGTACAGAGGCCAGTTTGTGAACCAATAAAAGTATGTTCAAATTTTTTTTTTTAAGATTTTATTTTATTTATTTAACAGAGAGAGAGACAGCTAGATAGGGAACATAAGCAGGGGGAGTGGGAGAGGGAGAAGCAGGCTTCCTGCGGAGCAGGGAGCCCGATGCAGGGCTCGATCCCAGGACCCTGGGATCATATCCTGAGCCGAAGGCAGACGCTTAACGACTGAGCCACCTGGGCACCCCAAAAGTATGTTTAGGTAATAACATTATACCAGTGTTAATATTCATGAATTTGATTATTATACTATGGTTATGCTAGAAAATATCTTTGCTCTTTGGAAATACATCCTAAAGTAGTTAGGGATGAAGATTTATGATTGCTGCAACTTACTTTTAAAAGGGGAGGGGGGTGGGAGAAAGAGAGAAAGTTGAAGGTTTAAAATACAAATGTTTTTGTAGATCAATTGTCTACCTATTTTCCCATAATATGAAAATGATTCAGTTGAAGGACAGATAACACAAGGTTATTTTACAACAGACTTAACTAATATTTGAAAATAAAAATATTTATATTTTAATGATACATATATATACTCATATAAAGATTTTCAATGGGATCTTTACAAATATGGAAATCCCTGGTCATATTTTAAAAATTAAGATATAGGGGTGCCTGGGTGGCTCAGTTGGTTAAATATTCAACTCTTGCTTTAATCTGGGGTCCTGATCTCAGGGTCATAGGATCGAGCTCCAAGTCGGGCTCCGTACTCAGCGGGGAGTCTGCTTGAGATTCTCTCTCTTCCTCTGCCCTTCCCCTGCTCACTCTCTCTCTCTCTCTCCCTCAAATAAATAAATCTTTTTTAAAAATCGAGATATAATTCACATATCATAAAATCCACCCTTTTAAAGTACACAATTCAGTGATTTTTAGTATATTCACAAGCTCATGTAACCATCACCACTAATTCCAGAATATTTTCTTCACACCAAAAAGAAACTCTATACCCAATAGTAGACAGTCCACATTCTTCTCTCCTCCCAACCCCTGGCAACCACTAATCTACTTTCTGTCTCCATGGATTTGCCTATTCTGGCCATTTAATATACATGAAATCGTACAATATGTGGTCTTTTGTGATGACCTTCTTTCTGTTAGCATACTGCTTTCAGGTTCATTCATGTTGTAGCATATAATAGTATTTCATTCCTTTTAATGGCTGAATAATAGTCCACCGTATGAATATGCCACATTTTGTTAATCCACTCAACAGTTGATGGATATTCCAGTTGTTTTCACTATTTGGCTATTATGAACAGTGGGCATACACCTAGGAGTGTAATTGCTGGGGCATATAACCCTTTGTTTACTTTTTGAGGAACTGCCCAGCTGTTTTCTGAAGTGTCTATATCATTTCTGGTCACGTTTCTTTACCATATCCCTATATCTTCCTCTCCTGCCTTTTTCTTTCCCTTTCCCTCTCTGGTCTAACCATATTTAAAAAAAAAAAATAGAATTAGGACACACAGTTATTTGTCTATATTATATTAAACATTCATATAATGTGACAATATCTTAAATTAATATCTGGTAAAAATAATAGCATAAAATAGAAATTGGCTATCAGAGCCAATGAGTAGTTTTTCAACTGGTACTCTGAGACTACTTAAAAAAGAAATACAAGGAAATCATAGTGGGCGGTACTTTTGCTAACTTCCGAAGTGATACCTGCTCCAATTTAATGTAAATTAGAAGCACAAATGTATCCTATACCTTAGTATAAACCCCAGATATAATTCAAGCTATAGAACAGCCATGACACAATATGTAATGGAGACTACAATGATTAAAATACATCTGAACATTCATTTCACTAATGTTCCTTCAGGATTCTACCATAAGACTAAATTAACTGGCAATATTTAATGAAATCAGATTTTATATCTACATTTCAAGGAAGACAGTAAAGAGTCATGGTTGTGATAATAGGCTTTGGAGAGATGGTTCTGGGCTGGAATTCCAATTTCACTATTTACTAACAATGTGACCCAAATTCTGAACTACAGCTACCTAATTTGTAAAATAACTTACTTTATTCCATTTGCTATGAAACCTAAATGAAGCAGTGTGTTTTTATAAAGTATAAATGAAGCAATGTAGTCAGAGCACCTCATAAGTATACGTACAAAGTAGGCACTCAATAATCTGTTACAGAAACAAAAGTTCATGTCTACTTAGGCTTAAGTTTGCTACTTATGTGAAAAGGCAACATCTTAAAAAAGAACAGATGCAAAAGAATTTCTATTTAACCAGCTAAGAGACTTGTGGTTTTATACCACATAGTAAATTTTTATTATTTTCATGAGATTAATAAATAACAAGTACCTAATTATATAAATTTTAGAAATTATATTCTGTTAAACGCCCAAGAAAGCATGTCAGGTTTACCTAGAAGTACTTCTTTTAGTAACTGGAGTACCACTTAGTTCACTGGAGCAATTTATAGGACCTGAAAGGTCAGTGCACATAAGGCTGCTCTATGCTTTCTTTGTAAGAACTTGGAAGAGCAAAACTTTGAAACTTCTTTAAAAGGCTAATTTATGTTATTTATGATTTCTTTATGATTTTTGAAATCTGTCGATTCTCTTTCATGAATAGATAAGGAAACATTTCATAAGGGCTTTTAAGGCAAAGTAAAATAGTTATGTTTTTGCAATGCTAAAGTTTTTATTAGTTTATAAGTCTCATAATATTTTGAATATGCACTCTTGAAATAAAAGTCAAAACAAAACAGGGGCGCCTGGGTGGCTCAGTCGTTAAGCGTCTGCCTTCGGCTCAGGTCATGATCCCAGGGTTCTGGGATCAAGCCCCGCATCCGGCTCCCTGCTCCGCGGGAAGCCTGCTTCTCCTTCTCCCACTCCCCCTGCTTGTGTTCCCTCTCTTCGCTGGGTCTCTGTCAAATAAATAAAATCTTAAAAAAAAAAAAAAGTCGAAACAAAACAAACATGGTGTTTAGCTACTAACTTTTTAAATTCAATCAGCATGAAACTTAAATAAAATGCCAAACCATAAACATTTTATGATGCAAAATGAAGAACTGCAAATGTGTCCACATAACTTATATGAGCTATTGTTACTCAAAATGATTAATAATAGAGTATGAAAATTGCTGCTTTGAAAATTTATGTGAAGGGAATGCAGATGGAATTATACAAGAAATATTTATAAAATTACAAATTTATAAGGACTCAACAAATACTGCTTTATTAGAGTCCCTTTTCCTCTCAATTGTTTTACCATCATATAAAATGATAAAAATAACACATTCTATATGTGTTTAATGTGGTACATAGCAACTAAGGGTACTTTTTTTTTAAGGGGGGAGGGGCAGCTGGAGAGGGGTAGAGAGAGAATCTTAAGCAGGCTCCACACCCAGCACAGAGCCCAATGCAGGGCTCCTTTTTACAACCCTGAGATCATGACCTGAGCTGAATGTAGGAGTCGGCCACTTAACCGACTGAGCCACCCAGGTGCCCCCAACTAAGGATACTTTGATAGATTTTATCACTATAATTATTTAAAAATATTATAAAGTTAAGGTTACCACCAAACTCTTTTGAAAAGCTATATCAAGAAAAGTAGGGATGATGCTGAATTTATTTGAAAGCACAGGAAACAGAGGACCCTATATCCAATGCTTATATGATTAGTTTGCATGTGATCCTTTTCCAGCTCAAAGGCCTGGAATTTAACAGTTTAAGCTAGCTCAAGTTGCTCTAGTCTTACTAAAGTTATACATAATGGATAAGAACTTAAAGTACCCTTTACTAAGCTTTCCTTTCTAGATATATAGACCTATTCAGATTATCTTCTAAATATTTCAGGTACATAAGTTACCATGTCAGAAAGTTATTAGCTTACTTGCTCTGGCCCATCAGAGAGGGAATCACGCAACATACCTACTACAAGCAATGAAAAAAATATAGTGCTTATAATGAGCAACTATCAGAAAAGAAACACTAACTAGTTTTAATTTACTTCTTTAAGTAAAACCCAGAATCACCTCTATTTGTTGTGGAAAAGATACGGGAATAAACTCATAGGTATCACATTACAATTTAAGTAATTATTTATTATTTAAACAATTATGATAATTGTTTTTCTTTGTAATCTGGGGTTACTTCAAATGCATCTACATTTAAAACTGTTAATAATAAGAGTAGAATTAAAGTTAGTTCAGATCAAATCTATTCCCAGTGATTATGGCTTTTTATTTTATATTACCAATGTCTCAAGGTACTTCTATAATTTGTATTCTACTCTGTACTTTTCTGTGTTAACATTTAAAAATCTGACAATTTATGATTGTTTTGGTAAAATGTATTAATATATATTATATTGTTATATTCTTCTGTACTTTTCTCTTTTTTATATTGTTCTGTATTTTTCTCTTTAATAGAGACAAAAGTAGAAAAAAGGAGAAGGCATTGAGAAATATCGGCTGTTTTTGTGCTTGTCATCTTTGGAATGATCATCCAAAATGCTAAATGTTTCATAGTCATCTAGAATTTAATTGTCAAAATGTTGGCAAAAATTTCACAGCAATATTAACTATATTTAAGCCTGAGATGTGTTAAGTTTAAGGTACAGCTAAGTACTGCTGTGTTACCATAGTGATAAGAAGTTAGCAATCAGAAAGCCATAAAATCTAACTATTAATAATTCATATAAATGTACACACTGGGACCAATCATGTCATCAGATCCTTTCATGAATACGAAGAATTAAATTTGAGTCCTCAATGCATAAATCATTCCTAATATTCTTAAAAAAATATGTAGCAAACAAGAAGAAGTACTCAACTGAAAAGAGATATTAACTATTACTGCAATCACATTTTTAGGATGTTATTTCTAGGTGCCAAAACAGAGATGTGCACAGCCTCTGAAGAGCAGGGACTATATTTATTTCCAAGTAATAAGAATAATGTTATTGGAATAATCAAAGTACTGCTAACCTGATGAGAATCCAAACTTCTTAAAAATCAACTTTGGTTAAGAGTATTTGTCATTAGATTACTGTATGAAATCCCTGTTATTTGACTTTTTTGACCTACAAAAATTCTAATTCCATATGGTTCAACTTAATAACTGAGTCATAAAATAAGGAAAACTTTTAGACCCAAAAGAAGATTTTTCACCATTATTATTTTTATAAATTAACTGATAGAAGAGTTAAATATGAAAAAAAAATGTATCCTAAACATTTTTCCAAGCAACAGGAAACTATAGGAAATTGTTTACATTTATAGATTCCTTTAAGAGAGTTTTAAAAAAGTGAATGTACCAATTACTACACAGGAGATACCAAAATGTATAATTTACAATTTTGTCAGTCAATTGCTCAAAGATACTTATGCAGTTTACTTGCTTTGAGTCTAATAGTCAGAAAGCAAAGGAATATAGGTAAATTAGCTACAGCATATTACTGAGCCTTCTTCATGGCTAAAATAATTTCTTTTACAAGGGACATATTAAATGACAAATACTTATACCCATCATAAAGAGGATTATATGACATATCTAGTGCAAGAAGCAAAATAGTTTGCTTCCTAATTAGTGTATGGAGCCAGACTGATTTGGCAGTAGAAACCAAATCTGGGGCGCCTGCGTGGCTCAGTTGGTTAAGCGACTGCCTTAGGCTCAGGTCATGATCCTGGAGCCCCGGGATCGAGTCCCGCATCGGGCTCCCTGCTCAGCGGGGAGTCTGCTTCTCCCTCTGACCCTCCTCCCTCTCATGCTCTCTGTCTCTCAAATAAATAAATAAAATCTTTAAAAAAAAAAAAAAAGAAAGAAAGAAACCAAATCTGTGGAGATGTTCATTCATTCATTCATTCATTCATTCAATCATTCATCGTATGTTCATTGCACTGTTGTAATATGCCATTCTATAGATTCTATAGATTCAGTAGGATACCACCAGTGTGGTACAGATGTGCAGATGCACTTTCTGGCTTATATCCTATGAAAATTTGTTCAACAGTGAGTCAACATGGGCAAAGTCTGTTCTAGTAACAACTCCCACTCCCTAAGATTCGTCTAATTTGGGGGCAGCAAGACCAGTGTATGTGTAACTGACTGTGTATGGGGCTCCATGAGTACACCTGAATTAAGCCATATCACATTCTTCCTTTATTCCAGTGGCCCCTTCAGAGCAACATTCCTCTCAGGCAATGGCCCTGGGGAAGCCTGCATCTTACTTAAATAAACACACTCTTTGTCTTTCAGAGGCTCTCCCTATTGGTGTTTTTGCACCTAGAGATCCATTAAGATTCAAAAAGTCCAAAAACTAGAGACCAAGAGGAAAACAGTAATCAAGATATTTAAACTTCCCCCATATTCTTACTTAGGTCCCTTTCCAGGCCACATCCTCATTTTTTTTTTTTAAAGATTTTATTTATTCATTTGAGACACAGAGATACAGAGAGAGAGAGAGCATGAGCAGTGGGAGAGGCAGAGGGAGAGGGAGAAGCAGGCTTCCCGCTGAGCCAGGAGCCCGATGTGGGACTCGATCCCAGGACCCTGGGATCATGACCTGAGCTGAAGGCAGCCGCTTAACCATCTGAGCCACCCAGGCGCCCCACATCCTCATTTTTTAATCTGCGATCTGAGGCAAAAAAAAGAAAAGCAAGGATCTCACTAACAATACTTTACTGACTATGAGGGCACACTCTCAGCCATGGAAAAAGGAGGCAAACTAGGTCTTCTAACCTCCCTTTTGATCTCCTGTGCTCCTGGTTCTTTAATAGTCATTATTTGGTTTTATATGTATGGATTAAATGATATCCTTCAGTAACATTGTTCTCCTATCCCTCCAAATAGGAAATCCTGGATTTGAAAGGTATTTATATAGAAACAATTCAAAGGGATGTTCATATTTTTAAGTATCTACAAAGCTCATTAGACACATGCATATCTTAGCTTGCAGTGGTGTCAATGTTGGTGTTATTGGTGTTACGTGTTTTGTTTATTCTGATGAACTTCTTAAATGAAAAATCTTTACTCTGCTGCAAAAGACGGTCTCTTCTTTTGACAAGATAAAGGTTAAATAATGACTTTTAATGTCATAATGCATAATGAAAATTAAGATTTGTTTTATATCTCTGCAGGAAGTGTGATTTAATTTTTTAATTTTTTAATTTTCCTTGAAGATTTTATTTATTTATTTGAGAGAGAGTGAGCAAGAGAGAGAGCACAAGCTGGGGGATGGGGGGAGGCAGAGGGAGAAGCAGACTCCCCTCTGAACCGGGAGCCCGACATGGGGCTGGACTCCAGGACCCTGGGATCATGACCTGAGCTGACGGCAGACGCTTACCCGAATGAGTCACACAGGTCCCCTGGCCCCCATTATGCTAAAATTGTCTTGGATTATCCTCCACCCCCAGCATTACAAGGACCTCTGCTTCCAAACAATAGCTTAATATAAGTACAGATTTAGCATACCAAGCAAACAACCTTAGCTGGTGATACTTGCAAGATCAGGCAAAAGAGTAGTAAGTTTTCATAGAAATGTGCCCTGCTGCCAACAACAACCAAGACAAAATAACTTTAGAGTCAGACTTGCCTAAGTTCAAATATTAGCTCCACTCAGCTGGATGACTTCAACCTAAGTTTTCTCATCTAAAGACAGGGATACTAACACCAACTTTATGGGTTTTCATACAGAAAAATTAGAAACATATGTGTAGAATAGTGAGTAATGCATAGCAATCACTTGTCACCTTGTAAAATAACAAAACAGAACAAAACAAACAAAGTAATAAGGCCAGAGATGTCTAGCTCTTGCTAAAGATGCTCCAGGATTCATCAATTATTTAAGAGGTCATAATATTCTCAAAATAAAAATCAATATTAATTCACTTTATGTTAAAAATACATAGGCTGACTCTGGAAAACAGTACGGAGGTTCCTCAAAAAGTTGAAAATAGAGCTACCCTATGATGCAGCAATTGCACTACTGGGTATTTACACCAAAGATACAAATGTAGGGATCCGAAGGGGTACAGGCACCCCAATGTTTATAGCAGCAATGTCCACAATAGCCAAACTATGGAAAGAGCCAAGAGGTCCATCAACAGATGAATGGATAAAGAAGATGTGGTACATATATACAATGGAATATTATGCAGCCATCAAAAAAATGAAATCTTGCCATTTGCAACGATGTGGATGGAACTAGAGGGTATTATGCTAAGCGAAATAAGTCAATCAGAGAAAGACATGTATCATATGACCTCACTGATATGAGGAATTCTTCATCTCAGGAAACAAACTGAGGGTTGCTGGAGTGGAGGGGGGTGGGAGGGATGGGGTGGCTGGGTGATAGACACTGGGGAGGGTATGTGCTATGGTGAGCGCTGTGAATTGTGTAAGACTGTTGAATCACAGATCTGTACCTCTGAAACAAATAATACATTATATGTTAAAAAAAAAAAAAAAGAAGATAGTAGAAGATAGTAGGAAGGGAAAAATGAAGGGGGGGAATCGGAAGGGGAGATGAACCATGAGAGACTATGGACTCTGAGAAACAAACTGAGGGTTCTAGAGGGGAGGGGGGTGGGGGGATGGGTTAGCCTGGTGGTGGGTATTAAAGAGGGCACGTACTGAATGGAGCACTGGGTGTTTATGCAAACAATGAATCATGGAACACTACATCAAATAAATAAATAAATAAATAAATAGAAAAAACTAATTAAAAAAACTAACGATGTAATGTATGGTGACTAACATAACATAATAAAATAAAATTTAAAAATAAAATAAAATAAAATACATAGGCTGATCAACTATACTTCAATTAAAAAAAATGCATAGGCTGTATCATTAAAGACAGGAGTAGAAATGCCAACAAAGAAAGCATGGATTAAATGCTGGCACTGCTACAAGCTGAGATTTCATGTCATAAGCTCTTCTGACTAAGAAAAACAATTGACGAAAACAGAAATTTTTGAAAGTGAATGCAAACTATAAAAGAATCATAGTTTGTTATCTCCCATAAATTTGGGACAGTGCTGGAGAGGCTTTAATTACTATGATTGTCTGAGAAAACATTTAAGGTCAAACACTGCTTTGTTTTTTTTTTTTCTTTTCAATCACAGGTAGATGTTTTTAATATGATTATCTTATTAATCTGAAAATAAGAGGCAGTGAATGCAGAGATCCAGAGATTTGATGAATTCCAGCCCTGGCTCTGAAATGCTATGTAAATCAAGGTATTAAAGTCTCTAATCTCTTTGAACTCCAATTTAATTATTTAAAACATTCTATTTAGCATGACTTATGC
This sequence comes from Neomonachus schauinslandi, assembly GCF_002201575.2. Taxonomy (NCBI): domain Eukaryota; kingdom Metazoa; phylum Chordata; class Mammalia; order Carnivora; family Phocidae; genus Neomonachus; species Neomonachus schauinslandi. The sequence goes on along the minus strand of NC_058407.1, from coordinate 72,366,389 downwards.
AGAGCATAATCAATATGTACTGTTGATACATTGAAAGATAGAAGTAACATTATCTATATTTAATTTTCCTTACAACCTATTTAGTCATGCTATCATTCCTGCATACAATCTAATTTAGGATTTTCATGTTTCATTTAATTTAAAAATGTGGTTCATAACTACTTTATTTATTAAGCATTTAGTCTAGAAGATTAAACTACGTGGTACTTGAATATACTATCCTGTGAATGAAGTAGTAAACAAATACTGAGTTGATAAATGAAATGTTATTTATAATTTCAGAATATCTTCTGGCAAAAGAGAATGAGATGCAATGAGTGTAAGAGAAGTTATTGTCATCTTTTGTTATGTTTCTTGAGGAGCAGTAACAGACTAAAATTTAACATATACGATTATATATATATATGATGTATATATAATAATATGCATATGAATATAAGAAAAATCTGTCATTTACTTATAGAGAGGAGATAAATTCCTTAGGTGGAAACTGGGCAAATGGCAGACCTACAAAGCACCAGATGACTTGAAAAAGTAATTCAGAGAACTTCAGCATAAAGACCACTTGAGCAATGCTTAACAACCTAGGGAATGGGTGCTATGATTTCCAGTATGTACCAATGGCATAATATTAATGGAGTTGAATTAATAAATATTTACCTTTCTCAGCTTGGTGTACTAGGGGGAGGCTGGATAGGACAGACTTGCCTAGAAGTGTCCAAAAGCAAGAACAAAAATTGCGTGCCTGCTTGACTCTGACACATTTCTGATGTATTGAGTCACTGGAGAAACATCCAATTCATGACAACTATTAAAATCCTAACTTTCAAAACCTGGATCAAAGGACACACCGTTATATTGTGGTTTTTCTCATTTTGAACATCTGCAGCATTTCTTGCCTTTCTTGAGGCACTTATTCTGACTTGTATTGAAGTTGGTTGCATGTTTTTGTTTATAACCAAATTTAACATTAGCTCCACATTGAGAGTGACTGTGTCTTACTCATTGTCTATCCTCCATAGTATCTAATAGCAGGGCTTTAATAAATACTTAAAATTTAGAAAAAAGAGTAGAGTATCGACAAAGAATAAAGTACATTAACGTTCCCAAGATATAAAGTATGATATCCTAGCCATTTCACCCCTCCTTTTCTTGTTTTTTTCTCCTTTTAAAAAATATTTAGTTAAACTTAATTTGACCCTTATAATACAATCCTTCTCCCACTTTCCTAACCTTTTATTTCTTAAATTCCAAAGTAAAGGATGGACAGAAATTTGCACAAGTTACCTTTTCATATAAAATTATGGGAAGTCTGAATCTATTTCAGATCTGTTGAATGTAAGTATTAAGGCATAAGGATGGAGTAGTAAGAAGATCATGGTAAAAATTTTTGTCCCAAGATACTTCTACCAAGGAAGGGTAGTGAGAGCAAGAGCTCTGGGAACAGAATTACATAGTGGGTTGGTGCCCAACTGGAGACTGTTGCTGAGGAGAAATATGTACACAAATGGTCCTTTGGATGATTAAGAAAAAAAACAGTAATATAAAGGAACACAAGGGGGCGCCTGGGTGTCTCAGTCGTTAAGCGTCTGCCTTCTGCTCAGGTCATGATCCCAGGGTCCTGGAATCGAGCCCTGCGTCGGGCTCCCTGCTCTGCAGGAAGCCTTCTTCTCCCTCTCTCACTCCCCCTGCTTGTGTTCCCTCTCTCACTGTGTCTCTCTCTGTCAAATAAATAAAATCTTTAAAAAAAAGAAAAAGAAAGGAACATAAGATTTTGCTACCTTTTGTCAATAAACAACTATTTCTTATGTCTTTCTTCCCTCCTTCCTTCCCTCTATGTTCCTCCCCACTTTCTTCTTTCCTCTCCTCACTCTCTTTGCCCCAACCCCTATCAAGATGTTTCAAATCCTATTTTGGTGAATGTTAGTATATAATAATGTTTTGTTAGCAGGTGAGCTAAACAAATAAAAGATTGGGCTTTTGAGGCTTTAATGGCTGAAGATAGAGACATACTACCAAATTACTACGTGACTAATGGGTCATAAATAAGTGGATTAGTGAATGCAAAAGCAGGAAATCACAAATCTACCCTTAGGTAGTTGGGAAGACAGGAAAAACTGCACCAAGAATTGACAAAAGAAATTCAGGATCTGTATCCAACTGGAAGACTTTTCTGGAGGGTCAAGATGGCTAATAGTAGGAAACAATGAGTTTCCATCATCAGTTTGAAGATTACATTACAGTCGCATTACTCAGGAAATTCAGTCTTGAACAGTCTAAAATTGCCCAAATATTTTTTAAAGTCACACTTGAGCAATACTAAGCATTTACCATATATTATTCCATAGATTTAGAGTAGCTAAATCTACATTAGAGATGAAATTTTTCTTTGCTAAAACTTATCAAATGTTCTAGTAGTTATCATACCCAATCATTAATGAAATAGGATAAAAGAAAGCTGTTTTGAAACTAATTTATCTAACACAACTTTTTATTTGTATTCTTGAACTAAGGCCCAGATTTTCGTTTATCTGGTTCTCATTATTAACATTGTTAAAGTATTAGAAGACATTAACTGGAATAATATTGAGGAGATTTCTCAATTTCTTAGGAATTCAGACTTTCCAGCTTGCACACTGAGCCATAGCAACATTCTCTGAAGATGTGGTTTAAAATATGTGTCCTAATTTGCTTAATGACAAATTTTTTCTCTCAGTAGTTCTTTTTTTCTTTTGTATATAAATGACATTACTAGAAACCCACTTTAACAAAATCCACTCCTTTTTTCCCCATGAAAATAACAATTAATATACATTTGATCACTGCGTGGAGATCCATCCTCTATCAAGAAGTCTTTCAGTCAGAAAAAGTGAAAACAGGGAGATTATTGTAATGTCTGTTTATAACTTAAGAAGTTTATTCTGTAGGTACATAAGACTCAATTCTGTATTCACTTTACAGGGTTTTTTTTTCCTGCCAAACTAGTACTTAACCAATATTCTGTTGCTATAAAGTAATGCAATAAACAGATAATATCTCATTAATGAGAATATTCAAAGAAGAAATATTTAAGAATGCCTACTGATAAATACTTTGAAAGAGGTTGTAGCACCTTTCTTTGAAATCATAAATACTTATAAGATTATTTTCAAGTTTTCTTGAAGAAAATAGCAGCATTTAGAATATAAGAAATAAATACATTTAGACTCTCTTGGTTTACATATACATTTCAATATATTTTATGCTTTTTTGCAAGATCGGTCTTATAAAATTTTAAACATAAAAACAAATTTTCATGTTTCTAGAAGTTATATAGTCAAGATAAAATTACTTTTAACAGTAATTATTTTAAAACACTTTAGCCTTAAAAAAAATAGAGTTTGCACTTTCATTTCTCCTTAACTAAGTTACGGTTGACCTTTTGCTTAGGCAACAGTAAATTTTAAAATGAAGAAAAAGTTTCCCAGTGATTTAGGTTTGTTGCAAAATAACACAGGTCTCTCTGAGGGCAAACACTGGAATTTATGTACTTTGTGTTTTCCCCCACTTTTAAAAAATTTGGTAAAATACACATAACATAAAATTTGCTCTACCATTTTTATATGTACAGCTTAGTGGTATTTTTTTCGTTTTTTTGTTTCAGCTTTATTGAGATAAAATTAACATATAACATTGTGTAAGTTTAAGGTATACAACATGTTGATTTGATATACTTTATATAGCAAAATGATTATCACTGAAGTGTTACCTGATGACTCTATAACCTCACACAATTACCATGACTTTATTGTGATGAGAACATTTTAGACTAACTCTGTCAACAACTTCCAAGTATATAATATGTTACTGCTAACTGTAACCACAATGTTGTGCATTAGATTACCAGAACTTACTCATCTTCTAACTAGAATTTTGTATTCCTGACCAACATCTCCCCATTTCCTCTACTCTCCAGCTTCTGGTAACCATCATTCTATTCTCTGTTTCTCTAAGTTTGGCTTTTTTAGATTCCATCTATAGGTGCTATCATATATTGTCTTTCTTTGTCAGAATTATTTCACTTAGTATAATTTCCCCAAGGTCTGTTTCACGTTGTCACATGTTCTCTTGGCTGAAGAAGTTTCCATTGTACCATATCTTCTCTTTCCATTCAACTGTCAGTGGACACTGAGGTTGTTTCCACATTTTGGCTATTGTAAACAATGCTGCAATGAATATGGGAGTACAGGTATCCCTTCAAGATCCTGTTTCCATTTCCTTTAGACATATACAACCAGAAATGGTATTGCTGGATCCTATGATAGTTCTATTTTTTAATTTTTTGAGGAGCCTCCATACTGTTTGCCATAGTGACTGAACCAACTTACATTCCCACCAATAGTGCAAAAAGGTCCTCTTTTCTTCACATCCTTGCCAACACTCGTTATCTCTTGTCTTTTTGATAATAGTCATTCTAACAGGTGTTGGGTGATATCTCATTGTGGGTTTGGTTTGCATTTCTCTAAGGGTAGTGATGTTAGCACCTTTTCATGTACCTGTTGGCCATTTGTCTTTGAAAAAAATGTCTATTCAATTCCTCTGCCCATTTTCAAATCAGACTGTTTGATTTTTTGCTAATGAGTTGTATGTATTCTTTATATTTTTTGGATATTAAGCCCTTATTAGATACAAGATTTGCAAATATTTTCTCCCCTTCTATATGTTGATGTAGGGCCAACCTATTGATTTTTGCTTTTGTTACTTGTACTTTCAGTGTTATATCCAAAAAAATCATTCCCCAGACCAATGCCAAGGAGCTTTTCCCCTATTTTTTTCTAGGAATTTTACAGTTTCAGGTCTCACATTCAAGTTTTCAAAATCTTTTTTTTTTAAGGATTTTATTTATTTTACTTGACAGAGAGAGACACACAGAGAGAGAGGGAACACAAGCAGGTTTCAATCTTTCGCTGTTGAGTGTTATGTTAGCTGTGGGTTTGTCATATATGACCTTTTATAATGTTGAGGTATGTTCCTTATATACCCGCTTCATTGAGAGTTTTTGTCATGAAATCATGTATTTTTTTCAAGTGCTTTTTCTTCATCTATTGAGATGATCATATGATTTTTATCTTTTATTCTATTAATGGGGTACATCACACTTATTGATTTGCATATGTTGAACCACCCTTACATCTCAGGATTAAATCTTGCTTGTTCATAGTCTGATTCTTCTAATGGGCTCTTAAATTTGGTTTGCTAATATTTTGTTGAGAATTTTTGCATCTATATTTATCTGGGATATTGGTCTGTAGTTTTCTTATTTTGTAGTGTCCTCATCTGGATAAGGGTAGTGCTGGCCTCATAAAATGAGTTTGGGAGTACTTTGATCTTTTGGAAGAGTTTGAGAAGATTGTCATTAATTCTTCTTTAAATTTGTTAGAAATTTACCAGTGAAACCAACTGGCTTGGACTTTTCTTTGCTGAGAGATTTTTCATTACTGATTCAATCTCTTCACTTGCTATTGGTCTGTTCATATTTTCTTTCTTCATGATTCATTCTTGGTTAGTTGGATGTTTCTAGGCAGTTATCCATTTCTTCTAGGTTATCCAATTTGTTGGTATACAATTGTTCATAGTAGTCTTTTAAGACCCTATATATTTTTGAGGTATCAGTTGTAATGTCTCTTCTTTCATTTCTGATTTTATTTATTTGAGTCTTCTTTCTTTTTTTTCTTATTTTAGCTAAAGGTTTATCTTTTGTTTATCTTTTCAAACTAGTAGCTCCTAGGTTTGTTGATCTTTTCTATCATTCTTTTTGTCTCTATTTCATTTATTTCTGCTCTGATATTTGTTATCTCCTTCCTTCTGTTAACTGTGAGCTTTATTTGTTCTTCTTTTTCTAGTTTGTTGAGGTGTAAAGTTAAGTTTATTTGAAATCTTTTTTCATCTTTATATAGGCATTTACTACTATAAATGATCCTCTTAGAATGGCTATTATAGGGGCGCCTGGGTGGCTCAGTCAGTTAAGTGTCTGCCTTGTGATCCCAGGGTCCTGGGATCCTGGGACCTGCTCAGGGATCCAGGGGCTCCCTGCTCAGTGGTGAGCCTGCTTCTCCCTCTTCCTCTGCCTGCTGCTCCCTCTGCTTGTGCTCTCTCTCTCTCTGTCAAATAAATAAATAAAATCTTTATTAATAAAAAAGAACTGCTATTGTAGCATCCCATATGTTTTGGTTTGCATTTTCATTTGTTTCAAGATTTTTTAAAATTCTCTTTTGATTTCTTCTTTGAGCTGTTGGTTGCTCAGGAATATTATTTAATTTTCACATATTTGTAAATTTTCCAGTTTTCCTCCTATTATTGATATCTACTTTCATACCATTGTAATGGGAAAAAATACCTGGTATGATTTCAATCTTCCTAAATTTGCTAAGACTTGTTTTGTGTCATATGATATTCCTAGAGAATGTTCCATGCATGCTTGAGAAGAATATGTATTTTGCTGCTGCCGGATAGAATGCCTGCATATGTCTGTTAGGTCAATTTGGTCTGATGTATGGTTCAAGCTCAATGCTTCTTGTTAATTTTCTGTCTGGATGATTTTTTGTTGTTGAAATTAGGGTCCTGAAGTCCCCAACTATTAATGTATTATTGTGTAACTTCCTTCAGATCTGTTAATTTTTGCTTAATGTATTTAGGTGCTCCACTGTTGGGTGCATATATATGACAACTATTACATCTTCTTGACAAATTGACCACATTGTCATTATATAATGATCTTTGTCTTTTGTTAACATTTTTCACTTGAAGTCTATTTTGTCTGATATAAGCATAGCTATCCCGGCTCTCTTTTGGTTTCCATTTACATGGAATATCTTTTTCCATCCCTTCACTTTCAATCTATGTGTGTACTTAAAGCTGAAGTGAGTCTCTCGTAGACAGCATATAGTTGGGTCTTATTTTTTCATCTATCCAGCCACTCTACGCCTCTTGACTGGAGAATTCAATCCATTTACATTTAGAGTAAGTGTTAATAGGCAAGGACTTACTAATGCCCTCTTATTGTTTTCTGGCTTTTTTTTGGCATTCTCTGGCTCCTATCTTCCTTTCTTACAGCCTTCCTTTGTGAATTGATTATTTTCTATAGTAGTTCTCTCTCTGATTCCTTTCTCTTGATCTATGAATCTACTATAGGTTTTTGCTTTGTGGTAACAACCTAACTTCAATTGCATACAAAAACTTTACCCTTTCACTCTCCCTCTTTTAAGTTTTTAATATCACAACTTATCTCTTTTTATATTGAAATTATACTAATTATAGTTATTTTTAATACTTTGTCCTTTATACTAATATTTAAGTGGTTAACACGCCATCATATTAGAATATTCTGAATTTGACTACATATTTACTTTTACTGGTATATTTATATATTTTCATGTTACTAGTTAGCTTCATTTCAATTTCAAGAATTCCTTTCAGCATGTCTTGTAAGGCAGGTCTAGTGGCAATGGATTCCCTCAGCTTTTGTTTGTCTAGGAAAGACTTTATTTCTCCTTAATTTCTGAAAGATGATTTTGCTGGATTATGTACTTTTCTATGCCTTGGAAATATCTTGTATTGCTCAGGTCACAGCTATATTCAAGAATAATGTCTTTCATATATATAAGAAATCTAAAATAGCTAAAAATATAAAATTTATATATATGATTTTATTTGAATTAAGAGAGTAGAATTCTGTGATAGAATATTTTCCTCGTGATTTTATGCCTTATAACCTAAATTAAAAAAATAAAATCAGTCTACTTAACACACTAATGTCTGAAACTTAAGCTTTGGCAGGATAATTTAGTCGTCAGATTCAGAAGGTTTCCCCAAAGACTTTAAAGCATACAGAGGAAGAGACAATGATTCTGGTGCCGCAAAATGTTATCTATTTTATGGTAAACATAAGAATTCATGACACTGCTCACATCCCACATTTTCTTATTGCCAATGCAGTTCATTCTCCCATACTTCAAGTAGCATCTTACTACTAACACAAATCATACTTTAAAGCAAAGAGCCCCACAAACCCTCATGTGCCTAACTACAACATGTGGTCTAAAAATTAGACCGGTGGCAGGATGGTACAAGCACTTTTTAACAAGAGAAAAGGGGCAAGAGAGACATGTGATAGTACCATACTTGATGTAACTTTTATATTTGTTCTGGTTCTGTACTTCCAGCCTAAGTGCTCTATTAGGTTCCACAGCATAGTCTTCTAATACATTAGGAGTGCTCTGTGATTTCTACCTAACCCAGGGTGATGACAGATGGAAAAGATGAGCATGAGTGTGTCTCTTCTTCAAATTTCATTTTCTCTCATCCACAATAAATATTCCAAATCCTCAAGTATAACTTTGTATTTAGATGTTTCTAAATTGTGATGAGGAAAGATGGCTAAAGACTTCAGAAGAAACAGTATTCTTTTAAAATATTTCTATGCTTTACACTCATTCCTAATTTTTTAAATTAAGGTAGTTTCAAATCATTAATTAATAATATAGCATGACTGTAATAAAGACTATTTTATGGAGGCTCTTAAAACATAGTGAACAATTTTAGAACCTATGAACGTATGCAGCTTGATAAAGAGATTAGTATACTATCTAAGTACAATTTTGTCTGTGAGAAGAGATAATCTGAAACCTCAGGCAATCAAATTACTCCTTTGACTAGCCTGCTCTTCCTTGAGATTAACATCTATAGTCTTTGAGGGCTCATTATATCTAGATAGATGTGAAATAAAAAGAAGGGGTCTTGTCCTGGAAACTCTTATAATCAAAGCAATAATAAAACTTTTTTGGATAACTGAATTGGTATTTCCTTAATAGTTTCTCTCAATGAAAACATGCTTAAAGATTATAAACTGAGGAGCCTAAGGAATCAAGATAATTCAAAAGCAAACTGAAATTTTCTTGTGATATAAAATATGTACCTACCTTTGTGGAATATAGAACATATGTTGGGGAGGTGGTTTATAGAGGACTCCTTCATACACAGGCCAGAGCCCACTTAAAATTCTGAAGAGAGAACTTTTCCCACAACCATTAGGACCAGTTATCAAAAGATGCATTCCTTCTTGTACCTAAAGTAAGAAATAAAATTACAAACTGCAATATTTTAAAATGATTTCATTTGGCAGCGTTTAAAAGTGATTTGTTTTTTAAAAACTTTCAAACACATGATAACCCAGGGTATGCAAGGAGTAAAAAAAAAAATATCAGGATGGAGAACATCAAATTTGGCTTTTGACTATGCTCTGAAGCTAAAAGCATGATAAAATAATCCAACTTCAAAGGAAATGGATTTTCTTGGAATGAGTACTGCCTTTCTAAAATTTTAATTGCGGTCTCATCATCAGATACTACATACATATGTAGAAACACAGCCACATGGGAAATAAGAAAGTATAAAATTTTTAATTAAAACACATTACATTTTACTTTATTTATATTAATATTTGGTTAAATTTATATTGAATTCAAATAAAACTTTGTTGTATTTGTCAGTTGGAGTTATTAGCTACAAAACTATTCTAAGATCCAGCTGGGTAGCTTAATTTTATACTTCAGCAGTCTGAAATGTTACACAATCACAAAAGCCCATAATCAGACAGAAGAAATGATTCTAATTCTGTTTTATTCACAGATGGAGAAAATACATTTACCAAACCAAGACAGAGGAAAGCAAGAGGATTATAATTTAGTCTTATGTCTAGGAATGAATTTAAAACCTATATATAGGGGCGCCTGGGTGGCTCAGTCGTTAAGCGTCTGCCTTCGCTCGGGTCATGATCCCAGGGTCCTGGGATCGAGGCCCGCATCAGGCTCCCTGCTCAGCGGGAAGCCTGCTTCTCCCTCTCCCACTCCCCCTGCTTGTGTTCCCTCTCTCGCTGTGTCTCTCTCTGTCAAATAAATAAATCTTTAAAAAATAAATAAATAAAACCTATATATATATGTACATATATATATATATATATCATAGAAGTTATTTATCCATTATCAACTGGATGCTTCTTTTTAGAATCTTCCATCTTATTTGTCATTTAAATTTAAACAGTTAAATTTCATGAGTTCCCATTCCACCCAATAGGATCAGGAAGTTGTCTTAGTATGGTATTTAAAGAGTATTGGAAAGAACAAGGGAAAGGAACAGCAGTTAAAAATGTGCTCTAAGAACAATGATAACATTTCTAAGAACAAACAATATTTTATAATGGTGATTAAAAAGTGAATACAGCATCAAAATATGAGAGGCAGAAATCTACAGTATGCTTGTAGATAAAGCTTTGTATAATATGGATACAAATATCTAAGTATTAATGATATAGAATATATCATATTGAAAATTCAAAGATGAAAAACATTATATTACTTGGATTATGCCAGTATAAGGGGTTAGTTCCATGTCTACACATTGTGAATAACATAAGCTGAAATCTTTTTGTTGAAAGAAGGTGGTGGAGAGAGGGAGGAAGGGAAGGAAAAGAGAAGGGTTGGGATGGAGTTAAGATAAAGGAACTAGGAATGTATATAATAAGTACATGTAAAGCAAAAATAGTTCAGTTATATAGTCTGTCTAAATAATTAGACATTTCCTTGGTAAACATTGATTATTTACCACGTGCCAGACATTCTTCTAGGCACAAGGGATACCCAGGGCTACCCAAGACAAACTCTCCTGTTCTCATGGTTTACATTCCAATGGGAAAGATGGCAAAAAAGACGTGAACAAAAATTAGGTAGTGATAAATACTATTATAATAGCAAAATAAGAAAGATGCATTTGGGAAAGATGATGGCATTATGAGGTTGGAGGTGGTGGCGGGGGGTGAGGAGCGCTTCTTTTGATTGGGTGGCTAGGAAAATCCTCTCTTGAGGAGGAAATATTTCGCCTGAGCCTGGGCAATAAGAGAAAACCAGTCAGAGCTGGAGGAGGAGCATTTCAGGCACTGGAGGCAGCTACCACAAGGACATAAGACAGGAGTGAGCTTGAGTCTAAACATTTTACTATAGACATTTTTTCCCCCTAATTGTAGCCAAACTGAAAAGCTATTTTGATAGAATAAAGTTCAAAGAAAATCCCGGGAAGAGCCCCAAAAGAATTAATTTTGTGATTTGCTGTGCTTTTTCACTAGAGAGAGGGTTAAGGAAGTTTAATTTTGTAGAAGCATGAATACTTCCCAAATGATTTTTTTAAAGGTATGTGCCATGGCAAAAGGCATATTCACAAAATATTTTAATAGCATCATTCTCAGGAATTCTCAGATTTTTAACACATTTGGAGTCATAATAGAAGCCTTTTCTACATTCAAATTATTTTATTGGCATAAGTGTTCTTATGTTTAGTAAACAGCCAGTGTGAAGCAAAAATAATTCCCACATCCATTGAATTTTCTTCTCCAGTTTTTTAATTCCACAATGTCTACAAAAGGATGAGAACCTTTTCCTCTAGAAACCTGTTTATTTGTCAATGCATACAGGAAACAGAACTTTTATTATATTTTAGGGAACTGACACTTTAAATAAACCCCCCTGAGTCAGAAAAATACCAATTATCATAAAGTGTACTATATTAACATATATCTTTGTAGAAGTTCAAAATTCATGACATTTTCATTAGATTATTTTAAAATTCATTTTTTATAAAAAAATAAACTGAGCCCTGAATTTTTTTCACAGAGCATGATGTGTCCACAATAATGTAGTTAGTAGGTGCCAGAATTCAAGACTTAATTCTATTTAATAAATGGAGCAATAAGAATTGATATTACAAAACCTAACCTGACAAATTCTATATAAAAAGTCATAAATTATAAATTGCTAAACTATTAATAAGTAATTAAACATTCCATGTATGCCTCTTCAAGTAGTTTTATTTCAAATCTACTTAAGATTATGGTGCATCATTAACACCTTATCGGTACTCATGATCAGATCCAAGTAAGTAAATCACTCTGTAGGTCTATAAATGGAAAAATAAAACCTAATCAAACTGTAGTTAGAACAGAATTTCCCTTATATTTATTAACACAGAATTTCCCTATGTTCAGTACATATCACCTTCCAGCACATTTACTCATTTGCAGACCCATTTTTAAAAATAATCCTAGACTGAGGTCCATACTAAAATCATTAGTACATGTATTATCATGCTTGCAGTTCTGTTACCAAGTCCAATCATGTCTTTGTTTGAACTACACTTAGAAGCCTTCATTAAAGTCATTTATGCTTATCTGCAAATTATTGTGTACTTAAATTCCAAAATGTATGTTCAAATTTTATAGTGTTTTAAATTAGGGCCTCAGGTTTGTTAAAGAAATTTTTACATCTTGATTTCTGTAATCAAGACATAGAACAATAAATAACAAATATCTCTTATTCTCAACAAAATTAAAAACTAATCCACGAATCTTCTATTTTTTTCCAGATGGAAGATGAGATTATTGGAAATATAAATTAAATTTAGAAAATATTCAATAATGGAGGTAAACTTGCTAAGGACCTCTTTCTTCATATTTTAGTAAATATATTACAATATAGGCTTATATATTTTGAATAATCCCTATAAGGAAAAAAATAAAATTTATTTCCAGATATTAATTTCTGATGAATTTTTCTATTGTTCCCAAAAGTTACCTTGTATAGGCCCTCAGTGCACTGAGAAATTTTGATTTTCAACCTGGCAAAAAAGCAGTAGAAATCAAATTTCTCTTTCTCTTTGTTTTCTGAAGAAGTAACTGCTTCTGTAATTGAGCCACTGTGCATACCTTTCTTGATTTCCCCTCCTTTCCATATGCTCCTCCAAGTATTTAACATAAGGTACATGAATTCTGAGTTGTTTTGTATTAGTGTGATGGCAACAATCAGAAGATTCTTGAATATCATCTTACTTTGAAGTTTAGCCTGGAAGCCACCACTTCCCCCGTTGGTGTAATTATGGGAACATTTTCACAAATAATTCCATGATCCACATCAATAACTCTTCCTAAAAGTTAAGGAATAGTTTAAGTTATAAAGCTACTACATGTTGCATCTACATCTAAAGCAAATTTTAATGTAAATGTGGATTCTGACACATATATTTGGAAAATCTTTCTTTCTCAGAAACATGATTTTACAATAATCTAATGTCAATGTCATAATGAGAGCATGATGGGATAAACTCGATCTGATAGAACCCAGCCATATTCTTTACAATTATTTATTTCACTAAATTAACCCTTCCCACAGAAAAAAAAAATGCAGCACTGCAAAAAGGGAATTAAGACAAGGAAGAGTACAATTTTTAAAAATGTGATAACCAAACTTAAGTTTAAAAACTTCATAGAATCACAGACCTGTACCTCTGAAACAAATAATACATTATATGTTTAAAAAAAAAAAAAAAAGAAGATAGTAGGAAGGGAAAAATGAAGGGGGGGAATCGGAGGGGGAGACGAACCATGAGAGACTATGGATTCTGAGAAACAAACTGAGGGTTCTAGAGGGGAGGGGGTGGGGGGATGGGTTAGCCTGGTGATGGGTATTAAAGAGGGCACGTTCTGCATGGAGCACTGGGTGTTATACGCAAACAATGAATCATGGATCACTACATCAAAAACTAATGATGTAATGTATGGTGATTAACATAACATAATAAAATAAAATTTAAAAAACTTCATAGAAGGATGAAGAACAATAAGATGTTAGCTCTAATTCTGTGTTTGAATTTTAAAAGCAAACAATTTGGGCAGTTTCCAAAACATATGGTCAGTTTCCAAAAATAATTCTAGAAATTTGTCCTAAATACAAGTAGCATAATTTTTTTATGGTAATGTTAGTCACCACTCCTCAAATTGCGACACTAATTTTAGGAAGAACTGTTTAAATAAACAAGTATTAGTTCTTTGTAACCGTTAAACGCTATCTTCTAGAAATGTTTGGTTCTGTTGCTAAAGTAAACATTTAAAGGGGCTCCTGGGTGGCTCAGTAGTTAAGCGTCTGACTTCGGCTCAGGTCATGATCCCAGGGTCTTGGGATCGAGCCCAGCATCGGGCTCCCTGCTCCAGAGCCTGCTTCTCCCTTTTCCCCTGCTCATGCTCTTTCTCTCTCTCTCTTTCAAATAAATAAATAAAATCTTTTTTTTTAAGTAAACGTTTAAATTTAGGAAAATATAAAATATTTCATTCAATACCTTTGATCTCCAGTGCGTCACTGAGGGGTAATTCTACGTCAGCTCCATTCTTGCTGTGGCTTTCAGACTCTTGCATGAGAGTAGCTCTCTTATAAATGCCTCTTTTCACTTCATCAAAGACCCAAAACATATTGTACACTCGAGCAGTATAGCCCGCTAATTCTGTGATCTAAAACCAACACGGAGGGGTAAAATAGAGTTAATATAACCAAGATGGACTTTTTGAAAAAGATATGCAATACTATTAGCATCCTGATTTAATGTTAAAGATCTTATTTTACTATGCATGAAAAAAAATACACCTGATAACTATCACAAGTAACAGTAAAAGGCTTACCCAGAGAGCAACATAGCAAGGTGTCAACATCAGGAATTACAAAACCTGTAAAACATTATTCGTTCAAGCCAGGGTTCAAAAGAAATGTAAAGATTTCTGAATGTTAGTGAGGCCTAAAGATCCTTCAGTCAAATTTCTGATTTGGCTCCATTTACATGACAAAATTTCATTTCCAGAAAATGAGAAATTTTGTGAAAAACTTAAGGTCATAATGATCTTTTGTTTCAATATCTTTCTGCAATTTAAAATAGAAGATTTTAAATATAAGAAAAACATTTTCTTTCTTGTTATGAAATGAATGTTTCTGAGTCAAATTGATTGTCAACATTCCTAAGCTTTACCAAAGAAAATACCTGTCAGAAGATATCAATATTGGGAGTGAGCTCAGTGAAAAGCTACAAATCCTTTTCAGTCCAAATCCCACGATTCAGCTTCTTTTCAAGACAAACATGATGTACATGCCCAAAGAAAAACATTAAATATGACTTTTATTCTAGGGGAGATTATAAAATGAGATCAAGCTCTGCTTTTTGTCCATAAGGCTCAATAGAATAGGGTCTTGCTCTTATTCTGCCAGTTATTAATTTAGGTGGAATCTCCTGCTGTTTTTCTTTTAAAAGAACACCTTGTTATCAGGGTAATGTGAAAGGTGATTCATCTCCTGTCAAGACCACCTTTCTCAGTGAAAAGGAAAGCACAAAAACCATTCCCTTTTAGGAATATTTACTAGGAAATTGGCACCAATAAGCAAGGCATGTCACTAATAAACTGTGGAATAATACAACAATGCTGACATTTGTGTAAGATTTATGCGTGTGTAAAACCTAAGCCATAAATGAGTAGGTGTTTTTATCAAAAGCCTTCCACCACATGTCTCCACCGTGTGAGAGGTCTGTCATTAGCATTGTATTTCAGTATATTAATGTTGTAACTATTTAAGGGGTAATTTCTTTCTTTTTTTTTTTTAAGATTTTTATTTATTTATTTGACAGAGAGAGAGAGACAGCAAGAGAGGGAACACAAGCAGGGGGAGTGGGAGATGGAGAAGCAGGCTTCCTGCTGAGCAGGGAGCCTGATGTGGGGCTCGATCCCAGGACCCTGGGATCATGACCTGAGCCGAAGGCAGACGCTTAACGACTGAGCCACCCAGGCACCCCTAAGGGTTAATTTCTAAAATGTTATCTTGAAGAATCTCTTGAGTTCCCCAGTGGAGGAAAACAGCTAAGAATTAACAAAATACAGATTCAAAAGAAACCTGGGTAAATATATTTGCATTGAGAAAAATATCCAAAACTAAATGCATGGGTCAGTTAAAGAAAGGCAGGAGGCAATGAGTTAACACACTAGGATGCATGATGGGCAGAGTGTCTGAAAAAAACTGAGAATGTGACTGTGGGCAAATTACTTTGGGATACATGGCAGGGAGTTTGCCCTAGGACTCTTAACACTGAAAAGGAATCTTGTTCCCTGTAGAACTAGCAGAGAGAAGGTTTGGTGCTTTCATTTGCTGTCACAGTGGTAGTAAGATTCTTTAGAAGTGAGCATTCTATGATCCCAAGCACATTCAGGGAAAATAAAGCAAAATGAAATTATTTCTTGTATTGGATACAATGTAGAAAAACTAGTCAATATTCTTTCTGTGACTTAGATAGCAAAGTATTTTAATATGAGATGGATAAAATTTTGATGTCATTTAATTTTAATAAGGGATTTATTACATCAAAAAAACCTATCCCCAAAACTGTATCTACAGATTATCAAAATTACTATTTGAAATTTTTTTTAAAGATTTATTTATTTATTTTAGAGAGAGCGAGAGAGCACGAGCAGGGGCAGAGGGAGAGAGAGAATCCACAAGCTAACTCCCAGGTTGAGCATGGAGCCCGACACGGGGGCTCAATCCCAGGACCCTGAGATCATGACATGAGCTGAAACCAAGAATCAGCTGCTTAACTGACTAAGCCACCCAGGTGACCCTGAAAAAATTTTAAAAAACTAAGTTGTTTTGCTATGTGACCCTAAACAATTGGTTTTACTTTTTTAAAGAAACCCAATTCAATAAATCAATTGTTGAATGACACTGGAAGCTTTGTGAGCAAATCACAAATTTTTTTACTCTTTTACATGGTCTATTCAAGGATGATTTAATTGGCAGATGAATTTATAATGATGCTCTGGTGATTCATATTGATACAAAAGCCACAAGAGAAATTAATAGTGAAAATGACCATGGGAATATCCTATAATATCTGAAATAAATAATTTCTAATTTTAACCCTCTGATATCTGCCAAGTCTTATTACCATTCTTTCAGCAAATATTTCTTGACCACATGCAATTTTCCAAGCATTAAAATGAATATTAGGAATGCAAAGATGAGTAAACTGTTGTTGCTTTCCACTCAGAGTCTGGCAAGGAGATGGGCCATTATAATATGGTATTTCACCAGAACCCAGAGAAGGAAGACCCAGACTTTGCAGGGAAGGTGAGAAGAGAGTAGAATCACAAGAGTGTTTTATATGTGGTCTGTGAAGCTTGACTTGTCATGAAGGATGAGTAATAAAAGTTTGCAAGGTATATAAGTATCATTGGCTAACAGTTACTGAGTTCCTAAATATGTGTTGTTTTAAATATTCTACATATATGAACTCACAACAACCCTACCAAGTAATGTTATCATTATCTCCACTTCACAGATAAGGAAACAAACACAGACAGGTTAAGGAATTTGATCAAATTCACATAATTTGTAAACCCTAGAGCAAGATTTTAAATTTAAGTGCTCTGGTTCCAGAATCCATACCTAACAAACTTTTCTTTTCTTTCTTTCTTTTTTTTTTTTTAGTTTAAAAACAAATATGTAACACTACAGACAGAAAAAGAGGAGTTACAATTAAGAACAATTAAGAGTGTAAAAACTAGAGTATTAGCACAATACACTCGGGAGTTGCTGCCCTTTATCTTGATTATACTCTTAGGAATTTTTAGTAGAGAAAAGATATGTTTCCAAAATGCTAAGTACATCTGATGATTTACATTTTTCTTGATTTTCATATGTATTATTTTAATCAAACTGACAACAAGAAATGCCAGTACCTCTTTGTAGGAAGACATGATCCGTTCAATAGCATCGGCTCCAGAGGCCAATAAATTTCGAGCGGTGGTAAAGGCTTCTGTCCGTTCACTAACCATAGCTTGCTTTTGGCCATCTTCTAGATCTGAAAGCAAATTATAAAACTATTGAGTTTTTTTCAGGTAACTATTTTCTTTTTACAAATGGAATTGCAGCTAAAAAAACCCACATGTAAATATTTCATTAGTACCAGCAATTTCCTAGAAATGTAATGAATTACTGAAAATATAGTATTTGTACCGGATTTTATTTAAAGCTTCCTTTTGTTTTATTATCTTTCTGGGAGGAGAGTTAAAACACTTAATTAACAATTAAGACTGTTTTCATTTAGCATTCTTTTAACCCTTTCCAAATTCAATTCTCTGTCCCTCTTATGGTTAGGCAATAAAATACTACTGATTTGGTCAAGAAAATACTAATAACTGGAGTATAAGCAAATATTTCTAGTGTGGTTCCTTTAGTAGAACTGCAAATTAGCTGGCCTTCATAATCTAGACTCAGTTTATCTGTTTCACCCAAACTGCACCTACATTCCACGGCACCTCAAACATGCAGTACTCTGTTTATCCTTTGTTATTTGCATATACCATTTCTTCTGACATTAAAATACTTCCCTTCCTTTTTTGCCTAGTTCTTTCTTCAAGAAAGTTAACTCTTTAATATAGGTTTCCCTGGAAAACCTTGCCTGGTTTTTCCAATGGACTATAAATTCCTTAAAGGTCAAGACTATGTTTTGTATTCTTTATTCCCTGTACAAAGCAGAGTGTCTAGCACATAGTACTCCTCAATATATACCGAATGAATGCATGGATGAGTAAATGGATAGGTGGGTAAACATCCTAAATTACTGTTAATGCAGAATTATGGTCAAGAGTAGGAGTTAGACTAGGTTTGAATCCAGGCTCTACCACTATTGACAAATGGTAAGATAAGTAGAACAAGCCAATTATCTTCTCCATGCCTATTTTCTCATGTGTAAGTGAGGGAATTAATACTACTATCTGAAACAATTCTATCTCAAAGGATTGTTGTGAGGCTTAAAGGTGAAACACAAATAAAGTATTAGCATAATCCATGGCCTATAAGTGCTCCAGATGTTAGCTAGTTATTATTATTGTGTATGTACTCAATTTAGTCTTAGTCTTCTAAATTATTCTCCCCAGTCATTATTTTAAACTTCCCATCAATATGATTCTCTATTTGGTTCTTCTATAAATTATCTCCAAAGTTCTAAATTATATACTGTAAATTAATGAAAGTATTAGAATGATATAGATAGCCAGGCCCATTTTGATATATATTTCTCTCTGGTTTATCTCAGTGTAAAGGTTTTGTTTTGTTTTTTCTATAACAATGCAGATATTTAACTTGTGCCCTCCTAGGAATACCAGATACTTTTATCTTTACTTGCTCATAGACAGCTTAGCTGAGTTTGAAAGGGATCCATACATAATAAAAGGTAAAATTCACTCAGTAGATATTTACTGAACAACTAGATGTGCAAGAAGTTACGCAGGTGTTATAAGACATACAAGGATAAATGTAATTTTCAGACTCTTTCCTTGGGGGCCTCACAGTTTGGTAGCAGAGCAGCCTATGATGAGAGTTAATGTGAAGTATTTGCCGAAAGCAAAAATCATTTCTTGCTGCAAGAGACAGGAAATGCTTCATGGAGGAGCATACTGTGAGGGATGCCTTGAAGACTATGCACAATTTTAATAGACCACAAGTACAGCAGAAGCAATGGCACAGAGAAAGGAAATTTCAAGCAATGCCAATTGAATGATTAACAGCCTGTCATGTTACAGTATGGGCGATGTCGGGCACAGATGTCACTTGAGTATCGGAATTACCATGTGTTCATGGGGACCTTTTATGATAGTCTGATATGGTCCCTCCTAGCTCCGTTGTCAGTCACGGCCCTGAGAACTACCCTTAGTTCCCTTGAAGTTAGCTAGTTTCCCTCATAATGGGGGGAAAAAAAAAGGCTTCAAGTGCTGGTAGAAGTGAGGACTGAAAGATGTGACTGGATAAATAGACTGGGAACAGAATGTAGATATTCTTAAAACACATTTAAATGTGTGATAAAATTTAGATAGCCACAAAAAAATTACCAAAGGATTCTCAGCAAGCTACCAAAATAATGAATTGCTGTATCAGTTAAAGTTCTCAGAATAGTTTTGGCTCACAGAGAATCTGGCTGATGATCTAAAATAATTATGGAATTTTATGAATTTGGGTTAAAAGGGGTTTGGGTAGCAGCTCGCATCAACAGCCTCTGTTAAGAAGGAAAAATATGAGCACAGATGGACTCGTATTTAATATGGCATGGTACTTTCCATGTTGCTTTGGCAGATTAATGCCTACCGGGTTTTCTTCATGCTTTTAGCAACAAAATTACAAATAGCTGTGAACAGATTTCATCTGACTTTTATTCTACTGGTTGTTTTTTGGCAGGCACTATGAGAACAGTGCCCATAGTATTTTGTCATGCACACAACGGCCGACTGCATAACCTCTATGAAAAAGCCAGATTCCTTAGTTTCAGAATATAAATGCATGACCTCAGGCGCTCATTTGTTTTGTGTCATAGGTCAACACATTTTATTTTTCTCACCAAATATTTGAAATATTGTGTCAAATGTTTCTCATTTGAGGATGTAATACTTAACATTGTATCTGCTCATTTTACTGCTACTTTTCAGCCCCGCTAATAAAAAGTAATTATATTGAAAATGGTGACATCTGCTGTTATTCACGGAAAAGGTGAGAAAGCATTTAGAAACTAAGGTTAGGTCTTTATACACTTGTCAAAACCCAGGCAAGTGTACAATGCAAAGAAATAAACCCTAATGTAAACTATGCACTTCAGTTAATAATGCATGCATATTGATTCATCAGTTGTAACAAATATACCACACAAATACAAGATGTAAATAATGGGAGAAACTGGGGGGGGGGGGGGGGGAGAGGAGATATTTGGAACTCTTTGTACTTTCTGATCATTTTTTCTGTAAACCTAAAACTGCTCTAAGAAATCTAAGTCTATTAATTTTTTTAAAATGAAAAAAAAGTAGGTTATTCCTCTGTGCTTTTTCTTTGGACTTATAACCTGAGTTTATTTCTTTTCATTTGCATTTTACCCTTATCACCTTGACAAGTCTCAAGCTTTGTGCAATGGCAGTATCCGAGGAGCGATTATTGCTAATTGAAAACTATCACCTACACAAATCTCAGCAAGAACTGATGGTCTTCTCCTACCTCATACCATAAAGAAATATCCAATCTAATTGGATTGAAGATCCCCATGTGAAATGAAAAACCAATACATTTCTAGAGGATAAAATAGGAGGGTATCTTCATGGTCTTGGATTAGGCAAGTATTTCTTAAACAGGACATAAAACCACTAACCACACACACAGAAAATGACTGGTAAACTGAACTATGTTAAATATATGTTATTAACATATTAAATAATATGTTAAAATTATGAACTCCTCTCATACACTGTTAAGAGACTGAAAAAGTAAGAATAGAGTGGGAAAACTGGTATTTGAGATTGTGTGTGTGTATGTCTGACGAAAGTCACATTACAGAGTACATAAGAGCTTTTAAATCAATAAGAAAAAAACAGATAGGTCAATTTAAAAGTGAACAAAAAACTCATTGGTACTTCATAAGAAAAGCTATCCAAATGGTGAATAAACAAGTAAAAAGTACTTAATTTCATCAGTCATCAGAGAAATGCAAATTAAAACCACAATAATGTACCACTATGCACTCATGAGAACGCTAAAATGAAAAAGACTGACATCAAATATTGACAAATGTTTGTGGGGCAACTAGAACTCTCATACATACTGTATGATAAATTTATACGAGTTTCAAACCCAGCAAACACTATTGAATGGTTAGTAAAATAATTACCTTTACTGCAGCATGTTGGGAGCAGGAATAAGTGGGGATGGGATAGTGGGCTGAGGATGGGGATAAAACTGGAAGGTCATGGGGGTTCTGGGATGAAGGTATGTTTCTATTTTTTGTGAGTGGTGATTATATGTATGTGTTAATTCTGTGGCAGTTCATTGAGTGGTACACTAACGACTGGGTCCTTTATGGCCTGGATGTTATACTTTAAAAATTATAGCTACCTAGTATAGCTATGTAATAGGGATAGCTAATTACAGCTAAAAAGTATGTCCTTCATATGTTTTGCTAATTACTGTTACAATAGTTGGTCAACAGGAGAGGAAGCATATCCAAATTGATCCATAATATAAAATTATATTCTAAAAATTTGATGTTAGAATATGAGACACTAATACAACAGGAGTTATAGATATAGTCTTGTTGGAGGTACATTTTAGGAATAAAAAACATCACCCATGTAACTAGGTGAGTTTAGTTCCATTCTTAAGAGCAGTATCTACTGCTCTTAAGCAGTACTTTTGATGTTGCTACTTTTGATGTGCCACCTTACACTAACAGACCACCAACAGACAGACACCACTGGCAGGGCTCGTGGCTTAGATGCTTTCTTCCCTGTCACGTGTCTGTGATAAGGTCTGGCAGGAGGGACTTATAAGCAGCTTTCTTTGGCCTTGCCCATAACTGTTCTTCATACGAAGAGAAGAAAAGTGGCCTATAACATTAAAAAATTGAGGTAATACTAGATGGCCGACAGACACAGAAAAGATGCTCAAGATCACTCATTATCAGGGAAATGCAAATCAAAATTACAGTGAGGTATCATCTCATACCTCACAGAATGGCTAAAACCCAAAAGAAACAACAAGTGTTGGCAAGGACGTGGAGAAAAAGAAACCCTCTTGCACTGTTGATGGGAATGCAAACTGGTGCAGCTACTATGGAAAACAGTGTGGAGGTTCCTCAAAAAATTAAAAATAGAACTACCATATGATCTAGTAATCTCACTACTGGGTATTTACCTAAAGAGTACAAAAACACTAATTCAAAGGGACACATGCACCCTTATGTTTATAGCAGCATTACTTACTATAGCCAAAGTATGGAAGTGGCTCAAGTGTCCATCAATTAATTGATGAATGGATAAAAAAGATGTGGTATACATACACAATGGAATATATCCAGCCATAAAAAAGAATGAAATCTTGCCATTTGCAACAACATGGGTAGAGGTAGAGATTACAATGCTAAGCGAGTCAGTCAGAGAAAGACAAATACCATATGATTTCACTCATGTGGCACTTAAGAAACAAAACAAATGAGCAAAGGAAAAAAGAGAAAGAGAGAGAGAGACAAACCAAGAAACAAACTCTTAACTGTAATGGTTATCAGAGGGGAGGTGGATGGGGGGGATGTGTGAGGTAGGCAATGAGGATTAAGGAGTGCACTTGCCTTGATGAGCACCGGGTTATGTATGGAAGTGTTGAATCACAATACTGTACACCTGAAGCTAATGTAAGACTATGTTAACTAGACTGGAACTTAAAATAAAAAAAAAAATTGAGATGATAGCTCCCAGGTAACTATTTCCTTCATATAATTTCAATCTCTCTCTTAATATAAAATAAAGGGGGTAATATCCTCTAAAAAACAAAACAGAAAATATACATAATTAACTATTTCAGTGCCTCTTTTTCAATCATTTGGTCACAGGATCACTTAGTGTCAAACTAAGTTAAATCCCTTCTAGAGCAAGTTCCAATATAGCTAATATGGAGGCAGCATGGTGAAGGGGAAAAAGGCAGTGCACTAGGAATTATATAGTGTCTTCTATCCTTAGTGCTTCCACTAACCATCTGTGTGACCGTGGGCAATTCTGGGGCTCCAGACTAGATGACTTGGAAGCTCCTCTTCTGATGTGAAAATGGCATGATTCCACATGAAATTTCATAA
The DNA here is from genome assembly GCF_002201575.2 of Neomonachus schauinslandi. NCBI lineage: Eukaryota > Metazoa > Chordata > Mammalia > Carnivora > Phocidae > Neomonachus > Neomonachus schauinslandi. The sequence continues at coordinate 72,342,845 of NC_058407.1, read as the reverse complement.
TGTGAACTTAAATATAAACATAATCCCGTCCTTACCATAAGATTTCACTTAAAGTTGTAGGTAAATAGTATAACAAAACTATTATAGAACTATTTTTCTTTTCCCCTCCAAAAAAAAGAAAAGAAAAATTATGCATGCTCTTCCTCCTATTGGTGTTTTTACCTCTGATTTGCTAATCATTTCCAAATGCCTTGCTCCTTTAACTACAGTAACCATGCCAGCAAACATCTACTGAGCATTTCTTATAAGGCAGGCAGTATTCTAAGTTTTACATATGTCATCTTCTTTAATCCTTGTAACTACCCTGCTATAATTTCCCCCACTTTGGAAATGAGAAAATTGAAGCACAAAAAGGTTAAATGATTTGCTCATAGTTGCAGCCTTACATAGTAAGTAAAAGAGCCAGCATTTGAACCCAGAAAATCTGACTCCAGTGCTAACATGGTAGGAATATAGTAAATATTAACAATTGCTGCCACCTAAGTTTTTACTATTTGCCAAGGACTGTTTCAAAGCACATTAAATGCTTTATATATAATTTCATAAGAATTCTGTGACATATATGTTCTTATCCCTATAGTTAAGATGGGAAAACTGGGACATAAAAAGCTTATGTAACTTTCTCAAGGATGGATAAGTATTAAATAGCAGACTCAAAATCTGAACAGTGGCCTGCTTCTTTCTCTATTCATTTCGTTCTTTTCTCTATCCCACGTTTTCTCCTTTTCTCTTTGCCATACCTCTTTTATTCACCCATTTTTTCCCATGTATTTTTGTCTTAAAATACACAGTATCATGTACTTGATTCATCTCTAACATAAAGGACAATGCAGGGCATATGTGTAAATTAAGATTGAAGACAAGATTAGAATATAGGGCATATAATTCCAAGACCTAAAACCTCAAAGACATATCATTATCTAAAAAAATAAATAAGTAATTTTATCTGAGTAGAATGGTAACTTAATATTTTCATGCGTTAAATTATTATAGGTAAAATATATTTAGTAAAAATATGCATATAAACATTATAAGCATACATGTAGTAACTTTAGAAATTACAGAAGATACTGAAGTGTACTCTCATAGTATTGACATATGAATTCACTTTTTGTCTATGTAATTGTCATATTGCTTCTCTTTATATAAAATTTTCTTCTGAAAGGAAGCTTTAAGAATTACTTTGTTTATTTGCATAAATAAAATTATTATCATAATTTCTATTTAAAATTTTAATGTTATTTCTTCAGTTTAATAAGATATTTCCAGGATTTGTAAGAATTATTTTTAAACATCTTATTACATAACCTACAGAAGATCGTTAGATTCTTTGTATACACTGTTTACTTCTAACTGTTCTCTGTGGGGTTAATTTGTCACCATTAATAGCTGCATTTTCTCTGTTCTATGTTCACTACTTCAGGGTTTTCTAATAAGACCAGTGCTTCCAAGGACTAACATAACGACACCATAATCTTTTCATTGGGGTTATCTCTAATATACATCATATATGAAACTTTAATCCATAAATTTAAAGAGACTCACTATGAATATCTGATAATTTTGTCAAGTTTCTTAGTAAAACTAATCTTAAGACCATAGCTTTTTAAGTGTCTTGTCTCTAATACTCTTGAAAAAGTAATTATTTCATTATGGAAGGATTAAGTCTAAAAGTATTATTACTAACAGTGCCCTTTTCAATATAAACTTATTAAAATTTTTTTAAAAATAAAATATGAAAACATAAAATTTAGTTTTCCTAGCAGTCTAAATACACTGACGATTAGACAGTTAAGTTGTAGAATGTATTTGGTATATGTATAGTACTCTTCACAAAGGATTGACAAATCTTAATTTACTAAAGTGAACAATTTTAGGTTAAGAATGACTCAAATTTGACAAATATTTTTGTAAGAATTGGTTAAAGCATTGAAGCACTGTTTGAATATATTAAATAAAAGGTAATTTTGTACTTGTTTTTATTAGATGACTTCAAACAAATAACTACTGATTCTCAATCCTATACCCAAAATAACTAATATAGTGTGAATTCTGTTACAGTGTTATTAGTGTTGCCTTTTGTTTTCTAGATAATAATTGTCACCATATATCAAGAACATCAAGAATATGCTCTATACTTTATAAACATTCTTTTACTAAATCCTCACAATGACTCTCTGAAGTAGCCTTTCTGATTTTCATTTTATAGATGAGGAAACTGACTTTTAGAAAGTTTAATTACTCTGACTAAGAGGATACAGGCAGGAAGAGGGAAAGCCAAGAGTTGAGCAAAGCTCTGTCTAATTACAAAGCCCATACTTTTCTCTAGCGCCTTCAACACCAAGGCCAATTTTGGTCAAGTGGTTTTTAAGAGGAGGGAGAATATTTTATTTTGGAGGAAGAGGAGAAAATGATGCTTCTTTAATTAATTCCTCCCTGCCCTTGCCAATTACAACCCAAACTCCCATCTTAGGTTTTATACAACATTGTAATGTTATCCTTCTTGCCCTTATCTTTTTTAGTTATTCCAAAAGATTAAAATGTTGGTAAAAGCCACTGAGACAGTGATAGAATAGAATTAGATGCCTGCAACTTCTAACCCCTACCTCCACAATGCTATAAATCATGCTATATAGGATGTTATCTGTATTACCTATAAGTAGAGGAGACCTTGTTCCATGGCAGGAAGCATTCCCTGAAATAATATTCCTGGTTCCTTCATGTAGTCAACCAGTTCTTCAAATCACAAATCAGGGCCAATCCAGTTATAGAATATTTATAGACTAAAAGCATAGGATGTGCAGAACTGAAGTTTACAACACATGGGGAGAACTTGTATAATACTCTCTTTGAAGGTATTAATTTGTTTTGAATTTTAGTGCAAACTAGAGAATCATTGTGTGTTAGACAGAATAATTAAAATTGCTCAAGGTCAACTCCTAGCAACACTGCATCAGAGATCTCTGAAATATCTCAGAACTAGAAAGGTATTTTGAGCCACTTGTCTTTTTTTTTTTTATATTGCTGATCTTATTATTGGATGTTGCAAGGTCTGCCATTGTTTCTGACCAATAATGACCATAGAATAATGACTGCAGACACAGTTTCACTCACACAAAACCAGCAGTGACACCTTCAAGAGAACTAATCTTAAACATATACTTGAGATTGAGCATAAATTTCATTACCACCATCTGCAAAGCCAGTTGCAGTGATAATAGGTACAGCCACCATAATTAGTCCACTGCTGCTCCAAACATACTTCATCAAGAATTGCTCTATCATGATGTACCACAAACGTTTGGATAAAATGAGGTTCATCTGATCTGCTAAAGCTTTGTAACTTTTCTGGAGTTGCTTCATTTCTACCTATGGAGGGAAAAAGATAAGAATTAACCTAGCATGAGCTATAAAATTAAATATTGTACGTTTGAGGACTTTCTTAAAAGACAAGTACATATTATTTTGTTTTACTTAGTATAGTATTATCTATGATTCTAAGAACCAATAAATATAGATCAATATCAGGAGTAACTATTATTATCTAGTTTTGGTCACACCTGTATTATTTTTAAAAAACATAATACTAAGTCAATATAATGTTAAGTATAAAATACATATAAGTGATTTATAACTACAATTTCAAAATTATATGTATAAGATGTTAAAAATAAATAATATCCTATAGGACAGGAATAAACAATGTTAGAACCTTATCTTTTTTGATCAAACCAAAATATCTAAAAATAAAGGCAAGACACATGTGTAATTAGACTCCACTTTTGAACTAACTCAATTTACTGGATTTCGTCTTAAATGCAAGAAGCCCACGGCATGCTATAATTTACATCACTGAGTTCAATGATCCAAGAGGAATGACCAATCAGTATGATTAATATAACACATGAGATCAATTTTCAAGAGGGAGTAGAAGTCCTAAATTTGCTTTAAATTTTCTTCTTCAGGTTGCTACTACTTTAAAATTTTTTTGATAATTGATGATGCTTCCAAAATTAAATAATTCTATTTGGTAATTAAAATACCATTTTCAGCTTTAGAGTTCCTTAATATTTCATTGGCAAATTCACTTGTATTAAGATTTCAGATGCATCACCTTAAAAATTTCCATCATAGTTAATATTCTGAAGTTACTTTAATGCACTGCAAGCTTATGTAATTAGGCTAACTATTTTAGGGACCTACTTGATGTTGAAAATCTTTAATATTTAAAAATAACATTGTGGAACTCCTTTTCTCATCCTCATTTCTTCTCTAATCTTAGCTTTTCCCTCAAAGCTAGGCAAAATTTCATTTCACTGCCTCATTTTATCTGTCTCAAAATATGCTGCTGAACATTAACTAAGAGTAATGCAAATGCTATTTGTGAGACACATTCTCCTGCAATTCTGAGGACTGAGGTCATTCCATTGACCAGACATGCAAAATTGTCAAACTTGTCTTTCACGTAAAAGCATGGGTTTTTTCCCTTCTTGAAAAACAAAGGAACAACAACAAGAATACCATCCTAAATTTTCCATCTCAGTGGAAATGTGTTTACTGAGTTTCCAAACAAAAATTTTTTTCTAATGCTCTAGGACCAACCAGTTAGAATTTAAGTTTTAGGAAAATGCTTTGGAGAGAATTCTGAGCATATTTGGATAGTTACTGAGGCTAAGTAGACTGTTTTTCAGATTGCTGAAAATCTTATCCCCATGAAACTTCAGAAAAGTTTGCACTCCACAGTTCTTTAACAGCTTGTAACTAGAAAGGTAAGGAAGCATATATTTCAATACAGGTTTAGATGTCACAGAAATCTAAAACGCTAAAGAAGTGGGTCCGTCAACAGGACAACAGATGGTATCTAGCACTGCAGTGGCAGCTGGAAGACTCTCACATTTCACTCATCACCTTAATTTCTATCTTACCTTATGTCCTCTGTAAAAGGCAATTTCTTCGACATTGGCTATAATTCTGGAGTGCACATACCGCAAATAGCCTTTTCTGTGAGCTTCTTCAGCCACCAATTTACCAAATTTGGGAGAGCAGGCTTTCAAAACTTTAGCGGTGGCATATACCACAAGTCCTGCTAATAAGGTGGGCCCAATTGGGCTCGCTCCTCGGGAGGTAGCAGTCTGGATCAGCGTATAGGAGGTCAGGATTACATCTAAAATAGGTTTGGTCAGATTGGAATATAAGTGAGCCACAGACTGGGAGAACATCATAATATCCTCAGTAAGAGATTGGTCAGGGTTTGCCAGCCTCCCATCCATATTGATCACCTTATAATAAGTCTGATTTGTAAAATAGGTTTCATAGGCATGGTCCACCAGGCGAGTTCTGAAGGCCAACGCCAATTTGCACTCCAGGTACCTGATTGCACTGTTAACAAAGGTGGCAGGGATGGCAATCATAAGCCACTTAGTTAATTTGATGATGAAAGTCCGAGGCTTCTTTTCCACAATGCTTTTCACGATTTTTCCATCCAGACCAGCCACATAGATAGACAGAAAGGTTCTTGAGATTAGAGCCACCGAGTGGAGGCAGAGCCAGCCTGTTTCAGTGGTCACAAGTTTTGGAAAGAGAATTTTCCGAAGTTCTAGTAGCTGTTTGAAAAAATCTGCATTCACTCCAGGACAAGGTTTTTTACAAGTGTTCTCGGTGCAATGCAGTATTTCTCTGTTCTCTGCGGCCGGATAAACTGCTTCTTTTTTCTTCCTGTGGCGAGATTGCTTTAAACGCTTGCCAATGATGGGATAGAGTGTTTTCAGAGCATATGCGGCAGCCACCAGGCAGGCAGCCCTTTTAGCAGCACTCGATCTGGTCCATTTCACCCGATCAGCTGCTGCATTTAGCATATTTGTCATTTTCCCAGTTACCCAAACAGGCTTCAAAAAGAATTGGTTTTAAAAGATCATGCTCCACGGGAATCCCCAGCAAATGTTTCAGAAAGTCCTACAGCGTTCCATAGTCTGCAGCATTTCTCCTCTTCTGGTTTTTGTTTTTTGTTTTTGTTTTAATTTTGTTCTGCTGTGACAGATGCAGCAGAGCTCAGGCTGCTCGGCATCTACCGGGATGAATCCCTCAGAAGCTCAAGCTGCACCAAGCAGCCCCAGGCTCCTCCCTCTCAGGCTCCTCATTGGCTGGGAGAGCGGTGGGACCTCGGAATTCTCGCTGCCTCCCTTTGAACCTTGAAAATGAGGAGAGAGCGAAACGAATTACATCTTTAAACAGGAGTGCAAAGAGTTAAATGTCTATTTTTGGAGAGGTCGAATCAGGGCAGCTGCTGGCGACAAAACCTGCCCCAGCTACTGAGCATGCTCAGCGTCACTTAGAAGCCCACAGAAGTTTCAGAACATACATCTCTTTTCTAAGGTTTTAGTAGGTACCACAAGGGGAAGAGTAAAAAGAAACGGAGATTTTCAAGAGCTATAAAACGAGATGAGGCAGAAGGAACTAGGGAGATGAGGGAGGAGGGACAAGAGGGTTAACATAAAAAGAATCTGAAAAGGATATGCAATGAATCTAAAATGGAGAGAGAAGAAAAGTGACAAGTTTAGAGGACACTGGAAAGAACAAAGTATCAAATACTTAGATCTGTTTTTTTGGTGCCGCTCCCCTCCCCCCATTTTATTTTTTTCTCTTTGTGATATCACATGAAGTCCTAGAACCTATCAGACAAGTTGTGGTTGAGGGTTTGTTTTTTTGTTTTTTTGTTTTTGTTTTTTTGTTTTTTTTTGGTAAATAAATAGAAGTCTTCTGTATTATAACAAAATAATTATTTGCTATACTTTCATCTCCGTGTTTACTTATCCTTATAATAAAAATCTTCCAAGGACGCCTGGGTGGCTCAGTCATTAAGCGTCTGCCTTCAGCTCAGGTCATGGTCCCAAGGTTCCGGGATCGAGCCCCGCATCAGTCTCCCTGCTCAGTGGGAAGCCTGCTTCTCCCTCTCCCTGCCGCTCCCCCTGCTTGGGTTCCCTCTCTCGCTGTGTCTCTCTCTGTCAAATAAATAAATAAGATCTTAAAAAAAAAATCTTCCAGCCCCATAACTATTATTTTTAGCAATGGAGCATATTTATTTACAATGTGACTATTAAATAAACCAGTGCAATGTTTCACTTCTTCCATCTCCTTGTGTCCTTTATATAGTTGTCGCTTGGAGGTATGTGACTCTATAATCAAAAGTTAACCATTTGGGAATCCAACTGGAGTTAGATAGTGGAAATAGCTTCTCCAGAACCTTACTTTTCAAGAGTTTTGTTTGTTTGTCTTTGTCTTTTTCAAGCTTTTGTTTTGTTTCTTTTGTTTAGGCTTAGAGATAATCTTCTGGTTACTTCCCATTTCCATCTTGGTTATTTGATAAAAAGCAAGTGTGTTAAGAAAAATTCTGTACATCACGAATGGAGGACTTAAACTGCTAACTAGTCAAGCAAAGTTCTGCATATTTAAAAAGATGTAAAGGGACTTTTTTTTAAAGGTAACGATGGGTATATCCTCGAATATGCAAAAACATTTTTGCTTTCCCACCCGCCCCCCTCCCCCCCATACACAGCATAAACATACACATTTCTAGTCATCTGGAAGTCTGGGAAAATATGCATTAAACAGAGGCTGGCAAATTACAACCCAACCAGTGAGCAAAATTTGGCCCTTGAGCCAAGAATAGCTTTTACATTTTAAAGTGGTTGAAAATACATCAGAAGAGGTGCGCCTGGGTGGCTCAGTCAGTTAAGTGTCTGCCTTGGGCTCGGGTCATGATCTCAGGGTCCTGGGATCAGCCCCCACGACTGGTTCCTTGCTTAGCCAGGAGCCTGCTTCTCCCTCTCCCCCTTACCCTCTCCTGCTCGTGCTCTTGCTCTCTTGCTCTCTCTCATAAAGAAATAAAAATCTTAAAAAAAAAAAAAAGAAAATACATCAAAAGAGGAAGAATATTTTGTGACATGAAACTTTTCTGAAATTTTTATTTCGGCATCCAGAAATTAAATTTTATTGGAACATAGTGATACCCATTTATTTATTTATTGTTTATAGTTTTCAAGCCACAGTGACAGAATTGAGTAGATGAAACAGAGCCTAAATATTTACTACCTGACTCCCTTCGGAAGAAGTTTGCCAACCCCTGTGATAGAATATAAAACTTGTTTCAGTGTTGAATGATCTTCATTATTTATTTGACTATGAGTAAAGAACTCTTCTGACTTTTATAAGTAACAATATTTGTAAACTTTAAAAATTCTTTTCCCATGTACTTATATTAATTCCAAGAATCATCACAGGTCTCTTTTCATTTGTTTGCATTCAATTCAGCAAATTTATAATGCATGAGTGGCAAATTCCTGCAAGTCTCTTTGATAGTTGGCCATATTAGCTGGCACAATCATTTCATTAAGACTTTCTAAGTCTGTATTTAGAGAGCATAGTGTTATAGTGGTTATTTTCAACATCTTTTATTCCTAATTTTATGCTTTTCATGTGTCAGAATAAGGCTGTCTGACATTTATAAATTTTAATTCTTGATGTCACATCTCCTGACTGTGACAGGACAAGTGGAAGTCCAGGGTAAACTTAAGTGGGAATGACGGGAGGATGTTCAGCCAGGCAGAACATGCTACACAGAGGGATGTGTAGGTCAGAAAGAAGCTGGCAATCGAGGCAAGTGGCTTACATGACTAGCATAGGACAGCCATTTCATAGAAGGAGCAGTGCAGTGGGACTCTAGATGCAAAGAACATTAGAGATCCAACAGGCCCACACTTAGTTGTAGGTTGATCAGTTTACCAACTGATACTGAGGCTGGGGTACAGGAGCAAGCTTTTAATGTGTGGAGTGAAAGACTTGTTAGAATGAGGATGTAGGTATGAGGAAAATAAGACAGAGATTTGGTTGCTGGAATTGTATACAAGGAAAGTTGAAAGCCAGTTGCTAGAACTGGGGAAAAGGTCAATGTGAGATTTGACTTGATGTTGAGCCCCTTAAGTACAGACCTGACTAAAACCATTTAAATTCTACTCCCACCCTTCATTCCACCCTGCTCCCAAAGGTCAGATTTGGTCCTAGCATCTGAGACTATGTTCCAGCCTTCAGGAAATTTAGAGGAAGAATTCAGAATGATAGGGAACCAGATAGGTAATTCCAGCTGGAAATATATGTCACTTAAGAAAGAAAGTAAGAACGTCAAGGTACTTCTTTCATTTTTTCTACTGGCAATAATCAGTTAAAATAAAGATAATGTTAATTTGCTTTGAATTCCAAGTTAGGTGAGAAAAAGGAGGTTGAAAAAAATCACTTGTTACTACACTAAACATAATTCAGCCTAATTTCTACTCAAGCTTCTTTAACTTTACATGTGTTTGTGTGGAAAAGTATTAAAATTTTCTTAAGAGGGGAGAAAAATCTTAGAAAATGAATGAAAATTAAAAATAAGTAATAGTTATCAAATTACTCTGTTCTCAAGTGTGATTTTTTTTTTTTTAAAGTAGGTTCCATGCCCAGGTGGAGCCCAGTGTGGGGCTTGAACTCATGACCCTGAGACTAAGACCTGAGCTGAGATCAAGAGTCAAATGCCTAACCAACTGAGCCAGCTAGGCGCCCCTTAGGTGTGATATTCTTAATGTCAGTGTCAAAGTGAATACTACCAATATCCATGGAAGAGCCAGATTAAGTAGATTTTGTATATATTCAAGAATATATATAAAACATATTAAACCATATGTTTTATAAACTGTAAAACATCAGAAATGATTTTTATAGTAGATCTACATATACAAGCATATAAATAAAAATATATATAATGTAGATAATATATATGTTGTACGTTTAGATAGTAAATCACCAGGAAGTAAATATTTTTTTAGTAATAAAGATAGATTAAGGTTTAAGAATTTTATATGGATTTCCTTTCACCAAATGCTAAGTATTCATCTGTGCTGTATTCCTTTCTTGAACTGTTTCCTGACCCAAGAGATTACCTAATTGCCCTATTGGCCCTAAAATAGCGCTGTGTTTGACTCATTATCTATCGGATCATGTTAGTCTTATTCATGTGAGGCATAAACAACACTAAAGATGAGATCTTAGGTCAACATTTCGGCTGTTACAAATAACCACCTAATAACTGTTTAATAAGGAAATGTCTTTTGCTGTGAAGGAAAAATCAGAAAATATCTTGTCCGAAGATGTGTCTCATAGATTAATTTTTTCCTTAGCCTAACTCACCACTTCTACTGCCTCTCTGTGACTGGAAGGAAAGCAGTGAGAGTTCTTGATTTCTCAGTAAGTTGATCAACCTCTCCTTTATTGTCCTTTCACATATAATACATCAAAAGAGTCAGTTAATCCTTTAGCAGATTATTTTCCCCTTTTAGTTAATTTAGTCAATTTGTACCTGTTTAAAAATGTTGAAATTAGGAAAGGCTAATAACTCTGGGTCATTGCTTCTGCCTTGGCTTATAGTTTAGTTACTGAAAAATGACCAGCCACTCCATGTGGAAGATGAATTTGTTCTGAAATGCTGTGTTACCTGGTCTAATTCAAACCAATAATAGGTATACTTTGGTGAATTTTTATTATAAAAATCAGTATTTACATGATTAAACAAGATATCTACCCTGGGACATAATCCTATTTTATGTACTTCTTTCCAATGACTTAACAGAAAATATATTTGAATAGGTTGAATTCTGGAAAATAATCATGACAATGGCAGGGGGAGGGTTCTTTGTGCATTTATTTGGGACAAGAGATTTCTAGTTTCCAACCAAAATATCATAGAACAGTTTGTAGGATAAATGTTTTATGAGGATATACAAACAACAGAAATGAACAGCAAAATCCAATTTTTGTTTGGAGATTTTTTCAGTAAGAATTTGAGAGTCTTTGGGCCTTTACAGCTTAAATAAAATTTTGATCACTCTCAGAAACTCACAAAATGTCCAGAAGAGTAAATCACTACGGTGCAACGTTCCTAATAAACAACTGTTTACTGAATATTAAAACAGTATGTGAAAGATACTTAAAGGATTTGGATGGGGTGTGATAAGTGGGAATGCAAGCTTCATCTTTAGGATTAGGGATCGTATAACTTTGTCTTTGCCTTCTTTTTCTCCCCCAAGTCTGATCTTTGATCTGAAAAAGAAGGCTGAGACCAATACAGGACTAAATAAAATTACGGTGGAGATGGCTTGAAACACTAACCCTGTGGCCACAGTCCGAAACTTCATTTACTTAGGCTTCCCTTGCCTGAGCGGTTAAAACTGCTGATTTCTCTTCCCTTATGCGGACTGGCTGCTTTCCCACAGCGTCCCTTGCGGCCGTATCAGGCTACTGTCTCCGCAGAAACCGCAGAGGCTTTCGGGAGGCTCGCAAGAAGCCAGCCTGGGCGCAGAGGCTGTCGGGAGGCTGGATCAGAGCGCCCCAGGGGCCGGGAAGAGGTCGGCTGAGGCTGAAGAAGCTGTGGAGTGGCAGAGAGCAGAGACGTCTGAGCTCCCGCCTTTGGGGCCTCAGAAGTTTCTGAGAGATGAATTGGGTCGGGGGATCCCGGTGAGTTGTGCTGCTGGAGCTTGAGACTTAGGCCTTGAGTCCCTGTACATTCATTCCCGTAAATGGCGCCTCTTTCCTAATCCCTGGAGGGGCAGGCATAGCCTGAGCTGGAGAGACCTTGCCACCAGTGTGTCTTTTCATTGGTAGCCGAGCTGGGAGACCCTAGTCACCACCTCTCTGTTATAAACCAAAAGTAAATCGGTTCTCCCCACAGTCTTTCCAAAGGCTTCATGTGTGGGGCCCACCGTGGGTGAGGTTTTCTGCGCTCAGTCCCCCGTGTCCCACGTCTTCCTTCTCTAATGAGGCCTCTCAGCACCTGAGCCCCCTTCTGCCTTCTTCCCGCCTCTGCCTCTCTCTCGGGAGAAATTTTTTTTCTCAGGCAATATATAGTTTCTGCATGAAGTTGGAAAGTACTATGGAAGAGACCATTCCTTGCTGTCCCTAAATCCATTGGGGGGGGGGCGGTGGCAGTATCAATCATAAATTTAATTTAGTTTGCTTTTTTAAAGGGAGGTAAAGTGAACAGTTTTAAGATTTGTTTGAGAGAGAGCAGGCGCGCGCATGCGCGCATGTGAGCTCAAGCGGAGGGAGGGGCAGAGAAAATTTTCAAGCCGACTCCCCTACTGAGGAGGGAGCGTGACTTGGGGCTCTATCCCAAGACCCTGAGATGATGACCTGAGCTGAAATCAAGAGTCTGTGGGTTAACCAGCTGAGCCACCTAGGTGCCCCTAAAGTGAACAGTTTTTAATTGCAATAACTTAGAATTTGCAATTTATTTTGTATTTAGCATTAATCACATAAAGCATGATGGGTTGACAGTGTAGTTTTATATAACATTTTCATTACTATTGGCCTACAGTCCATTAGGATAGAAATAATGTGGGCCTGTAATTTCATTTGATGAAATTCCTTGAGGAAAGGAATTTTTAAAATTGAAATACTAATCTGTTAAATACAATTTTCATCACAAGTAGACCTAGAGGAGTGGTGATATGGTTAGAATATAATACATTTACATTCTAAGGAATTTTGTAAGGAGAAAGACAGCTTTTGTGTACACCAAGTATTGTAACTATGCCCAGTAATTTTAGCAGAAGCATTTATTCTGTTGAAGAATATGTTAGCATTGTATTTTAGAAATGTCTCTGAATTAATTCTGGCTGGTGTTCTAGCATCACATTTCTACTTTGGAGAAAATGGAAAATTCGCTTACAGGCTTCGCAAGATTTAGGTGATATGTGATTATAATTTGATGTTTTTGAATTTGACAGTCTTTAAAATGTGAATATTAAATGAGATATGAAATCATTTTACAAATGCTTAAGTACTGTTAAAATGTAGGTGCTATTATTCTCTCATATATTTAAAACTTCTGGCTATTTAAAGAGTAATATTTTAGTTGCTATTGGGAGGATGCAAAAGCAATATACTGCAGGAAACTTAGTCGAGCGGTGTGTTTCTCAAAATGAGGTAGTGCTGTGCCTGGAGGTATTAGGTACCACTGGGGCTTAAGAAACCACAGAAGAAACATGACACCTCTCCCTGGAGCATCAGTTTTACTCAGGGATTAGAGGAGAAAATATTTTTAAATTTAAACAAACATGGATACATTATGGAGTAAAGTGCGAAACTCTTGCGATACTATAAGGTAAAATCTGCAATTTTTAATATATTTTCTTGGGGGAATGGACTCCTTAGGTTAAACCCCAGATTGGTAATGATACAATGAGTATTTCCATTTTCTACTATCACAGTAGCAAGGGTGAAAAAGATTAGTTGATCATGATATTATGATCATGAGGCCCTAAAGGGCCTCAGAATAAGACAGTGCTTAATGACTACTAGCTGCTGATTAGAGCTATTATAGAACAGACATTTTAATCCATATCCCAGTCCATCCTAGAGTACTTGTTTATTACCCTCCATTATTAGAGTTTTTTTTTTTTTTAAAGATTATATTTTATTTATTTGACAGAGACACAGTGAGAGAGGGAACACAAGCAGCGGGAGTGGGAGAGGGAGAAGCAGGCTTCCTGCTGAGCGGGGAGCCCGATGCGGGGCTCGATCCCAGGACCCTGGGATCATGACCTCAGCTGAAGGCAGCCGCTTAACGACTGAGCCACCCAGGTGACCCTAGAGTTGGTTTTTGGTTGAAAATTTTGAGAACTGTTAAGAACTTAAATATAGACAAATGAAATAAAAGCTCCATCAGAACTCCCTGGGGGGGCAGGGAGAACTCCCTCAGAGCATTCAACATTAATTAAACAAATAGGTTGTCACATCCCTCCCTGTTTAGGGCATTGTTAATCTCTGTATGGGGTGGGGGAGGGAAATTCAGAAAAGAAAAAGATGTAATTTTGATCCACAAAAATAATCTGTGGTAGAATGGTGAGAATAGAATTAGGTAAATGACTATAATACTGAATAGTTAAATAGCACTTAATATTAAAACAAGCACTGTTATAAGTGCTTTTTACATATTAGCTCATTTACTCTTAACAAGAATCTCATGAGGTATATACAGATGTTATCCCTACTTTAGTGATGGGGAAACTGAGGCACTGTTAAAGTTAAGTGACTTTCCCAAGGTCAGCCAGCTGATCAGTAGCAGAGTTAGGATTTGAGAACAATGTGCTTAACCACTATGCTTTGCTGTGTAGAAACATGAGTATTGTAAAAGTGGCACATGTAAAGGGCTGTGGATACTTAGAGAACAGAGAAACAGGAAATTACATGGAGCCTTGAAGGCTAGTAATATTGCACAGAACAAGCACCACAGAGAAGCAATGAAGCACAGGTTCTTAAAATTTGAAAAGGAGGTGAGATAAATAATTGATCAAATTGGAGACCTAGTTTTTAGCAAGGCTTAGAAGAGATGGGTTGAGAGGGGAGGTATTAAAGAAATTGAAAGGGTTATTTGTCAGACAGCCCGTGGGTCTGCATTAACACAGGAAACCAGTAAGGGGCTTTACACATTTTTGATAAGGGAATTAAAGAAGCAGGTTATAGCAGTTTATGTTTTCATCATGGCAGTCTGATTGTATACACAACATGGAAGCAGAGTATTCTTGTATGTTGTAGGAACCTGATAAGTTTAATTGCAGAATCATTTGGTAGAATTTTTATTTAATTTTTTTAAAAGATTTTATTTATTTATTTTAAAGGGGGGCGGGTAAGGACAGAGGGAGAAAATCTGAAGCAGACTACCTGCTGAGCTTGTAGCCCCATGCGGGCGCGATCCTGCCACCTCCAGATCATGACCTGAGCTGAAACCAAAAGTCAGACGCTTAACCGACTGAGCCTCCCAGGCGCCCCAATAGGAGAATCTTTATAATTGCAAAGGTCTTTACAGTTTTTCTTGGCATAAAACAAACTTGGCATTTGATTTTTTGCTACTCTTCAGCTTGGGGACTCTTACAGTCATACATAAAGTGTCTTTTTTTGTGTGTGAAATAAAAAAGGGAAAGGATTGATGGCTAGGGAAGAAGTAAGCTTCCCTCATATTTTTCTTTTCAAAATTACTTGCTTTGGCTTTAGTGTTATAGTTTGTGGACATTTTTGCAAGATATCATAACATTTCATTTCAGTCTCATTTTGGTTAGAGATTTGGTCTGAGAGTAATTTACATGTCTATGATAGCAATTCCCAATCAGCTGTCTCTGAAACTTACTAATCTTGGTAATGTCAGGTTTTTCAATTTAATAGTCTGTTCTTTCTTTTTTTCCAAGATTATATATATATTTTTTATTTTAAAATTCCCCTCCCCTTTTAAGTCTTTCTTGACAGAGTTAAAATATCAGTCATTTGTCAGTCTTGCCAATTAAAGTTTTTTTTTTTTTTCTTTTACTTGTCTGGGAATCATTGCTCTAGAACTCTGATTCTTGTTTTATACTTCCTATAAGTCACTTAGACCCTGTATTTTCCTACTCAGATTGAGGTATAAATTTGAGACAGGAGAGGTATAACCACTGATTTTTTTTTTAAAGATTTTATTTATTTATTTGAGAGAGAGAGAATGAGAGTGAGCACATGAGAGGGGGGAGGGTCAGAGGGAGAAGGAGACTCCCTGCAGAGCAGGGAGCCCGATGCAGGACTCGATCCAGGGACTCCAGGATCATGATCTGAGCCGAAGGCAGTTACTTAACCAACTAAGCCGCCCAGGCGCCCTAACCACTGATTTTTTAAAATTTGGACATGATTCTCTTTTATTTTCCTATTTATTGGTCAGTGACTTGTTTCACCAAATTCATAGCCACCTCATACATGAAGGTGTTAGGAAGATCGAAGAAGAAGGAGAGTAAAAGGATGTATCCAGTCTTTGGGCTACAATATGCGTTTTAGATGAGTTCGACTGTAGATGGACTATATTGCACTATATATGAAGTATAAGAAAAAATTTTTTTAATTAGGGGAAATTAATTTGCAACTTAGATTGAATAATGCAACCAGTGTCATAAGATGGACACAGATAAATTTCTGTTTAAATTTAGGTAAGGGAGAGGTTTGCATTTGTAAATGTAGGCCTAGACCGTTTGTGCAAAATATTTGTTGAGTGCTGTGTACCAAGCACTGTGCCAGGTAGGCATGCAAAATAATGAAATTTAGTCTCTTTCTGAGAGATTTATATTTTATTGAGGGTGGGGATATGACATGCCATTAAGTTTGAAAATGTTTAAGGGGTCAAAATGCATGCTTTAAGAAATAGATACTCTGAACAATAGTAGAATATAGGATAGTTTTAGCTGAAGCTTTGGCAGTTAGAAACAAGAATAAAGGATAGTTTAGATGGAGAAAACAGATGCAAATAAACATTACATAAGTAGTTGAAGATAAGATTATATATTTAAATATTTAAAATGTGTATATGTGTCTGCTTGATAGTGAGGTTGAAAGCCAGACTGAGAAGTTGAAATTTAATCTGTTATTGAGTCATACAAATTTGGAAGTAACACAATCAAAATTGTAATGACTGTGTTATTAGTGTTATGTAGTTTGGAAATAGTGGAGGAAAAACTTTTAAGATAATGATACCAGTTAGGATTCTGCTGGGGGAAAAAAAAGTTAATACTACTTTTCCATTTTCTGGTATCACTGTATATTCTCCAATTCAAATTAACACAAGTCCTAACTCGTTTTGTAGGTTTCATGGGCCGTGTGATTTTGGGTTAATTATTAACCCTCTCCATACAATGGCAGAACCTTCTGTATGGAAAAATAATGCAAAATCACAACTACAAAATTAGATACAGGGCTTGGAAGGGGCATTTTCATGTTAAGGGCCCTGAAGCTTAACCTTAATTAACTTTACAATAAACTCTCTTTATAGTAAATTAGTCTCTGTGCATCTTTATCTGTTAAATGCACTGTGAACATTGCCCCGTTTGCCTGATGCAGTCATGATTTATGCTAGCGGTCCTAGAGGCATGCCCAGTTTAGCATGTGTCTAGGGAGTTTTTGTTTTTTAACTAAAGAAACTACCATTACTGTTTCTGTTAAAATGAGCCCAGATAGATTCAATGAGTGGCCTATTTTTTTTTTTTAATTTCTGCTGCCATGGTCTGTATTAGTGCATGAGCCGAGTGTGCAGTGAAGAGAGTTCTCACTTTAACATGTGGTTAAATCTAAAGACATGCAGGGCGCCTGGGTGGCTCAGATGGTTAAGCGTCTGCCTTCGGCTCAGGTCATGATCCCAGCGTCCTGGGATCGAGTCCCGCATCGGGCTCCCTGCTCCTTGGGAGCCTGCTTCTCCCTCTGCCTCTCTCTCTCTGTCTCTCATGAATAAATAAATAAAATCTTTAAAAAAAAAAAAAAAAAAAATCTAAAGACATGCAATGATAACTCGGGAAAGACACTTTCCAGATCGAAGATAATTAACTACTCTTTTTGAAGACAGAACAGAGGGCACTAGTTGATAGGGTGTGCTAGGACATGAGCAGCTAGGGACAATTAACTTGCTGGTTGGGTTGCAGAGGTATTAAATGCCGCTGTCCCTGCTGGCCAGTTGTACCAGCTAGTTGTGCTATAGCAAGCTAAAGTCTGAGTGATTTGTATAGCTGCCATACCAGAGGGTGGGGTCAGTATGAAACATGGGAAATTTTAGGTTAGATGCAAGTGAAATTATAAGGAATAGAGGCTAAGCTCCTATCCTGTTAGAGAGCATACAAAGAGTAGTAGGAATTTGTTGCTGTAATGGTTTTTGTCAACTATTTTTTTTATATTGTTTGGTAATGCTTTTGTAATCTTTTTGGTAGCAGAGAACTCAAAGGAAAATTAATGCTTAAAAATAAATTAAGTACTGATATTTTGTTTATAAGTTGATGATGAATGAACCTGTAAGTTATGCACAAAATTTTTACCAAGAATTTAGCATCTCTCCTGTTTATATCATTGACTACATGACAAGCTGAAGACACAAATCTACTGAAAAAGCATCAGGATTTACTTTGAGATTTAGTAGTTATTTATTTATTTATTTTTTAGAGATTTTATTTATTCATGAGAGAGAGAGAGAGAGAGAGAGAGAGAAGCAGGCTCCCAAGGAGCAGGGAGCCCGATGTGGGACTCGATCCCAGGACCCTGGGATCATGACCTGAGCCAAAGGCAGACGCTTAACCATCTGAGCCACCCAGGCGCCCCAGATTTAGCAGTTATTTTAAGGAGATGATAGTGGCGAACAATAATTTGACACATGTAACTGCAGAACATTGAAGATAAAAATTATATCTGCAATGATAATGTGAATACACATTTGGTGGATTAAAGCCTCATGTGTTAAAGAGGGTTCTTACTAAATTATATAACCTATGTGACCAAGGTATACTTGGATTGATTGTGGTTTACACGTATTTCATAGTTGCATCCAAAGAAGCTTGATATTTTACCAAATGGAAGTTGCAGTTATCAAAATTTTGAACAATTTTATATATGCACAGTTAATGTAACTGAATTACAGTGTTTCTGAGACAATACTAATGTTGAAAAATACTTTGGCATGTCATTATAAGCTCTCTCTGCTGCCTTTCATTAATTGAATTTCATAAACATTTGAGTCTTTGAAGAATTACTTTGTAAATCAATCCATGTGTCTTACAGTGCTTTGAACATTTTTATAAGCAAGTCCTCTAAATTTTGGTGACATTTTGTTAAAAAAAAATCTTTATTCAAAATAAATAAGTCTTTATCCCATAAATAGAGTGGAAAAACTTGAACATTTGAAGCTTTAGTGAATTAAAATTATTGAAAATAAAGTTTTTGAGATTTAATTGTGAATAGCCTGAAACATACATTCATGTTGGGGTATCATTCACTTTCTAAAATCTCTTCCACTATGTGACTCAGGAGATGGCTGCTCATGTTTATCATTGTAGCCTGTAACTGTGAAATAATGTTTTCTTTGTGAAAATACTATAAAAATTCAGTCTGTAAGAACTTACTTAATTTAGGCCCTGTATTTTCAGTATTAGATTTCTGCCTTATTGATTTGACAATTTTTTCTCAATACCTTACCTTTTATAATTTATGCATCTCTAAAAACTTTTTTCTCGTATTATAAGAAAAAAATTTATGTAAAAGCCATAATGTTCTACATATATCGTTACTATTCCTGACACATCAGGTAGACCTGTCTTAGTTTTGTGGAAAGCCAATGTAAGTACTTTTTCTAGGCTAGTTACTGTCCTGAATCTTAATAAGTTTGCTAGCTAACAATGTTGGATTATGATGTTTTAGATTAAATTAATTTCAGTGTAATACGAGCTATAAAATACTGTTTTTCGTTTGTTATTGCTCTATTTTATTTACATTTTCCACTTTTAATCACACTTAAGATACTATTATAAGATCTTAACAGTCTGGAAACAGTTTCTTTTGCATGGCACCATGCCACTAAAAAATAAATTATGCAGCAAACTAAAAAGCAAAACAAAAGAAACAAAAAACAATTCAAGACAGTTAAGACATATGATACCCATAGTATTTAATTCATATTGTAGTTTCAATATCTCCTGCATACTCCATGTAAAATGTATGTTAGTGTTGTTTTTTATCTTTGTCAACCTCTTGCCTTTGTGTCTTTTTTTTTTTTTAAGAAAGTATTTCTTCAGCCCTTTTCTTTAAATCTTTCCTTACTAGAAAGCATAGCAAAGGGCAGAATGCTCTGATACATTACTGTAGTCAGCATGCTTTTGTTTCTTTGTGTGTTTCTGTGTCTCTCTTTTCTCACCCCTTATCCTTTTTCCTCCTTCCCTCCCCCATCTCTTAACTTCTTTCCCTCCCTTAACCTTTTTACACCTCTCTATTTTACTGTATTCTTTCTTACAATGAATAATCTAACAAATATCTATATTCCTGCTTCCCAGAATTGATAACTTGTAGAGTGTTCTGTGAACAGGTTATGACCTACTACTGATTTTCTTTTAGTGTGTAGCTATAATGGCAACTAATATTGTTCATTCTTCTATTGAAAGAGATGGCTGCAATATATTTTTGAAAAAATCCATTTCCCTGAATAACATAGTAATTGCTGTTAAAAAGATTAGCCTCATTCCCACCTCCACACCTCTAATTACCTAGTAATTTAAATTTAAAGGCAAAATTTAGAGAAACTCTTAGTTACATAAATGCATATAAATTTCATGAAGAAACTTGCATATGATTAGGGCCTTGAGGGTATTGAAAGTTTTGAATACTGAAGTGTGGTGGGAGAAGTGTCCATATAAGAAGAATAAAAGCATATACTTTAATTTGATTGGGTGTTAGAATGCATGAAGTAGAAGAATGGAAATAAGGTTGAAATCTGAGTTGTGGACAGACTATGGAAGTCATGTCCCTGAGTGATAATCAGAGCTGTGTTTATTGGGATTCCAAAATAGTGAAATGTATTGGAGAACATTTGAATAAAATCCAGGAAATTCTAAAATATAATTATGGTAGTTAGCTACATACTTAATATTGCAGTTGTCAAAGTAACAGATGACTTTTGGGGGATTCATATTATATAATGGCAAACTGTCTTAATTATGTGCACGTTTTTCTTTGTCAGGTGTAAAATTCTAGCTCCCCCTTTTATTTAGGGGCTATGTTCTCCCTTTGCTGTCTTATTTTTTTCTAGCTTTATTGAGGTAAAATTGACAAATTGTAAGATATTTAGAGTGTGCAACCTGATGATTTGATATTTGTATACATTGCGAAGGGATTCCCATCATCAGGTTATCACATCCATCACCGCTCGTATTATTTCTTTTGGTGAGACCATTTAAAATCTATTCTCAGTAAATTTCCATTATATATTACAGTGTTACCAACTATAGTTACCATGTTATACATTAGATCCTCCACCTCATTCATCTGAAAAACTTTGTAACCTTTAAAAATTCTTTCCCTGTTTCCCCAAACCTCCATCAATCACTTTTCTATTTTCTGTTTCTGTGAATTTGACTTTTAAAAAGATTCCCATGTAAGTGATACCATGTGGTATTTTTCTCTGTCCAGCTTATTTCATTTATCATTATGCCCTCTACGTTCATCCATGTTATCACAAATGTGGTTTTGATGTTTTTTGTTTCTAAAGGCTGAATGATATTCCATTGTGTGTGTATATGTGTGTACACACACATATACACACAGTACACCACATTTTCTTGATCCATTCCTCTACTGACAGACACTTAGGTTGCTTTCATATCTTGGCTATTGTGAATAATGCTGCTGTGAACATGGGAGTAGAACTATGTCTTTGAGATATTGAATTCTCTTTGGATATGTACTCAGAAGTGGTATTGCTGGATCATATGGTAGTTCTGTTTCTACCTTTTTGAGGGAACTCCATACTGCTTTCTATAGTGGCTGTGCCAATTTACATTCCCACCAACAGTGCAGAAGGGTTCCCTTTTCTCTACTTCCCCAGCACTTATTATTTCTTTTCTCTTTGATAAAATTCTTCCTAGGTATAAGGTGATAAATCATTGTAGTTTTGATTTGCATTTCCCTGATGATTGGTGATGTCGAACACCTTTCACGCTCTTAGCCATTTGTATGTCTTTGGAAAAGTGTCTGTTTAGGTTCTTTGCCTGTGTTTTAAAATTTTTATTTTTATTTATGTTTTAAATAGGCTCCATGTTCAATGCAGGTCTCGAACTCATGACCTCAAGATCAAGAGTCATGTGCTTTACAGACTGAGCCAGCCAGGCACTCGTATGATTTTAAAGTTTTAATTCCAGTATAGTTAACATAGTGTTATCTTAGTTTCAGGTGTACAATATAGTGATTCAGCAATTCTGTACATTACTCAGTGCTCGTGATGGTAGTGTACACTTAATCCCTTTCACCTGTTTTACTTTCCCTACCTTCCTCCCCTCTGGTAACCATCAGTTTGTTCTCTATAGTGAAGAGTCTGTTTTTGACTTTGTCTCTTTTTTTTTTTTTCTTTGTTTTTTAAATTCCACATATGAGTGGAATCATATGGTATTTGTCTTTCTATCACTGGCTTATTTCACTTAACATTATACTCTCTAGATGCATCCATGTCACTGCAGATGGCAAGATTTCATTATTTTTTATGACTGCATAATATTCCATTGTATGTATGTTCCACCTCTCTCTTTTTGATTTTTTATGTTTTTCATTTTTTTAAATTTAATTTAATTTTATTATGTTATGTTCATCACCATACAGTACATCATTAGTTTTTGATGTAGTGTTCCATGATTCATTGTTTTCTTATAACACCCGGTGCTCCATGCAGCACATATCCTTAATGCCCATCAACCGGCTAACCCATCCCCCTGCCCCCCTCCCCTCTAAAACTCTCAGTTTGTTTCTCGGAGTCCGTAGTCTCTCATGGTTCGTCTCCCCCTCTGATTTCCCCTCCTTCATTTTCCCCTTCCTTCTCCTAATGTCCTCCATGCTATTCCTTATGTTCCACAAATAAGTGAAACCATATGATAATTGACTTTCTCTGCTTGACTTATTTCACTTAGCATAATCTCCTCCAGTCCCATCCATGTTGATGTAAAAGTTAGGTATTCATCCTTTCTGATGGCTGAGTAGTATTTCATTCTATATATGGACCACATCTTCTTTATCCATTCATCTGCTGAAGGACATCTTGGCTCTTTCCACAGTTTGGCTATTGCAGACATTGCTGCTATGAACATTGGGGTGCATATGGCCCTTCTTTTCACTACATCTGTGTCTTTGGGGTAAATATCCAGTAGTGCAATTGCTGGGTCATAGGGTAGCTCTATTTTTAATTTTTAGAGGCACCTCCACACTGTTTTCCAAAGTGGCTGTACCAACTTGCATTCCCACCAACAGTGTAAGAGGGTTCCCCTTTCTCCACAACCTCTCCAACATTTGTTGTTTCTTCCCTTTTCAGTTTTTGCCATTCTGACTGGTGTTAAGGTGGTATCTCAATGTGGTTTGATTTGAATTTCCCTGATGGCTAATGATGATGAACATTTTTTCATGTGTCTGTTAGCCATTTGTATGTCTTCTTTGGAGAAGTGTCTGTTCATGTCTTCTGCCCATTTTTTGACTGGATTATTTGTTTTTTGGGTGTTGAGTTTGAGAAGTTCTTTATAGATCTTGGATATCAGCTTTTTGTCTGTAATGTCATTTGCAAATATCTTCTCCCACTCTGTGGGTTGCCTCTTTGTTTTGTTGACTGTTTCCTTTGCTGTGCAGAGGCTTTTTATCTTGATGAAGTCCCAAAAGTTCATTTTTGCTTTTGTTTCACTTGTCTTTGGGGATGTATCTTGAAAGAAGTTGCTGTGGCCGATATTGAAGAGGTTACTGCCTATATTCTCCTCTAGGATTTTGATGGGTTCCTGTCTCATATTGAGGCCTTTCATCCATTTTGAGTTTATCTTTGTGTGTGTGGTGTTAGAGAATGGTCGAGTTTCATTCTTCTGTATATAGCTGTCCAATTTTCACAGCACCATTTATTGAAGAGACTGTCTTTTTTCCATTGCATATTTTTTCCTGCTTTGTCAAAGATTATTTGACCATAGAGTTGAGAGTCCATATCTGGGCTCTCTGTTCTGTTCCATTGGTCTATATGTCTGTTTTTGTGCCAGTACCATGCTGTCTTGGTGATCATTGCTTTGTAATAAAGCTTGAAATCGGGCAACGTGATGTCCCCAGCTTTGTTTCTCTTTTTCAACATTTGGCGATTTGGGGTCTTTTCTGATGCCATACAAATTTTAGGATTGTTTGTTCCAGCACTTTGAAAAATGTCATTGGAATTTTGATCGGGATGGCATTAAAGGTGTATAGATTGCTCTGGGCAGCGTAGACATTTTAACAATGTTTATTCTTCTGATCCATGAGCATGGAATGTTTTCCCATCTTTTTGTGTCTTCTTCAGTTTCTTTCATGAGTGTTCTGTAGTTCCTAGAGTATAGCTCCTTTACCTCTTTGGTTAGGTTTATTTTGAGGTATCGTATGGTATTTGGTGCTATTATAGATGGAATCGTTTCTCTAATTTCTCTTTCTGCAGTTGCATTGTTAGTGTATAAGAAAGCAACTGTTTTCTGTGCATTGATTTTGTATCCTGCCACGTTACTGAATTGTTGTATGAGTTCTAGTAATTTGGGGGTGGAGTCTTTTGGGTTTTCCACATAAAGTATCATGTCATCTGCGAAGAGAGTGAGTTTGACTTCTTCTTTGCTAATTTGAATACCTTTTATTTCTTTTTGTTTGATTGCTGTTGCTAGGACTTCTAGTACTATGTTGAACAATAGTAGTGAGAGTGGGCATCCTTGATGTGTTCCTGATGTTAAGGGAAAGGCTCTCATCTTTCCCCCATTGAGGATGGTATTCACTGTGGGTTTTTCATAGATGGATTTTATGAACGTGAGGAATGTTCCCTCTATCCCTATACTCTGAAGAGTTTTAATCAGGAAAGGATGCTGTATTTTGTCAAATGCTTTTTCTGCATCAATTGAGAGGACCATATGGTTGTTCTCTCTCCTCTTATTAATGTGTTCTATCACACTGATTGATTTGCGAATGTTGAACCTCCCTTGCATCCCGGGGATAAATCCCACTTGGTCGTGGTGGATGATCCTTCCAGTGTATTGCTGGATCCTATTAGCTAGGATTTTGTTGAGAATTTTGGAATCCATCTTCATTAGGGATATTGGTCTGAAATTCTCCTTTTTGACGGGGTCTTTGCCTGGTTTGGGGATTAAGGTAATGCTGGCCTCATAGAACGAGTCTGGAAGCTTTCCTTCTGTTTCTATTTTTTGAAACAGCTTCAGTAGAATAGGTATAATAATACCTATTCTTTGAATGTTTGGTAGAATTCCCCAGGGAACCCATCAGGCCTTGGACTCTTGTTTTTTTCCGGAGGTTTTTGATCACTGTTTCAATCTCGTTACTGGTTATTGGCCTATTCAGGTTGTCCATTTCTTCCTGTTTCAGTCTTGGGAGTTTATACGTTTCCAGGAAGGCATTCATTTCTTCCAGGTTGCTCAATTTACTGGCATATAGTTGTTGATAATAATTTCTAATAATTGTTTCTATTTCCTTGGAGTTAGTCATGGTCTCTCCCCTTTCATTCATAATTTTATTAATTTGGGTCATTTCTCTTTCCTTTTGGCTAAATCTGGCCAGTTTATCGATCTTACTAATTTTTTCAAAGAACCAGCTTCTATTTTCATTGATCTGATCTACTGTGTTTCTGGTTTCTAATTCACTGATCTCTGCTTCTAATTTTAATTATTTCTCTTCTAATGCATGGCTTAGGCATCGTTTGTTGCTTTTTCTCTAGTTATTTAAGGTGTAAAGTTAGTTGGTGAATTCAGGATTTTTCTTTTTTTTTGAGTGAGGCTTGGATGGCTATGTATTTCCCACTTAGGACCGCCTTTGCTGTATGCCATAGGTTTTGGACCAATGTGTTTTCGTTGTCTTTGGTTTCCATGACTTGTTTAAGTTCTTCTTTTATTTCCTGGTTGACCCAAACATTCTTGAGCGGAGTGGTCTTTAGCTTCCAAGTGTTTGAATTTCTTCCAGGTTTTTTCTTGTGATTGAGTTCCAGTTTTAAAGCATTATGGTCTGAGAATATGCAGGGAATAATCTCAGTCTTTTGGTATCGGTTGAGACCTGATTTGTGACCCAGTGTGTGGTCTATTCTGGAGAAAGTTCCATGTGTGCTCGAGAAGAATGAGTATTCTGTTGTTTTAGGGTGGAATGTTCTGTATGTACCTATGAGGTCCATCTGGTCCAGTGTGTCATTCAAAGCTCTTGTTTCTTTGTTGATTTACTGCTTACATGATCTGTCTGTTGCTGAAAGTGGAGTATTGAGGTCTCCTACAATTAACGTATTATTATCAGTATGAATATGACTCTTTATTTTGGCTAACAGTTGGCTGCTCCCATGTTGGGGGCATAGATATTTAGAACTGTTAGATCTTCTTGTTGGATAGACCCTTTAAGAATGATACAGTGTCCTGCGTCTCTAACTACCGTCTTTAGTTTAGAATCTAATTTGTCTGATACAAGAATTGCTACCCCAACTTTCTTTTGAGGTCCATTGGCATGGAAGTTGGATCTCCATCCCTTCACTTTCAGTCTGGATGTATCTTTAGGTTCAGAATGAGTCTCTTGTAGACAGCATATGGATGGGTCCTGTCTTTTTTTTTTTTTTTTAAAGATTTTATTTATTTATTTGAGAGAGAGAATGAGAGAGAGAGAGCACATGAGAGAGGGGAGGGTCAGAGGGAGAAGCAGACTCCCTGCCGAGCAGGGAGCCTGATGCGGGACTCGATCCCGGGACTCCAGGATCATGACCTGAGCCGAAGGCAGTCGCTTAACCAACTGAGCCACCCAGGCGCCTGGGTCCTGTCTTTTTATCCAATCTGCAACCCTGTGCCGTTTTACGGGAACATTTAGGCCGTTCACGTTGAGAGTGATTATTGAAAGATATGAATTTATTGTCATCATGTTGCCTGTTAAGTCCTTGTTTCTATAGATTGTCTCTGTAAATTTCTGTTCTATATCACTCTTGGGGTCTTTCTCCTTTTATAGAATCCCCCTTAATATTTCTTGCATGGCCGGCTTAGTGGTCACATATTCTTTCAGTTTCTGCCAGTCTTGGAAGCTCTGCATCTCTCCATCCATTCTAAATGACAGCCTTGCTGGACAAAGTATTCTTGGCTGCATGTTCTTGTCGTTTAGAACCCTGAATATGTTTTGCCAGCCCTTTCTGGCTTGCCAGGTCTCTGTGGATAGGTCTGACGTTATTCTGATGTTCCTCCCTCTGGACATAAGGATTCTCTTCCCCCTAACTGCCCTTAAGATGGTTTCCCTGGTTCCAAGATTAGCGAGTTTTACTATTACATGCCGGGGTGTTGGCCTGTTTTCCTTGATCTTGGGAGGGTTCCTCTCTGCCTCTAGGACACGAATGTTTGTTTCATTCCCCAGATTAGGACATTCTCAGCTGTGATTTGCTCAAATACATCTTCTAGTCCTCTCTGTCTCTCCACCCGCTCAGGGATTCCAGTAATTCTGACATTGGAACATTTCATGGTGTCACTTATTTCTCTGATTCTGTTTTTGTGGATTTTGAGTTGTTTCTCCTCTTTTTCCTTCTTTTCTATTAATTGGTCTTCTAGATCACTAATTCATTCTTCTGCCTTGCTTACCCTAGCTGTTAGATTATCTAGATTAGATTGGATCTCATTGATAGCATTTTTAAGTTCTGCCAGTTCAGCTTTCATTTGTGCCCTTTAGAGACTCTATGTTGCCATTAATCGATTTCCCCATTCCTGCTATCATCTTCGTAACTGTTACTGTGAAATCCATTTCTGACATCTTAGTTATATCTGTATCCATTTGTAAATCTGTGGCAGAAGTCACAATCCCTGCATCTTTCCTATTTTGGGGGTTCCTCCTCCTAGTCATTCTGTTGAGGGGTGATTAAGGGAATGTACAGAGTCCAAATTATTGACCACAACCCAAGCAAGATGCACCTGTTTTATAGGGACCTTAGGGTTGTCAGCCTCTTGTTCTCCCAGCCTGTCTTCTGTGGGAGGGGCCTGCCAGGCTCTTACTCAGGCAACCCTGTGTGTGCCCTGCCTGCTGTGGCGGGGGATGGGTGCAGTGAAAACCATTTTTCGGGGGCTTTTATTCTCTGGTGTCTTTCTGCGTCTCTTCCGAGAATCAGAGCAGAAGAGATCATTTCCAACCCTCTGTCTCAGAGTAGAGCAATCACAGTCTGTTCTTCAGTGAGCTCTCCAGGCCACACTCTCCGTTTTTGTCTGTGCTGCTATAAACTGAAGCGTCCTGGGTTGTGCACCCCTTCAGCAGTGCTCCCAGTCCTCGCGTCCAGGTTGGGGCACATCTCTGCCCTTTGTGCTTCTGAAACCACCAGCCACCCCCAGTTTGCACACGTGGCCCCACCCCTCCAGGTTTCAGTCGGGGCGCTGCCCTAAAGTCCTTTTCTTGCTGCTTCTGGTCTGTGAGTCTGTGCCCTGTCCCCAACGTGGGAGGCTTTCACTCACTGGCATTGCAGGATCCCCACGGCTCCCTTCCCCTTCCGTTTATCTTCCGATATCTGTCCGTGGAATCATGGTTCCCCGCTCCATACCTCAAATCCAACCGTCTGCAATATTCTGTTTGTAGAGATCCAGATCTATCTTCTTACATCTCAGGCTGATTTCGTGTGTATTCAGAGTGATCTGGTAGATACCCCGCTCAATTCAGGGGACTGGTTGGAATAGGGTCCACTACTCCTCTACCATCTCTTCCCCAATCCTACATTCCAACTCTCTTTAAAACTTATTTATTTAATTTAAATTTAGTTAACTATATTATTAGTTTCAGGGATAGAAGTTAGTGATTCATCATTTGCATATAACACCCAGTGCTCATTACATCAAGTGCCCACCTTAATGCCCATCACCCATTTATCCCTTCCCCTCACCAACCTCTCCTCCAGCAACCCTCAGTTTGTTTCCTAGAGTTCAGGGTCTCTTAGGGTTTGCCTCCCTCTCTATTTTCATCTTTTATTTTTCCTTCTCTTCCGTTATGTTCATCTGTTTTGTTTCTTAAATTCTACATATGAGTGAAATCCTATGGTATTTGTCTTTCTCTGACTTATTTCACTTAGCATAATACTCTCTGGTTCTATCCATATCATTGCAGATGGCAAGATTTCATTCTTTTTGATGGCTGAGTAATACTCCATTGTGTGTGTGTGTGTGTGTGTCTGTCTGTCTGTGTGTGTGTACAGCATATCTTCTTTATCCATTGATGTGTTGATGGACATCTGGGTTCTTTCCATAGTTTGACTGTTGTGGACATTGCTGCTATAAACATTGGGGTGTATGTGCCCTTTTGAATCACTATGTTTTATACTTTGGATAAATACTTAGTAGTGCAATTGCTGGGTTGTAGGGTAGCTCTATTTTTAACTTTTTGAGGAGCCTCCATACTGTTTTCCAGAGTGGCTGCACCAGTTTGCATTCCCTCCAACAGTGTAAGATGGTTCCCCTTTCTCCATATCCTCACCAACATCTGTTGTTTCCTGAGTTGTTAGTTTTAGCCATTCTGATCAGTGAGGTGGTACATACCACCCCTTTTTTCCATTCATCTATTGATGGACTCTTGGGCTACTTCCATAGTTTGGCTATTGTAAATAATGCTGCTATAAACATGTATGTATCTCTTTGAATTAGTGTTTTTGTATTTTGGGGGTAAACACCCAGTAGTGTGATTGCTGGATCATAAGGTAGTTCTAATTTTAACTTTTTGAGGAACCTCCATACTGTTTTCCACAGTGGCTGTACCAGTTTGTATTCCTACCAACAGTGCAAGAGGGTTCCTTTTTCTCCACATCCTTGCCAGCGGTTGTTGTTTCTTGTGTTTTGGATTTTAGCCATTCTGACAGGTGTGAGGTGATACTGGAATTTTGATTTGCATTTCCCTGATGATCAGTGATGTTGAGCATCTTTTCATATGTCTTTTGGCCATCTGTATGTTTTCTTTGGAGAAATGTCTTGCCTATTTTTAAATTGGCTTATTTGTTTTTTGGATGTTGATTTGCATGAGTTCTTTATATATTTTGGATACCAACCCTTTATTGGATATCCAGTTTGCAGATATCTTCCATTCAGTAGGTTATATTTTAGTTTTGTCAATTGTTTCCTTTGTTGGGCAGAAGGTTTTCATTTTGATATAGTCCCAATAGTATATTTTTGCTTTTATTTCACTTACCTCAGGAGACATACCTAGAAAAATGTTGCTATGGCTGATGTCAGAGAAATTACTGCCTGAGCTCTGTTCTGGAATTTTTATGGTTTCAGGTCTCAGATTTAGATCTTTTTTCCATTCTGAGTATTTTTGTGTATGCTGTAAGAACGTGGTCAAGTTTAATTCTTCTGCGTCTAGCTATCCAGTTTAACCAACACCACTTGTTGAAGTGATTGACTTTTCCTATTGTGTATTCTTGCTCCTTTATCATAGATTAATTTGCCATATCAGTGTGGGTTTGTTTCTGGACTTCCTTTTGTGGTCTGTTTATCTGTGTGTCTCTTTTTGTGCCAGTACCATACTCCTTTGATTACTACAGCTTTGTGGTGTAACTTGAAATCTGGGATTGTGATACCTTTATTTTTGTTCTTCTTTTTCAAGATTGCTTTGGCTATTCATGGTTTTTTTGTGGTTCCATACGAATTTTAGGATTATTTGTTGTATTCTTTGAAAAATGCTGTTGGTATTTTGATAGGGATTGCATTAAATCTGTAGATTGCTTTGGGCAGTAGGGACATTTTAACGTTTGTTCTTCTAATTCAGGAGATGGAATCTCTTTCCATTTGCATCATCTTCAATTTCTTTTATCAGTGTTTTAGTTTTTGGAGTATAGGTCTTTCACCTCTTTGGTTAGGTTTATTCCTAGGTATCTTATTATTTTTGGTGTAATTGTAAATGGGGTTGTTTTCTTAATTTCTCTTTCTGCCGCCTCATTATTAGTATACAGAAATGCAACAGACACCTGTATATTGATTTTGTATCCTGCGATCATACTGAATTCATTTGTCAGTTCTAGCAGTTTTTTGGTGGAGTCTTTAGGGTTTTCTATATATAGTGTCATGTCATCTGCAAATATTGAACGGTTTACTTTTTCTTTACCAGTCTGGATGCCTTTTATTCCCTTTCCTTGCCTGATTGCTGTGGCTAGGACTTCCAGTCCTATGCTGAATAAAAGTGGTAAGAGTGGACATCCTTGTGTTGTTCCTGATCTTAGGGGAAAAACAAAAACTTTTTCACCATTGAGGATGATGTTGGTTGAGGGTTTTTCATATATGGCCTTCATTGTATTGAGATATAGTTCCCTCCAACCCTACTTTGTTGGAGGGTTTTTATCCTTAATGAATGTTGTACTTAATCAAATGCATTTTTTGCATCTGTTGAAATGATCATATGGTTTTTATCCTTTCACTTGTTGATGTGGTTTATCATGTTGATTGATTTACAAATATTGAACTACCCTTGCATTCCAGGAGTAAATCTCACTTGATCATGGTGATTTTTTTTTTTTTAATGTATTCTTGGATTCAGTTTGCTGATATTTTGTTAAGGATTTTTGCAGCTGGGGCGCCTGGGTGGCTCAGATGGTTAAGCGTCTGCCTTTGGCTCAGATCATGATCCCAGGGTCCTGGGATCGAGTCCCACATCGGGCTCCTGACTCAGCGGGGAGTCTGCTTCTTTCTCTCCCTCTGCCGCTCCCACTGCTCATGCTCTCTCTCTGTATCTCTGTGTCTCAAATGAATAAATAAAATCTTTAAAAAAAAAAAAGGATTTTTGCAGCTATGTTTGTCAAAGATACTTGTCTGTAGTTTTCTTATTTTGGTAGTGTCTTCATCTGGTTTTGGTATAGGGTAATGTTTGCCTCATAAAATAAATTTTGAGGCTTTCCTTTCTCTTCAATTTTTTGGGCGTAGTTTGAGAAGAATAGGAATTAACTCTTGTTTAAATATTTGATAGAATTGACCTGTGAAGCCATCTTGTCCTGGACTTTTGTTTGTTGGGAGTTTTTTGATTACTCATTCAATTTCATTGCTGGTAAATTGGTCTGTTCAGTCTTCTATTTATACCTGATTCAGTTTTGGGAGGTTATGTTTCTAGGAATTTATTCATTTCCTTAGGGTGCCCAGTTTGTTGGCATATAATTTTTCAAAATATCCTCTTATAATCCTTTATATTTTCTTTTTTTTTTTTTTAAAGATTTTTCCATATTTAGAGAGCAAGTGAGCACGAGCTGGGAGAATAGAGGGGGAGGGAGAGGGAGAGCGAGAAAGAATCTAAAGCAGACTCTTTGCTGAGTGCAGAGCCCGATATGGGGCTCTATCTCATGGCCACGAGATCATGATCAGAGTTGAAACCAAGGGTCAGAGGCCCAACCAACTGCACCACCCAGGTACCCCAATTTCCTTTTTTTTCTTTGAAGATTTATTTATTTTAGAAAGAGAGTGTGTGCAAGCATGAGTGGGAGGGGCAGAGAGAGAGAGAGAATCTCATGCAGACTCCATGGTGAGCATGGAGCCTGACATGGGACTTGGTCTTACGACTCTGAGATCACAACCTGAGCCAAAACCAAGAGTCAGATGCTTAACTGACTGCTCCACCCAGGCACCCCTAATTTTTTGTATTTCTATGGTATTGGTCATTTCTCTTTCTCTTTAAAAATATGTTTTTCTGATTTTTTTTTCCTTAAAGATTTTTTATTTATTTATCTGAGAGAGAGAATGGGAGATAGAGAGCATGAGAGGGGGAGGATCAGAGGGAGACGCAAACTCCCTGCCGAGCAGGGAGCCCGATGCGGGACTCGATCCCGGGACTCCAGGATCATGACCTGAGCCGAAGGCAGTTGCTTAACCAACTGAGCCACCCAGGCGCCCCTGTTTTTCTGATTTTTTGATGAGACTGAAAGTTTATTTCTTATCTTTTCAAAGAAGCAGCTCCTGGTTTCATTGATCTGTTCTACTGGTTTTGTTTGTTTTCGTTTCTATTTCTTTTATTTCTGCTCTGATCTTTGTTATTTCCTTCCTTCTATTGGTTTTGGGTTTTGTTCTTTTTCTAGCACTTTTAGGTGTAAGGTTAGATTTTTCTTCATTCTTGAGGTAGGTCTGTATTGCTATAAATTTTTCTCATAGAACAGCTTTTGCTGTATCCCAAAGATAATGGACTGTTGTGTTTTCAATTTCATTTGTCTCCATGTATTTTTTTTGCTTTCTTTGATTCCTTGGTTGACCCATTTATTGTTTTGTAGCGTGTTATATCTCCATGTATTTGTATTCTTTCCAGATTTGTTCTTGTGGTTGATTTCTAGTTTCATAATGTTGTGGTCAGAAAAGATGCATGGAATGACTTCAGTTTTTTTGAATTTGTTGAGACTTGGCCTAAAATGTGATCTCTTCTGGAGAGTATTCTTTGTGCACTTGAAAAGAATGTGCATTCTGCTGTTTGGGGATGGAATGTTCTGAATATATCTTAGACCCATCTGGTCCAGTGTGTCATTTAAAGCCACTGTTTCCCTGTTGATTTTCTGTTTGGATGATCTATCCATTGATGTAAGTGGGTGGTTAAAGTCCCCTACCATTATTGTATTATGATCCATTACTTCCTTTATGTTTGTTATTAGCTGCTTTATGTATTCGGGTGCTCCCATAAATACTTACAGTTGTTATATTTTCTTTATGGATTGTTCCCTTTATGATTATGTAGTGTTCTTCTTTGTGTCTTGTTATAGTCTTTGTTTTAAAGTCTCTTTTTTTTTTTTCCGATTAAGTACTGCTACCCCAGCTTTCTTTTCACTTCCATTTGAATGATAAATCCTTCTCCATTCCTCCACTTTCAATCTACATGTGTCTTTAGGTCTGAAATGAGTCTGTTGTAGGTAGCATATGTATGAGTCTTGCTTTTTTAACCCATTTTTTAACCCATGTCTTTTGATTGGAGCGTTTAGTGTATTTATACTCAAAGTAATTATTGAT
Source organism: Neomonachus schauinslandi (assembly GCF_002201575.2). Lineage (NCBI taxonomy): Eukaryota > Metazoa > Chordata > Mammalia > Carnivora > Phocidae > Neomonachus > Neomonachus schauinslandi. The sequence continues at coordinate 72,309,312 of NC_058407.1, read as the reverse complement.
AGGTATGTACTTATTGCCATTTTGTTACTTGTTTTATGGTTGTTTTTGTAGTTCTCTGTTCATTCTTTTGCTTTCTTTTCTCATGGTATTCTGGCTTTATTTAGTGATGTCTTGGGTTACTTTTTCTTCAGTTTTTGCATATCTATTACTGGTTTTTGATTTGTGGTTATCCTTAGGTTTTTTTTTTTTTTTAAGATTTTATTTATTTTAGAGAGAGCGAGCATTCACGTGCTAACAGGGGGGTGGGGTGGGGTGGGGAGGTGTAGAGGGGGAGTGAGAGGAAGAGGAAAAAGAATCCTAAGCAGACTCTATGCTGAGTGCAGAGCCCAATGCGGGGCTTGATCCTATGACCCTTAGAACATGACCTGAGCTGAAACCAAGAGTTGGATGCCCATCCAGTTGAGCCACCCAGGTGCTCCACTGTTAGGTTTTTATATAACATCTTCCATATATAGCAGTCTGTATTAAGTTGATGGTCACTTAAATTTGAACCCATTCTTTACTCCTCTCCTCACATTTTAGGTACAAGGCATCATACTTTACATCCTTCTATTTTGTGAATCCCTTGACTGGCTTTTATAGATATGTTTAATTTGAATGCTTTTGTGTTTCCTACTTCTCTTACTACTGAGTGTGGTCTTTTCCTTTCCATTCAAAGAATCCCCTTTAGCATATCTCATAGAGCGGTTTAGTGGTCATAAATTCCTTTAACTTTTGTTTTTCTGGGAAACGGTCCTATCTCTCCCTCTAGTCTGGATGATAGCCTTGCTGGGTAGAGTATTCTTGGCTGCAGGTTTTTTCTTTCAGTACATTGAATATGTCATGCTAATGCCTTCAGGTCTGTGAAGTTTCTGCTGAAAAATAGCTGATAACCTTATGTGATTTCCCTTGTATGCAACTGTTTTCTTTTCTCTTGCTGCTTTTAAAATTGTCTTTAAATCACTACTTTTTACCATTTTGATTGCTGTATGTCTTGGTGTGGACCTCCTTGGGTTGATTTTGTTGGGAACTCTCTGTGCCTCCTGGATCTGGATTTCTGTTTCCTTTCCCAAATTTGGGAAATTTTCAGCTATCATTTCTTCAAATAAATTCTCTGCACTCTTTTCTCTGTCTTCTCTTTCTGTAATGCAAATGTTATTACACCTGATGGTGTTGCCGAGTTCCCTAAGTCTATTTTCATTTTTATTATTTTTTTTCTTCTCTTCTATTCAGCTTGATTGCTTTCCATTACTTTGTCTTCCAGGTTGCTGATCTGTTCTTCTGTTCCCTCTAGTCTACTGTTTATTCCCTTTAGTGTATTTGTAATTTTTAGTTACTGATTCTTCATCCCTGATTGGTTTTTGTTTTGTTTTTTTTAAAACTTACTTATCTTTTTAACTTTTAAAATATTTTATCTGACAGAGAGAGTGTGTGCACACGAAGGGGGGGGGGCAGCTGGCAGAGGGAGAAGCAGGCCCCCTGCTGAGCAGGGAGCCTGATGCAGGACTCTATCCCAGGACCCTGGGACCATGACCTGAGCCAAAGGCAGATGCTTAACTGACTGAGCACCCCAGGCGTCCCCTTTTTTACGTTTTCTATCTTTTTGTTAAGGGTCTCACTGAGGTCCTCCCCTCTTTTCTCAAGTCCAGTGTTATCTTTATGACCATTATTAAATTCTCTATCCTTGCATATTATCTGTTTAATTTAGTTTTCTGGCTGTGATTTTGCCCTGTTCTTTCATTTGGGACATATTCCTCTGTCTCCTCATTTTGTCTCTGTGTGTCTCTTTCTGTGTGTTAGGAAGTAAGCTACATCTCCTGCTCTTAAAAGTACTGGCCTTATGAAGAAGAGGTTTTTGTAATGCCCTGCAGTGCAGTATCCCCTGTTTAGCAGAACCTGGCACTTCAGGGGTGTCTCCTGTGTGTTTGTCCCTTGCTGTTGTTGCAGAGCCAGTGTTGCCTTCAGTCCAGTCATCTGAAATGGCTTTCTTTGCCTATTGTGGGCAGGGTTAGGTCCCTGTGTTTTTAGTGGGCCTGTCTGGGGCTGCCTTGGTCTTGATTTGAGTCAGACCAGGCATTTGCCAGAAACGCAGTAGCACTGAACTGCAAGGTTCTTTCCCTGTGTTGTCCCCTCAGAAGCTTTTGCTGGTGGGTGGAGCCTGCTGTCAGACCAGATTACTGTCCCCAGTCTACTGCTGGGGCCATAGTCTGACTGGTGTGTGTAGTTATCTTTCCCTCTCACTGGGGCAGGAGTCACTTTGGAGTGGTACTGGCCCCTATTGGGGCTGCTTGCACACTGCCAGGCTTGTGGCACCACTTTGGATGGATCTGGCCAAGGGTGTATTGGAGAGGGCAGTTGGACAGGAAAAGGCAGGGGCATTTATGCTTTTGGCAAGTTAGGTAGCTAGTGTTGGCACTGTGTTGATTTCTGCAGGTATCTAAGGGTCTAGGCTTCAGGGTTGGGGCGGGAAATGGCACCTGCCAGACCTTTTGTTTCCAGAGAAATCTCCCAATGATCCCTACCCCTGCAGCATACACTCTGAGATTAGTAAACAAATCTCCCTCCCATATACCTCAGGTATTTTTTCAGACTGCTCCTTCAATGCTGTATCATCACTGGGCTGTTGTGCTGTGTCTTTAAGGGTGGGGACTCAGTTTCTTGTTGCCATCCTGGCTCTCCCAGAGCTGAGCCAACTCATTTTGTAAATTCTAGATGTTAAGCCCCCCTGATTGTAAGAACTCATGAAATTATGCCCCTCTGGTTTTCAGAGTCAAATATTATTGGGCTTGTTTGTCCCAGTGTGGGTCCCCTATGCCTGGGGTACCTGGTTTGGGGTCCTTTCCTCTCTCCTCTTCTCATGGGCAGTGTCCCTCCCTTCCAGGCACAGTCCCACAGGTCCATTTAGCTCTGGACTGCATCTCTGCCCTTCCTGCCCTCTTTGATGTGGCCTTTTTTCTACATTTAACTGTTGAGAGTCTGTTCTGCTAGTCTTGCATCATTTTCTGGGTTATTTAAACTGATGTGGGTGTTATCTAGTTGTATCTGTAGAATGAAGTCAGCTAAGGGTCCTGCTACCCTGCCCATGACCGATGGGCAGGATGAGCTGCCTCTTTGCCTCTTTTTAAATTGAGTTAATTTGTTTTGTTTTGTGTGTTATTGAGTAGTATGAGTTTTGTATAGATTGAGTATATTTACATCTTATCAGATAAAACATTTGCAAATATTTGGTCCCATTCCTTAGGTTGCCTTTTCATTTTGTTGATTTCTTTTGCTGTGTGGAAGCTTTTCAGTTTGATGGGAGTTCTATTTATTTTTGCTTTTGTTGTCTTTGTTTTTGGTTTAATCTAAATAATTTATTGCCACAACCAACGTCAATGAGCTTAACCCCCTGTGTTTTCTTCTAGCACTTATGTTTTCAGGTCTTAGGTTCATGTCTTTACTTCATTTTGACTGAATTTTTGTGTATGGTGTAAGATAGGGGTCCACTTTCATTTCATTCATTTGCATGCGACCATCCAGTTTTCCCTACCATTTATTTTAGGACAATTTATTATCTTTGCACCATTATATTTTCTTGGCTCTTTTGTCATCAATTAATTTATGACATATATGCATGCTAGGCTCTCTGTTTTATTCCAGAATCTCAGTCTGTATGTCTACATTTATGCTAGTACCTTAGGTTTGTCAGTCCCTGACTGATGATGGTGTGACTTAAAATTTTTTGACTTTACAATGATGCAAAAGCAGTATGCATTCAGTAGAAACCATACTTTGAATTTTGAAGTTTGATCTTTTTCTGGTGGGTGGTAGTATGTAGTATGATACTGTCTCAAGATGCCAGGCAATGGCAGCATGTTGTAACTCCCAGTCAGCCATGCAATCAGGAGGGTAAACAATGATACACTAACAACCATTCTGTACCCATACAGCCATTCTCTTGTTCACATTTAGTACAGCATATGATAAGTTACATGAGATATTCAACACTTTATTATAAAATGGGCTTTGTGTTAGATTATTTTTCCCAACTGTAGGCTAATGTAAAGTGTTCTGAGAACGCTTCAGGTAGGCTAGGCTAAGCTATGAAATTTGGTAGGTTAGGTGTATTAAATGCATTTTCAACTATAATATTTTCAACTTAAAATGTCTTTATCAGAATGTAACCCTATTGTAAGTCAAGGAAGATCTTTATAGTTTGAATGAAGTGTGATGCCTTTAGCTTTGTTCTTTTTCTGAAGATTACCTTGGCTATTTGGGGTCTTGTGGTCCCATACAAATTTTAGTATTGTTTGTTCTATTTCTGTGAAAAATTCTATTGGAATTTTGATGGGGATTGCATTGAATCTGTAGATTGTTATGAATAGTATGGACATTTTAACAATATTGATTCTTCCAATCCATAAGCATGAAATTTCTCACCATTATTTGTGTATTCTTCAGTTTCTTTCATCAATGTCTTGTAGTTCTCAGTATACAGATGTTTCGTCTCCTTGGTTAAATTTATTTTATTTATTTTTTTTTGCTGCTATTGTAAGTAGGATTGTTTTCTTAATTTCTCATTTTGATAGATTGTTGTTAGTGTATAGAAACACAACTGATTTTTGTATATTCATATTCTGTAACTTTACTGAATTTGTTTATTCTAACAGGTTTTTTTTGGTGGAGTCTTTAGGGTTTTCTGTATATATCATGTTATCTGAAAATTAATACAATTTTACTTGCTCTTTTTTGTTTTGGATGTTCTTTATTTCTTTTTCTCTCCTGATTGCTCTGGTTAGGACTTCCTTGTTATGTTGCATGAAAGTGATGCAAGTGGGCACCCTTGTTTCTGATCACAGAGGAAAAGGTTACAGTGTTTCACCTTTGAATGTGAGATTTGCTATGGGCTTGTCATCTATGGCCTTTATTATGTTGAGGTGTGTTCTTTCTGTACTCACTTTGTTAGGAGTTTTTATGATGAAAGAATGTTGAATTTTGGCAAATGCTTTTTCTGTAGCTATTGAAATGATCATGATTTTTAAGTTCCTTTTGTTAATGCATTTTGTCACATTGATTTGCATATGGTGAGCCATCATTGCATCCCTGGAATGAATCCAGCTTGATCATAGTGAAGGATCTTTTTGCTATTATGTTAAATTTGGTTTGCTGATATTATGTTGAAGATTTTTGCATTCATGTTCAACAGGTATATTGGTGTGTAATTTTCCTTCCTTGTGTGTCTTTGTCTGGTTTTTCTATCAGGGTAATGCTAGTCTGGTAAAATGAGTTTAGAAGTGTTCTGTTTTTTTTTTGGAAGAGCTTGAGAAGGATTGATACTAGTTATTTTTTAAATGCTTGGTAGACTTCACCAGTACAGCCATCTAGTCTTTGTTCTCTATTGGTTGATTTTTGAATACTGATTCAGTCTCCTTAGTATTGGTCTATTATGATTTCCTATTTTTTCATTATTCAGTTTTGGTAGATTGTATATTTCAACAAATTATCTATTTCTTCTCAGTTGTCCAATTTGTGGTTTATAATTGTTCATAGTAGCTTCTTATGATGCTTTTTATTTGTATTATGTCAGTTGTAATGTCTTTTCCATTTTTTATTTCATTCATGTCTTTTTTTTTGATAAATGTAGCTAATGGTTTGTTAATTTTATCTTTTCAAAAACTCACCCGCTATTTTCATTGATCTTTTCTATTGTCTTTTTAGTATCTATTTCATTTGTTTTTACTCTCTGTGCTGTAGACTTGTTTCTTCGAACTTTGTGCTTTGTTTTTGTTTTGTTTTGGCTCCTTGAGGTGTAAAGTTAGGTGGTTTTTTTGAGCTCTTTCTCTTTTTCTTAATATAGGCATTTATTGCTACCAAGAACTGCTTTTGCTGCATCCCATAAGTTTTTGTATGTTGTGTTTTCATTCTCATTTGTCTCAAGATACGTTTTTATTTTGTTTTTAATTTGTTCTTTGGCCCATTGGTTGTTCAGGAGGATGTTTAGTCTCCACATAAATGTGTTTTTCAGTTTTCTTCTTGGAAGTGATTTCTTGGTTTATTTTTGTTTTGTTTTGTTTTTTAAGATTTTATTTACTTTATTTAGAGAATATGCATGAGCAGGGAGAGGGGCAGAGGGAAAGGGAGAGAGAGAAAATCCCAAGTAGACTGCATGCTGAGCATGGACCCTGACGAGGAGGGGAGAGCTCTATCTCGTGACCCTGAGATCATGACTTGAGCTGAAACCAAGAGTTGGATGTTAACTGACTGAGCCAGCCAGGGACCCTGTGATTTCTAGTTTTATGCCATTGTAGTTGGAAGAGATCCTTGATATGATCTCAGTCTTCTTAAATTTAAGACTTATTTTGTGGATTAACAATTGATCTGTCCTGGACAATGATCTGTGTGGGCTGTATATTTTGTTGCTGTTGGATGGAATGTTCTGTAACATGTTCTTTCTGTTAAGTCCATCTCATCTAATGTATAGTTTAAGACCAATATTTTCTTACTGATTTTATATCTGATTCTGATGTGTCTGTTCCCCACCCCTGGCCCCACCAAGCAATTCTCCAAAAGTAGCTTGGTGTCCTACAATTAGTGTCATACAATTAAACTCATTTATGACAGTATCTAGCTGGAGATAATGTTAGATTCCTACAAAACTGTTCCTGCCCCCTGCTTCAGTCACCAATAGCAAGTCCTGGTTGTCACCTGTGCTTCTGACCAACTGGCTATAGATTGGAGATTCCATTGAGGCCCTCGTTGGGTTCAATGGATTTGTTAGAGGAGCTCACAGAACTCAGAGAAACATTTTATCTACTTGATTACAGTTTTATTTTAAATGGATATAGTTCAGGAATAGCCAGATAGAAGAAATACTTAAGGCAAGATACGGGGAAAGAGCATGGAATTTCCATTCCATTCCATGGAATTTCCATTTCCTTTCCATTTCCATTTTCCCAAATCTCCATGTGTTCACCAACCTGAAAGCTCTCCAAACTCAGTCCCTTTGGTTTTTATGGAGGCTTAATTATGTAGGTGTGATTGATTAAATCACTGGCTATTATTAGTTAATTCAACCTTCAGTTCCTTTCCCCTCCAGGAAGTTAAGGGGGTGAGACTGAAAGTTCCAACTCTCTAATTACATGGTTGGTTCTCCTGGCAGCTAGTCCCCATCCTCAGGTGTGTTCCAAAAGATACTTCGTTAACATAACAAAAGAACCTTTTCCTTTTTTTCCTTTTATCATTTTATTTATGTTATTTTTTTTTCTTTTTTCTTTTTTCTTTTTTTGCTCTCATTAAGAAATTCCAAGGGTTTTAGGAGCTCTGTGCCAGGATTGGGGATGAAAACCAAATATACTTTTCTTGTTATATATCAGAGTATCATAATGATCAGTCTTTTGTTGAATGTGGATTATTGAAGTCTCGTGCTGTTATTCTGTTGCTGCTTCTTGCTTCAGCTCTGCTTATATTTGCTTTATAAATCTAGATGCTCCATTGTTGGGTGCATTAGTGTTTACAGTTGTTATATCTTCTTGATCATTTGACCCCTTTGTCATCATGTAATAATTTTCTTTGTCTCTTGTTACAGTCTTTGGCTTAGAGTCCATTTTGCTTGATATAGGTATGCCATTCCAGCTTTCTTTTGGTTTCCACTTGCATGAAGTATCATTTTTCCATCTGTTCACTTTCAGTCTGTGCATGTCCTTAAAGCTGAGGTGTGTCTTTTACATGAAACTTCTAGTTGGGTCATTTAAAAAAAAAATCTAATAAGTGACTCTATCTTTTGATTAGAGAATTGAGACCATTTACGTTTAAAGAAATTATTGATAGTTATGGACTTACTGTTGCCATTTTGTTAAGTGTTTTTTGGTTGTTTTATTTCTCTATTCCCTTTTTTCTCTCTTACTCTATTGCTTTGTAGTTTGATGATTTTCTGTATGGTATACTTTGATTCCTTTTTTAAAATTTTTCTTTATAGGCTTTTATTTTGTGTTTATCATGAGGCCTATATGAAACATTACAGTCTGTTTTGAGCTGATAATAACTAACTTGAGATGTACGTCAAAGCTCTCCCACTTCCATGTTTGTGTGTGTGTGTGTGTTTCAGACTTTAAAGATTTTTTATTTTATTTTATTTTATTTTTTATTTATTTATTTGAGAGAGAGAGAATGAGAGACAGAGAGCATGAGAGGCAGGAGGGTCAGAGGGAGAAGCAGACTCCCTGCTGAGCAGGGAGCCCGATGCGGGACTCGATCCCGGGACTCCAGGATCATGACCTGAGCCGAAGGCAGTCGCTTAACCAACAGCCACCCAGGCGCCCATGTTTCAGACTTTAAAGTAATGTCTACACCCAATGTGAGGCTCAAACCCATAACCAGGAGATCAAGAGTCTCACACTTCCCGTACTGAAACCCCCACATTTTTTGATGTCACAATTTGCATTTTTTCATTCTGTGTCTGTTGTCAGATTATTGTAGTTATATTGTAATCCTATTTCTTTCATAAGAGAATTATAAGTGATTGCCCACCACCATTAAATTTGAATATTCTGAATTGATTTATATATTTTTCTTTACTAGTGAGTTTTATACTTTAATATGTTTTCCTGTTAGTAATATTTTTTAATTTCAGTTTGAAGAATTCCCTTTAACATTTCTGGTAAGGCTGGTTTAGTGGTAACAAACTCCATAACTTTTGTTTGTCTGGAAAACTCCATCTTTCTTTAATTCCGAAGGACAACTTTGCTGGTAGAGTATTCTTGGTTGGTAGGTCTTTTTTTGTTAGCACTTTAAATATATTGTGCTACTCTATTCTTTTTTTTTTTTGTAGTTTTATGGTTTTATTAACACAAATATGACGTGCACAATAAGCTGTCTATTCGTTTTCTTCGCTGCGCAGCCTGGCGTTGGGATTGGTGACTCTGATTGCCAGCTGGGCTGCTCTTTCCACAATAGCTTTGCGGTTCTTGGGGGAGATATTGTGAGCAATCTCTGCACAGTAAGATTTGCACATCAGCAGCACTTCAAGCTCCTTGACGTTGTGGACTAGGAACTTCTGGAAGCCACTGGGCAACATGTGCTTTGTTTTCTTGTTGCTCCCATAACCAATGTTTTGCATCAAGATCTGGCCCTTGAATCTTCTGCGCATCCTATTGTCAATGCCGCTGGGTTTCCGCCAGTTTTGCTTAATTTTGACCTAGCGGTCTGATTGGTGCCAGATGAACTTCTTGGTCCTCTTTTTAACAATCTTGGGCTTCACCAGAGGTCTGAGGGCAGCCATGATGCCCAATAACAGATGGCTGCCACCTCCGCAGGCAGCCCCGAGGAAGAGAGCTGTGCTACTTTATTCTGGCCTGCAGAGTTTCTGCTGAAAAATCTGCGAACAGTCTTATGGGGGTTCTTTTGTGAATAACAAGTTGTGTTTCTCTTGCTGCTTTTAAGAGTCTCTCTGTCTTTAACTTTGACAATTCATTATGATGTGTCTTGGTGTTTATTTTTTTGTATTCATCTTATTTGGTACTTTATGAGTTTCCTGGATGTGAGTCTGTTTCTTTTTTCTTGTTAGGGAAGTTTTCAGTCGTTATTTCTTTGAATAAGCGTGGGACCACTATCATGGGTATATTGGTTTAGCTAATGTTGACCCATATGTCCCTTAACAGTCTATTGTTTTTCATTCTTCTTTTTTTTTTTTTTTACCAGCTCTTTTAATTGGATGAATTCCACTGCTCTGTCTTTGAGCTCAGTGATCTTTTCTTCTACTTGATCTAGTCTTCTGTTGCTCTGTTGAATTTTTCAGTGAAGTTATTATACTGTTCAGCTCTGTTATTTCTGTTTGGTACTTTCTAATATTTTTTCTTTGTTGGAATTCTCACTTTGTTTATGTATTTTTCTGCTGACCTCAGTAAGCATCATTATGACCATTATTTTGAACTCTCTATCATTCAAATCAGTTATCTCCATTTCATTAAGATCTCTTTTGGAGATTTGTTTTGTTCCTTTTTTTGAAATATGTTCCTCTGTTTCTTAGTGTTCCTTTACTCTCTATTTTGGTTTCTGTGTATAAGTTAAAATAGCCATCTCTCCCAGTTTAAAAAAATATGTAATAATGTAATTAAAATTAAAAGACTTTTAATTAAAGTTTAGTTGACATACAGTATTGTAGTAGTGATTTAAAATCATATAAGTGTAGTTAATATCTGTTACATACAAAGTCATTACAGTATTGACTATATTCCCTATGCCATATTTTACATTCCTATGACCTATTTAGTTTATATAATTGGAAATCTGTACCTCTTAATCCTCTTCATCTAGTTCACCTTTTTTTCCCATCCCCCGCACCTCTGGCAGTCACTGGTTTGTTCTGTATAATTAGGAGTTTGTTTCTGTTTTTTTTTTTTTTTTTTAATGTTGTTTGTTAATTTGTTTTTTTTAGATTTCATGTATAAATGAAGTAAAGTGGTATTTGTCTTTCTTTGACTTATTTCACTTAGCATAATATCCTCTAGGCTATCCATGTTGTTGTGAATGGCAGGGTTTCATTTTTTTATGGCGGAGTAATATTCCATTGTGTATAGGTACCACATCTTTCATATCCATGGAAACTCAGGTTGTTTCCATATCTTGGCAGTTGTAAATAATGCTGCAATAGACATAGGAATGCATATATCTTTTTTAGTCAGTGTTTTTGTTTTCTTCGTGTAAATGCCTAGTAGTGGAATTACTGGATCATATGATTTTTTTTCACTTTTAATTTTTGGATGAACCTACATACTGTTTTCTATAGTGGTTGCACTAATTTACATTCCCACCAACAGTGCATAAGAGTTCCCTTTTCTCCACATCCTCACCAACACGTTTTTTTTTGTGTGTGTTTTGATATTAGCCATTCTGACTGGTGTGAGGTGATACCTTATTGTGGTTTTGATTTGCATTTTCCTGATGATTATTGATTTTGAATATCTTTTCATGTGTCTGTTGGCCATCTGTATGTCTTCTTTGGAAAAATGTCTATTCATGTCCTCTGCCCATTTTTAATTGGATTATTTTGGGGGGGGGTTGAGTTGTAGGAGTCTTTTATATGTTTTGGATATTAGCCCCTTATTGGATACATCATTTGCAAATATCTTTTCCTATTTACTAGGTTGCTGTTTTGTTTTGTTGATGGTTTCTTTCACTGTGCAAAAGCTTTTCGGTTTGATGGTAGTCCAGTTTATTTTTGCTTTTACTTCCCTTTCTAAGGAGACAGATTCAGAAAAATATTGCTAAGGTCGATGTCTAAGAGTTTACTGCTTATGTTTTCTTCTAGGAGTTTTATGGTTTCAGGTCTTACATCTACATTTTTAATCCATTTTGAGTTTATTTTTGCATGTAGTATAAGAAAGTGGTCCAGTTTTATTCTTTTCCATGTAACTGTCCAGTATCCCCATACTATTTATCAAAAAGACTGTCTTTTTCCTATTGTATATTTTTGCCTCCCTTGTCATAGATTAGTTGACCGTATAAACGTGGGTTTTTTTCTGGGCTATTTGGTCTTGGTGATGTATTTTTGTATCAATACCATATTGTCTTGATTACTATCACTTTGTAGTATACTTTGAAATCTGGGATTCTGATGCCTTCAGCTTCATTCTCCTTTCTCAACATTGCTTTGGGTATTCAATGTCTTTTGTGGTCCTATCCAAATTTTAGGATTATTTATTCTAATTCTCTGAAAAATACAGTCAGTATTTTGATACAGTTTGCACTGAATATGTAGCTTGCTTTGGGTAGTAAGGACATTTTTTTTTTTTTGAGAGAGAGAGAGAGCACAAGCAGGGGGCAGAGGGAGAGGGAGAAGTCGCTGAGCAGGGAGCCCAAAGTGGGGCTCAATCCCAGAACCCCGGGATCATGACCTGAGCCAAAGGCAGTCGCTTAACTGACTGAGCCACCCAGACATTCCAGTAAGGACATTTTTACAATATGAATTCTTCCAGTCCATGAGCACAGAGTATTTTTCCATTTATTTGTGTTGCCTTCAATTTCTTTCATCAAGGTCTTAATCGTTTTCAGAGAACAGGTCTTTCACCTCTTTGGTTAAATTTATTCCTAGGTATTTTATTCTTTGTTTTTTAAGACTTATTTATTTGAGGGACAGAGACTGTGAGCAGGGGGAGGGGCAGACGGAGAAGGAAAGAAGCAGATTCCCTGCTGAGGGCAGAGCCCAATGTGGGGCCGGGTCCCACAACCCATAAGATTATGACTGGAGCCAAAATCAAGGGTACCCACTTAACTGACTGAGCCACCCAGGCATCTCTATTTTATTATTATTTTTTTTGATGCAATTGCAAATGGAATTGTTTTCTTAATTTCTCTTTCTGCTATTTCATTTTTAGTATGTAGAAACACAACAGATTTCTGCACATTAATTTTGTATCCTGCAACTCTACTGAATTCATTTATTCTAATAGTTTTTTGGTGGAGCCTTTAGAGTTTTCTATGTATAGTATCATGTCATCTGCAAATAGTGACAGGTTGAATTCTTCCTTACCGATTTGGAGGACTTTTTCTTGTCTGATTACCACAGCCAGGACTTCCAATACTTGGTTGAATAAAAGTTGTAGAGTTGGATATCCTTGTTCTTCATTTTAGAAAACAGCTTTCAGATTTTCACCATTGACTATGTTGTTAGCTGTGGGTTTATCATATATGTCATATATTATGTTGAGGTATATGCCCTCTAAACCCACTTTGTTCTGAGTTTTTATGATGAAAAGAAATTGAATTTTGTCAAATTTTTTCTATTTCATCATCTATTGAGATGATCACATGATTTTTATCTTTCACTTTGTTAATATGATGTATCATGTTAATTTGCATATATTGAACAGTCTTTGCATCCCTGAGATGAAATGCAGTTGATTGGTGAATGATCCTTTTAATGAATTTTTAAAAGTTTTTGTTGTGTTTTGGTGTCAGGGTAATATTGGCCTCTTAGAACGAATTTGGAGGCAATCCTTCCTCTTCTGTTTTTTGCAATAGTTTGAGAAGGATAGGTATTAACTCTTATTTACATTTTTGGTAGAATTTACCTGTGAAACCATCTTGTCCTGGACTTTTGTTGAGTTTTATGATTACTGATTTTATTCATTACTAGTAATGGTCTGTTCAGAATTTCTGTTTCTTCCTGTTCAGTTTTGGAAGGTTGTTGTATGTTTCTAGGAATTTATTAATTTCTTCTAGGTTTTTAATTTGCCATATAATTTTTTGTAGTAGTTTCTTTTTTTTTTTTTTTTTTAAGATTTTATTTATTTGACAGAGCACAAGCAGAGGGAGAGAGAAGGAGAAGCAGGCTCCCTGCTGAGCAAGGAGCTGGATGTGGGACTCAATCCCAGGACCCTGGGATCATGACCTGGGCCGAAGGCAGCCGCTTAACCGACTGAGCCACCCAGGCATCCCTAATTTTTTGTAGTAGTTTCTTACAATCCTGTGTATTTCTGTGGTATCAGTTGTTAATTCTTCATTTCTGGTTTTATTTTTTTGAGCCCCATTCTTTGTTTTTCTTAGTGAATCTAGTTTAAGGTGGGTTTTTTTTTTTTTTAATTTTAATTTTTCCTTTACTTTTCAAAGAACCAGCTCTTAATTCATTGATTTATTTTATAGTCTGTATTTTATTTATTTCCATTTTAAGCTTTATTATTACTTTTCTTCTACTAACTTATGGCTTTGTTCTTTTTTCTGGTTCCTTAAGGTATAAAGCTATATTGTTTATTTGAGATTTTTCTTATTTCTTGAGGTAGACCTATATTGGTAAATTCCCTCTTAGAACTGCCTTTCCTGTGTCCCATAGAATTTGAACTATTGTGTTTCCATTTTCATTTGTCTCCAGATATTTTTTGGTTTCCTATTTGATTTCTTCATTGATCCATTGGTTTCTCAGTAGGATGATGTTTAGTCTCCACATGTTTGTGTTGTTTTTTTTTTCCAGGTTTTTTCTTGTAATTCATTTCTAGGTTATATTGTTCATATTGTACATTCCATGTGCATTTGAAAAGAATGTGTAATCTGTTTTGGGAATGTTTTGTGTATATATCTGTTAAGCCCATGTGGTCTAATGTGTTGTTCAAGTTCACTGTTTTTTTTTTTTTTTTTAATTGATATTTTGTCTGGATAATCTTCCATTGATGTAAATGGGGTGTTAAAATCCACTACTGTTATTGTGTTACTGTTAATTTCTCCCTTTGTGTCTGTTAATATTTCTTTTATGTGTTCAGATGCTCCTAGGTTGGGTGCAGATACTTAGAATTGTTATGTTGTGGTTTTGGATCGATCCCTATTTCAGTATGTAATACCCTTCTTTGTGTCTTCTTATGGTCTTTAAAGTCTATTTCTAAGTATTGCAGCCCCAGCTTTTTGTTCATTGGTTTGCTTCCATTTGCATGGAATATCTTTTTCATCTCTTCTCTTTCAGTCTGTATGTGTCTTTAGGTTTGAAGGAAGTCTTTTTGTAAGTTGGGCTTTTAATCCATTCAGTCAGCCTATGTTTTTTTATTAGAGCATTTAGTCCATTTACATTTAAAGTAGTTACTGGTTGGTGTGTACTTGTGCCATTTTATTCATTGTTTTCTGGTTGTTTTTGTACTTCTTCTTTATTCTTTTCTTACTCTCTTCCCTTGTGATTTGATGACTTTCCCAGTGGTGTTTGTATTTCTTTCTCTTTGTTCTTTGTGCATCTATTATAGGTTTTTAGTTTGTGGTTACCAGGAGTTTCATATATAATATCCTGTGTATATAGTAGTCTACATTAATTTAGGTGTGACTTAAGTTAGAACACATTCATAAACACATTTACTGCCCCCTCCATGTTTTGTGTATATTTTAGCTTTTTTTAGATTTTATACCTAAAATGTATATTTTTTCATATTTTAGATGTTTTATTTTGTGTATTTTCTAATATGTAGATATAATTGATTTTATTGCTTTTGTTTTTTGACTTTCATACTAGCTTTATGGTGACTGATCTAGTGTCTTTCCTATATATTTGCTTTTGCCAGTGCATTTTTTCCCTTCATTATTTTTCTTTGTTATGACCTTTTCTACTGGAAGAAGTCTCTTTAGTATTTCTTGTAAGGCTGGCTTAGTGGTGATGAATTCCTTTTTTGTTTGTCTGGAAACTCATTCTCTTTCAATTCTGAATGATAACCTTGCAGGGTACATTATTTTTAGTTGTAAGAACTTTTAGCATTTTGAATATATCACATACTTATTTCTGGCCTGCAATGTTTCTCCTGAAAGGAGGAAAAATCAGTTGATAGTCTTATGTGGTTTCTCTTGTATGTAACCATTTGCTTTTCTGTTTCATTTAAGAGTTTCTCTTTATGTTTACTTTTTGACATTTTAATTATTATATTTCTTGGTGTGGCCCTCCTTGGGTTCATCTTGTTTGGAGCTTTCTTTGCCTCCTGGACCTGGATGTCTATTTCTTTCCCCAAGTTAGGGAAGTTTTCAGTTATTATGTCTTCAAATAAGTTTTCTGCTCCATTCTATCTCTTTTTCTCTGAAACCCTTATAATATCAATGTTATTATCTTTGACGTTATTCCAGAGATCCCTTAAGCTATCATCATTAATTTTTTGTTGTTGTTCTTCTTTCGTTTGTTTTTGGGTGCTTTCCACTACTCTCGCTTCCAGATTGCTGTCTCTTCTTCTGCATTCTCTAATCTGCTATTGATTCCCTGTGGTTTATTTTTCATTTTAGTTATTTTTCAGTTCTGATGGTTTCTTTTTATATTTCCTCTTTGTTGAAGTTCATCCACTCTCCCCTCAAGTTCAGTGAACATCTTTATGACCATTAGTTTGAACTCTTTATTGGGTAGGTGGCTTATTTCTGTCTTGTTTAGTTTTCTGTGTGTTTTTTTAAAAAAAGATTTTATTTATTTATTTGACACAGAGAGAGAGAGATAGCGAGAGCAGGAACACAAGTAGGGGGAGTGGGAGAGGGATAAATAGGCTTCCTGCTGAGCAGGGAGCCTGATGCGGGGCTCGATCCCAGGACCCTGGGATCATGACCTGAGCCAAAGGCAGATGCCCAATGACTGAGCCACCCAGGTGCTCCTCTGTGGTTTTGTTTTATTCTTTTGTTTGGCACATATTCCTTTGTCTCTTCGTTTTCTCTGACTCTGTTTCTATGTATTAGATAGGTCAGCTCCTGGTTTTGAAAGTAGTGGTCTTACGTGGAAGGATCCTGTAGGGCCCGGTAGTACAGTTGCCCCTGGTCATAAGAAGCAGGCACTCTAGGGGTGTCCCCTGTGTGGGCTGCATGTACCTTCCTGTTGTGATTGGGCTGTGATTGCTGTGGGCTCCCTGATAGTTGGGGCTGGCCCTCAGCCCAACTGTCTGCAGTGACTGGCCCTGACTACTATGAGCACACTGATGGGCAGGGCTGGCCCCTGGCATGGCTGGCTGAGAGGCCCATGCTGATGGCTTGACTTGACTTCCCCTTCTTTGGGGCAGGAGCTGCTTTGGAGTGGCACTGGTCTGGCTGGGCTTCCTGCTGGGTGGGGCATAGTGGGAGTTGCTTTGGAGGGGTGCCTGTTGGGGCAGGTGGGTTAGGTAGTGCATAATTGCAAGGGAACGCCAGGGCAGGACCAGCAGTGCTAGCGAACTACATAGTGTCAGAACTGGCTCTCACAAGTATCTGGCCAGCTAGATTGAAGGAGGGCAAGAAAAATTGTGCCAGCATTTCCATTCCCAGAGAAAGCTTCTACAGATCCCTGCCTGTCTGGCACATGCCCTAAAATTAGTCAATAAATCTCCCTTTATTTATAAACCTGGTGCTTTTCAATCTGCTATTTTTGTGCTGGATCTTGGACCAACTGATATGGCATGCTGCCTCTTTAAGAGTGGAGTATTGGTTTTTCTATAGCCTTCTGGCTCTTCTGGAGTCAAGCCCCACTGACTTTGAAATCCTGACATTGTGAGGGCTTATCTTCTGGTGCAGGTTCTCAAGGCTGGGGGTGCCTGATATTAGGATCGATTCCCTTGCTGCTTACAAGGACATCCATCCCTGTGAGATCCTTCCTGTTTATAAGTTGTCTCACCAGAGGATTTCATTCTTGACACTATCTTGACAACAAAACCCTATCTCTGCTCCTGCTACCCTTCTCAGAGTGGCTGCTTCTTATGTCATGATCTCTGGAGGATCTGTTCTGCTAGCCTTCAAGTCATTTTCAGAGTCGGTTGCATTATATATAGTTGTTGCTTTGCTGTGTCTGTGGGAAGAGGTAAGCTCAGGATCTTCCTACCCCTTGATCTTCCCTAAATCTCCCTCTTGTCCCAATTTTGACAGAATGGTCTTTTGAAGGAAATGAATCTCCTTGATCAGCTAGACCCTACCTCCTAGTTGTTTCTCAAACTTTTGTCATTGTCCAAGTCTTCTTTGTTCTTAGTGTTTCTTAGTAGTAGATGGTGTGCCAAGACACATCAGTGTCCCAATGGGTAGGATTGCAGTTAGCACCTGGTTGCTAACCCTCAGGCAGCAGCTGGGTATGTTATGTATTTCAGCCCCTTCCAGGAAGAAACTGGGAGACGAGCTTTTTTGCCTGTTCCTCTGTGCTAGCCACTGGGTTATGTTTCTGTGCCCAGTAAGAACTCTTTCTTTGTTTGCTAAATTTCTGTGGTACTTGTGAATGCAAGCCCAAGTGATCAGGAGACTTATTCTTTGGGTGGCTGTCACAAAAGCTGTGGCTTTAAATAAGCTATACAAGCTCCTTCCAGGCAGATACTGGTGATTTGGTTTTACTGGAGTGGGCTGGAGTTCTGGAGAAAGCCTGAGAGATGTGTTCAGTCTTCCCAGGTCTCTGGGGAAGATCACAGCCTGCCTGTCGATGCCTGCTAGATTAGAAGCCTTGCCCTAAAGTGGTATCTTTTAAGGTAAGCAGATAAACCTTTTTCAGGGAACTAATGAGATTAAGAGATTTTGCCTGGTCACTACTTGCTTAGCCCTGGGGTGATAGGCAGTTAAGAATTGTTTCTTTGTTTACTAAAGTCCTCCTGGTTTCTTGAATGGAAGGAAGCCCCTTTGGCTATGAGTGTGAGGGCATCCCGTGACCATGGCACATACACATACACATAGCTGGGGCACACCATCTCCTTCTAGGGAGATATGATGTGCTGGAGTGGTTTGGAAAAAGGCAGGAGAGGTCTCCTCTGGCTTTCTCACTTTCTGGAGCGGTTTGCAGCCAGCCGCTGAAGTCTGCTGGAATTATAAGCCTAGATCTCAGGAAGGAGCTTGTCAAGTGTGCAGATAAACCTTTTTCTGGGAGGGCGCCTGGGTGGCTCAGTTGGTTAAGCGACTGCCTTCGGCTCAGGTCATGATCCTGGAGTCCCAGGATCGAGTCCCGCATCGGGCTCCCTGCTCGGCAGGGAGCCTGCTTCTCCCTCTGACCCTTCCCCCTCTCATGTGCTCTCTGTCTCTCTCATTCTCTCTGTCTCAAATAAATAAATAAAATCTTTAAAAAAAAAACAAAAAAACAAAAAACCTTTTTCTGGGAAAGGCTGGAAGATAGATGATTTACATACTCCATGATGAACGCTGAGGGGTAGCTGTGGTGAGTGCTACACACCCGTTAAGAATTTGCTTATGTCATGTTTGCTATAGTCTTGTGGGTCTCCTGGACACAGGCCCTGTTGGCTTTCAGAGCTGTGTTTTTGGGAACTTACCTGTCTCGTGAGGGCCCTGAAAATTGGAAGTGCTGGATATATGCAGTACAAACCATTTGCTCCTCAGGTCAAAACTAGGAATTGGGGGTTCCCACCCAACTATATGGCACTGTGCTAAGGGGGGAGGAATGTGTTTATGGTAAGAGTATGTCATAGCCTTTCCTACCTGTTCCAGTGTGGGTGTTTTCTCAATTATCTAGTATGTAGGAGTCACTCAGCTAGTTTCTGAACCTCTTTCAGAGGGAATGCTGCAAATGTAGCTGTACATATGGTGTATCTGTGGGAAGAGGAGGCCTCAGGAGCCTTCTGTATTGCCATCTTACTCAACCCTGTGGAACAACAAAAAGAACAACATTACAGTCTTATTTTGACACTGACCTAAGCAAAACCATTAGAAGCAACTATTAGGAATACACACACACACACACATACATACACACACGCACATACACATACACATCTGACAGCCAAATAAAAAATTACTTTTGGATCATCAACTATTTTAATTTTATTGTATAACATTTTAGAAGTAGATATTTGTACTCTTTGGCAGCCCAGCATCTGAGCCCCGTGTGTGTGTGTGTGGGCGGGGGGTATTTCCCACCTTACGAGGTATGGTGCTGGGCACAGGCCACCATCCTCTAAAGAATGTGGAAAAAAAACCCCCATAAAACCCAACGCAAAAAACACAACAAAACCCAGATAATGTGTTTCAGTCTGTTTTGCAGCTAGGAAATGGGCATATGATCTAAGCTCTGACTTCGATGCATTTGTCCTATACTTTGAATGAGCAGTTAGTGAAGCCAAAGAAAGAATACAGAGCATCTATTGTAGTTGCAGGCAGTTGTAGGAGCCGTAGCAGGATTGAATTTTCAGGGACAGTAATGTTAGTGATGCCAGAGGAGGTATTTTACTGTCCAGGAGTGGAGATGGTGAAGCTGCCTCGTTGGCCCCTCTGGCCAACTTAGTAGTCTTTAACTTTTAGCAAGCACCTTTAGTCCACGTGATTGGTTAAACCTTTCTTTGTGTAGCTATAGATCATGCATTGTTTCCCAGAAAGACTCAGAACCAAACCCTCTTGCACAGCCTCTGAGGACCACGATGATATCTGTAGCTGGCACCATTGAGTCTGCAAGCAATCAAGAAGTGTTAACAGACCACTGTGCTCCCCTTTTACTGATTTTTAAAAAAATTTTAAATTAAAAAATTTTTTAATTTTACTAAGTTTTTATTTAAATTCCGGTTAGTTAACATAAAGTATAATGTTATTTCCTGGTGTATAATATAGTCATTCCACATTTTCATAAAACACCCAGTGCTCCTCACAAAGTGCACTCCTTAATCCCCCATCACCTATTTAACCCATCCTCCCACCTACTTCCCCTCTGGTAACCATCAGTTTGTTCTCTATAGTTGGTTTCTTGGTTTTCTTCTCTCTTTTTACCCCCTATGATCATTTGTTTTGTTTCTTAAATTCCACCTATGAGTGAAATGATATGGTATTTATCTTTGACTGACTTATTTTGCTTAGCATAATATTCTCTAGCTCCATCCATGTCATTGCAAATGGCAAGATTTCATTCTTTTTGATGGCCGAGTAATATTCCTGTGTGTGTGTGTGTGTGTGTGTGTGTATGTATGTATACACACACCATATCTTCTTTATCCATTCACCAGTTGATGGACACTTGGGCTGTTTCCATAATATTGGCTATTGGTGATAATGCTGCTATAAACATCACAGTGCATGTATCCCTTTGAATTAGTATATTTGTATTCTTTGGGTAAATACCTAGTAATACAATTGCCGAATCATAGGGTAGTTCTACTTTTAACTTTTTGAGGAATCTTCATATTATTTTCCACAGTAGCTGTACCAGTTTGCATTCCCACCAGCAGTGTAAGAGGGTTCCCTTTTCTCTGCATCCTCACCAACACCTGTTGTTTCCTGTATTGTTAATTTTAGCCGTTTTGACAGGTGTGAGGTGATATCTCATTGTAGTTTTGCTTTGCATTTCCCTGATGAAGAGTGATGTTGAGCATGTTTTCATGTGTCTATTGGCCATCTATATGTCTTCTTTGGAAAAATGTCTTTTCATGTCTTCTGCCCATTTTTTAACTGGATTATTTGTTTTTTGGGTGTTGAGTTTGGTAAGTTCTTTATACATTTTGGACACTAATCCTTTATCAGATATGTCATTTGCAAATATTTTTTCCCATTCTATAGGTTGCCTTTCAGTTTTATTGTTTCCTTTGCTGTGTAGAAGCTTTTTATTTTGATGAAATCCCAGTAGTTTATTTTTGCTTGTTTCCCTTGTCTTTGGAGACATATCTAGTAAGAAATTGCTATGGCTGATGTCAAAGAGGTTACTGCCTCTGTTCTCTTCTAGGATTTTAATGGTTTCCTGTGTCACATTTAGGTCTTCCATCCATTTTGAATTTATTTTTGTGTATGGTGTAAGAAAGTGGTCCAGTTTAGTTTTTTTTTTTTTTTTTTAAGATTTTATTTATTTATTTGTCAGAGAGAGAGAGCGTGCACAAACTGGGGGAGTGGCAAGCAGATGTAAAAGCAGAATCCCTGCTGAGCAAGGAGCCTGATATGGGACTCAGTCCCAGGACCCTGGGATCATGACCTGAGCCAAAGGCAGACACTTAACTGACTGAGCCACCCAGGCATCTCCAGTTTATTTTTTTAAACTTTTTTTTTTTTGTAAGTAGGCTCCACACCCAGCATGGGGCTTGAACCCACAACCCTGTGATCAAGAGTTGCATGGTTCACTGACTAAGCTAGCCAGGCTCCTCCACTTTCATTCTTTTGCACGTTGCTATCCAGTTTTCCCAACACCATTTGTTGAAGAGACTTTTTTCCATTGGATATTTTTTCCTGCTTTGTCGAAGATAAATTGACCATATAGTTGTGGTTTTCCCCTTTTAGTGATAACTGCCCTAAATAAAGTTCCTTTAAAAATCTTTGGGGGGGGTGCCTGGGTGGCTCAGTTGGTTAAGCGGCTGCCTTCGGCTCGGGTCATGATTCTGGGGTCCTGGGATTGAGCCCCACGTCCGGCTCCCTCCTCAGCAGAGAGCCTGCTTCTCCCTCGCCCTCTGCCTGCCACTCTGCCTACTTGTGCCCTCTCTCTCTGTCAGATAAATAAAATCTTAAAAAAAAAAAAAAATCTTTGGGCTGGGGGAAATCTTTGTGCCAAGCAGAGAAACCTCAGATTTGGTTTTTGCGCAGGAGTCCACCTTCTCTCCAGGTGGCCAGCCTCCTGAATAAAGCTCAAATTCCTTTCCAGTTAAAACTCATCTCTTGAATATTGGCTTTTCAAGTGAAGAACAGCTGAATTTGGGTTTTCTGTAACAGTGGTACAATCAGTGGTGTCCAGTGTTGACCTGTGTCAGCAGTAGTGTCCTTATTGAAACTAATTATGGCATGGTTTTGACTGTGACCTCACAGCCTAGACTGTCTTGTTCCTGCAGGTTGCCAGATCTGCTTTCTCAGCCCTCTTGGCAGGTCTGTTGGCTACCCAGTTTTCTTTTATTTTTTATTTATTAAAAAAAATTTTTTTTTAGATTTATTATTTATTTGAGAGAGCATGAGCCGGTGGGGAGGGGCGGGGGGGGCAGAGGAAGAGGGAGAAGCAGACTCCCTGTTGAGCAGAGAGCCAGTGTGGGGGCTCAATCCCAGATCATGACCTGAGCTGAGAGCCAAAGGTAGATGCTTAACCGACTGAGCCACCTAGGCGTCTCTACGCAGTTTCCTTTTAATACATTTTTTTTCTGTTTAAATTAACCAAAGGTGCTTTCAGTTTCTTGTAACTAAAAATCCTAATTGATGCAATGTTTTTCTTTAGTGCAGCTAATTGAGAGACACTGTTTAGTAGCATCAGTTGCCATAATAACAATCTAAAATGTTCTATTTAAGAAATTACCTTTGACTTCTACATCAGGATCCTTTTTCACTTTTATATGGTAGTAGGCTGATACAGCAGCTGGTCTTGAGTTTTTGTTTTTTTTTTTAAGATTTTATTTATTTAATTGAGATAGAGCGAGAGAATGAGAGAGAACACAAGCAGGGCAGAGGGACAGAGGAAGAGGGAGAAGCAGTCTCCCCGCTGAGCAGGCACCAGATGAGGGACTCGATCCCAGGACCCTGACTGAGATCATGACCTGAGCTAAACGTTCAACTGACTGAGCCACCCAGGCGCCCCTTGAGTCCTTAATTGACTTTTCTTAGGCACATAGTGATGGGGATTATGTACTACAGAGAATTTGGTGAGAGCCTTAAGAGTGTCCTGGATAATAGAAAGTCAGCCTGGAATGAAAGCACTTGATATTTATGTATATAAAGACCATATTTAGACTTTGACTTGTCCCTAATTCTGCTGATCTTTATAGTGGGAACTGCTTATAGAATTGATATCTCTTCTTATTATCTGTATATAAACTGAAATGCTTAATATTGTTGGCTCTGTCATACTTCTTATATTTCTGAACTTTGAAAAGTCACTTGGCTTCTTATGCGAGTTTTTTGTAAATTTTAAAATGATGGAGAATAAACTAATCTCTAAGATCCTCTCCAGCCTTAACATTTGAGGTGTTAATGAAATGTAATTTACTTCCTTTTTCTTTTCTAAAGTTTGAATCCCAGCAATACACTTACGGTGCTGCATAGAACAGAATAGATTGGGTTCTTTGTTCAATGAGCTCAAAATGGTCAATTAAGACATAGCTTTTGGGAAATATGTTAAAGAACAAGTTTAGTAAGTGGCAAGTGTGAGGGTATTCAGTAACTTATGTAGTTTATGAAAATTTGGAAAAATTTCATTTGGAAAAATGAACAGCTTTGTGTATTCACAGTTGACATACTTGGAAAGCAGTGTAATGCACTGGTTAAAAACTTTAAAATCAGAATTCTTGGATTTGAATCTCCAATTTACACCAATCAGCAATGTGACTGTGGGCAAGTTACTTAACCTCTCTTAGTTTCTCCATCAGTAAAATGGGGATAAAAATAGGTCTTACCTTATGGAGTTGCTGTGAAGATTAAATGAATTTATACATATAAAGTGTCCAAAACATTTAGGGTGGTGCAAGATATATAGTACTTGTTAATTAGCCGTTTTTATTTTCATGTTCTTATATTATCTCATATAGCTGATATATATTTTATTTTATTTATTTTTATTTTACTTATAATTCTTGCACAGATCTTGAATTTGAGACCATAGTTTCATGTATATCCAAAAGCTATATTGTGCAGATCTTTTTAAATTGTCATGAATGTTTTATAGCGTTCCATTATTACTAATAGAGCAAATATTTATAACTGTTAAATACTGTACTGTCATTGGGATTCAGTGCAGTGTTTAGCACAAAGATCATAGGTATAAGGCACATCCATAATGACTAGCTATTTTTTTTAAACAAGTTAGTACACATAGCTGATACATTAATATAACTGAAGTTTCTCTAATAATAAACTTAAAATTTCCTTAGATCCAAATAGATTTTGATCTTCTCTCTATTCCCTCCTGATTTTAGTAGAATATTGAAATAATAAGGTAAAGCAAGAA
Organism: Neomonachus schauinslandi; assembly: GCF_002201575.2. Lineage (NCBI taxonomy): Eukaryota > Metazoa > Chordata > Mammalia > Carnivora > Phocidae > Neomonachus > Neomonachus schauinslandi. Next base: position 72,285,086 of record NC_058407.1, on the reverse strand, counting down.
AATAGCAGTCTTGACCAAGAATATTGCTATCAGATGAGAATGTTTCAGGGATACATCTTTTCCAATGCATTGCTTTCTCTTTGCTTATATTGATTTTATAATCCAGGTTTATTCATTGTAGGTCTAGAGTCTTTTCTACTATTTCTTGGATTTTCTAAGAAAATTTTGTGAAACAGTATATACTATAAATAACATTTCATAGTTTCTTTTCAGAAAATAATATAATTCTTACTATACTTTTAGATTTTAATTTCAAGTCGTCAATTCAGCTAAAATGGCAATCATTTTAGGGACTATTTCTTTAATCATAATATCTTTTGTCTTGCTTCCTTTTTCAGTACCAGGGTTCTGATCAAGCAGGAAAGGAGAAAGCAAAAGGTAAAGAAAATATATTTTTATTTATATTAGCCTTATGAGAACAGTGATCTTTTGAAGTGTTTTTTGAAGGTTAATAAATTCACCTAAGTAACTGGAAGGCCATCCAGTCTTCTCTGTCTTGTAGATAGTTTGATCAGCCAACCATTTTCTTAGGCAGGGACTTAAAGATCATTGTTGATTCTTGTTGTCATTCTAGTTCCAAAATATATCCCACTCTTTTTAAGGAAAGTCTCATCACTTCTCACTACCTGTCCTACGAGTACCCTGATTCAAATAATCATTTTTTAGTTTTTTTTTCTTACATCGGTTTTATTATATAAAGTTGAGCATGTATATATCTTACAGCCAAGCAGTATATATTCAAGAGAAACTCTTCCACATGTGTACTTTGAGACATATACAAGCTTGTTTGGATCATTGTTGTTAAGTAGCAAAAAAGAAAGAGAAGAAGGCAAAAGGGAGGAAGCAGAGGGGCAGGAGTATGGGGAGGGAAGGGGACCACCCAAATGTCCATTAGCAGTAGAATGGTTAAACAAATTGTGGCATACCCAAGTAATGATGTAGCAGTGAAAATGTATCAGTGTGTATTCACAGTTGACATATTTGGAAAGCAGTGTAATGCACTGGTTAAAAACTTTAAAATCAGAATTCTTGGATTTGAATCTCCAATTTACACTAATCAGCAATGTGACTGTGGGCAAGTTACTTAACCTCTGTAATTAATGTAGATTAATTAATGTAGATAAATCCCAAAAATAAAATGTTGACCAAATGAAGCAACTCAATGAATATAAGCAGTAAGATTCCATTTACAAAACATTCCAAAACAGAAAGAATATGTTCAAAGCTCATAAAATTTAAAGAAAGTTATTAGTGAAATGATGTCTCATTGTAAATTTAACTCCTATTTTCTTGATTACTAGTGAGGTTATCTGAAATTTTCATCCATGTTTCCTCTTTTGTGAAGTACTTTTCCAAGTATTTTTTCCATTTTTATGTTGTCTTTTTCTTATTGTCTTTATATATTTAGAATTCTTTGGTTACTCTGTAGCTTTTATTTTTACTTTCTTAATGCTGTCTTTTAAGGCAAGTTCTTAATTTTAATGTAATCAAATTTATCAGTGTTTTTTTTGCTTTAACTTTTATTCCTATGTAGTCTGTTCTTCACACAGCAATTAATAGGATCTTTTAAGAGCACAAATCAGAATTTTCGTTCCCCTGCTTAAAAGCTTCTGTTGTTTTTCATTGCTTTTAGAATAATACCTGACTTAACCATAGTCTAGAAGGACCTGAAGGATCTACGCCCTGCCTACTTCTCTGATTTTCTTACTACTTGCCCAGTTCATTTTATTTTAGCTACACTGACTTTCTTTCTGCCATTCTTCTTCTCTTTGTCCGGAATATTATTCCTCAAGATACTTGCGTGTCTGGCTTGTCAACATTTAGGTTTTAGCTCAAGTATCTCCTCTTAGATTGGCTTTCTCTGATCACAGCATCTAAGTAGCTTCCCACCCTCCAGTTTCTTTCTAGGACCATTTCTTACCACTCTTCTCTTTCATAATCTGGTATTTTCTTATAAATTTATTTCCTCTGTTCTCCCCCCACCTTCATTAACATATATTCATCAGAAGAGAGATTTTATTACTTTTGTTTATTTTGTATCTCCCATGCCTAGAATTGTGCCAAGCAATAACATAGGCATTCAATAAATAAACTATAATCTGTCCCTAGATTTTTTTTTTTTCGTATTCTAACTCTGGATCATTCTTGTGAATATTTATAAGAAAGGGAAAGACATATGGCCCTTCCCTGAACTGTCGATCCCTAGTTATGTCACTTTCCTATTCTTTGAAAATGTCATACCTTCCCTTGAATATTTCATGCCTCCTTTAAACCACTCTTCTCCAACCCTATTTTTAATCTCTTCACACTCATTAGATGACCTTGTCTTACATTTCAGAGGAAATAGAAGCTATCAGATGAGAATTATCTCATGTTATCTACTACCAGTTCTGTAAACTATCTTATATCTTCACTGATCTTCTCTTTCCCTTCTGTGATTGTGGAAGTAGTTTCCTCTTGTCAAAGGAAGGTCTATTTGCAGTCTGGATTCCATTTTTCTCAAGGACTTCACTGCATCAGTTACTTCTTCTCTTTCTTGTATTCTCAACCAGTCACTGTCAGCTGGAGGCTTTCCACTGATATTCAGACATACTCAATTTTCTGCTATTAAAACAAGTAAAGCCCTTTCTGGATCCTTTCCCTTTCTTGCTATGCCCCTTCACTTTTATCTCTCATTCACTTCTCAGTCCACTCAACAGTATAGCTTTTGCTAATGGCAGAGTAGCAGACATGGAAGGATAATAAAGGAAATTAAATTGAGTCTGGCTGGAGTTAGTTTCACACAGCTGCTTTTTCTTATCCTCTTCTCATTTCAGTTGACTTTTTTTTTTTTTTTAAAGATTTTATTTATTTATTTGACAGAGAGAGGCACAGCAAGAGAGGGAACACAAGCAGGGGGAGTGGGAGAGGGAGAAGCAGGCTTCCTGCTGAGCAGAGAGCCCGCCCGATGCAGGGCTCGATCCCAGGACCCTGAGATCATGACCTGAGCCGAAGATAGACGCTTAACGACTGAGCCACCCAGGTGCCCCTCAGTTGACTTTTAATGGTACTCAGCTGTGCATATCTTTAAGGCTTTTTTTTTTTTTTTAAAGATTTTATTTATTTATTTGAGACAGAGAGAATGAGAGAGACAGAGAGCACATGAGAGGGGGGAGGGCCAGAGGGAGAAGCAGGCTCCCTGCCAAGCAGGGAGCCCGATGCGGGACTCGATCCTGGGACTCCAGGATCGTGACCTGAGCCGAAGGCAGTCGCCCAACCAACTGAGCCACCCAGGCGCCCCTTTAAGGCTTTTTATATCTGTACGATAGCATACTCTGGGGGCGCCTGGGTGGCTCAGTCGTTAAGCGTCTGCCTTCGGCTCAGGTCATGATCCCAGGGTCCTGGGATCGAGCCCCACATCGGGCTCCCTGCTCCACGGGAAGCCTGCTTCTCCCTCTCCCACTCCCCCTGCTTGTGTTCCCTCTCTCTCGCTGTGCCTCTCTGTCAAATAAATAAAATCTTTTTTTTTTTTTTTTTAAAGATTTTATTCATTTATTTGACAGAGAGAGAGAGAGAACAAGTAGGCAGAGAGGCAGGCAGAGGGAGAGTGAGAAGCAGGCTTCCCGCTGAGCAGGGAGCCTGATGCAGGGCTCGATCCCAGGACCCCGGGATCATGACCTGAGCCGAAGGCAGCGGCTTAACCGACTGAGCCACCCAGGCGCTCCCAAATAAATAAAATCTTAAAAAAAAAAAAAAAAAAATGATAGCATACTCTGTAGAAAAACAAGTTTTTAACTTGTCAGATTTGTTTTATCACATTTTTAAAAAGCTTTATATTTCAGATAATTTTTAATCTTTTGATACCTAGTAATGCCTTCATAAAGTTCTATTTTAAAGGCATTACATTTACCAAAAAGATTTTAAGAGGCTGTGAAATTAAGAGTCTTTAGGCAAACTATGTCATCATGATTGATTTTAATTTATATGTAAGCATATAAAGGGGGTGTCAAAAATATAAAAATGTCAAGTCAATTAATTATTAAATGGCCTTATTGCTTTTTATTTTTTTTGATTTGCCTAATAACTTTTGTTATAATAACTTTTATTTTTAATTATTTTAGGAATATTTTGAAAAGAAAAGGTTAAAATCAAAAATGAAATTACTGGGAGTTTCATCCCCTGTCAAAAATTCCACTGTCAGTTTAGACCTCCTTAACCTATATATGGTAAATCACATATCTTGCCAGAAGAAAACACCTGGTAAGTCTTTCCATTAGCATTTTGTTTGACTCTAATGTGATCATAACATTCAGTTTTCTAATAAATTTATAATTTTAGAACTCAGAGGATATGGAAAGTAAACTAATTTTAAAACTTGGTTGCCTTCTTAAATTAGTTACTTTTTGATTAAAGTACCTTTGTCACTTTTTGCTTAAAATCTTTTTTTTTTTTTTGCTTATTCTATTTTTAAGTTATGTTGTTATATAGAATTAATTTTATAAGGTATGGTCAAAGTTATTATATTGCAGTTGTTTTAGTTACTACATTAATCTACGTAGGCTGATAGTTACCAAAGTTTAGCTAAAAGAGCAGGGAATAAATGTCTTTACTATCTTAAAGTATTTAGAGAATTTGTTTGAAAGGAGGCACTGAAAAAGATTTTTGCCTCAATGATTAGTTTCCTGTATCACAACTTGAATAATTTCTTAGGCATTCTTGGAATGTTAACTATAGTAGTCTAATACTTCAAAATAAAGTTCATTTTGCCTGTATTTTGAGCCTTCAAGCGAATAAAAAGTTTAGGCAGAATATTTTTTTTTCTCAAGGGAACTTGTGTCTGATATTTAATTTTTAAAATAAGTACTAAAATGAGAGCTTAAGAAATAAGATAGTTCATAAAGGAAGGATAGAAATTGATCGTAAGTGCTGTTAGTATATTCTGTTTTCCTTTCTCTGCCATTTTTATTCCTTAATGCAGATGGCGGCTCACACAAGCAAATTTAGTTATACGTTAGATCTAAATATGCTCTTTATGGACTTTAGGAATAAAAGTTTTGTTGTAAATCTGTTTGATGTATTTACCTTCTTTTTCTTCACTTATGTAATATAGTGTTGTCAGCCACAGTCATGACATTTGACATTAGATCCTCATACCTTGTTCATCTTATAGCTAAAGTTTGACCTGTTACCAACCTGTATTTCCCCTATTCCCTAGTCCCCAGCCCCTGACAACCACTTTAGTACTCCCTGTTTCTGTGAGTTTGATTTTCTTTTTTAGATTCCACATGTAAGTGATACCATGCATTGTCTTTCTCTAGCTTATTTCAGTTAACATAATGCCTTTAAGGTCCATCCAAGTGGTCATAAGTGGCAGGATTTCCTTAATGTTCATGGCTGAAGAATATTTCATCATGAGTATATATCTCACCTGTTCTTTTTCCAGTCATCCATTGACAGACATGAGGTTATTTTCATATCTTATATCTAGCCCATTGTGAATGATGCTCCTGTGAACATGGGACATGGGAGTACAGATATCTCCTCATGATTCTGTTTTCATTTCCTTTGGATATATACTCAGAAATGGGACTGCTGAATTATGTAGTTTTTCTTTTAATTTTTTGAGGAACATATATTATGTTCTCCATAGTTACTCCACCCATTTGCATTCCTATCAACTGTGCACAAGGGTTCCCTTTTTCCACATCCTTCCCAACACTTGTTATCTCTTGCCTTTTTGATGATAGTCATTCTAACAGGTGTGAGGTGATATCTCATTGTGGTTTTGATTTGTATTTCCCTGAAAATTAGTGATGGGCACCTTTTCATATGTCTGTTGGCCATTTGTATGTTTTCTTTGGAAGAATGTCTGTTCATTTCCACTGCCCATTTACAAAATTAGATTGTTCATTTTTTGCTAAGAGTTGTATGAGTTCATTACATATTTTGCAGTTTGAACCCTTATCAGGTATATGGTTTGCAAATATTTTCTCCCATTCCATAGTTTGTCTTTTCATTTTGGTAATGATTTTCTTTGCTGTGTAGAAGATTTTTAGTTTGATGTAGTTCCCCATGTTTGTTTTTGCTTTTGTTGCCTTTGCTTTTGGTGTCAAATCCAAAAAATCATTGCCTAGACTGATGCCAAGGAACTTACCCCTTATGTTTTCTTCTAGTTTTATGGTTTTAGGTCTTATATTCAACTCTTTAATCCATTTTGAGTTGAATTTTGTGTATGTTGTAAGATAGGGGACCAATTTCACTCTTTTTCATGAGGCTGTCAATGATGTCTTTGCCTTTATATATTTCCTTTCTTCCTCACTTTCTTTTCATTTATACGTTCAACATGTTTATTGAGTACCTCCATTAAGTAGTGTATTGGATGCTGAGAATAGAATAGAAAATGATGGGGTCAGGACACACTGTCCCAAAAATAAAGCATGTTGGCATACTAAAGATTTTAAGCTGAAGGAATTTGAGAAGCAGCATGTGCAGGAAGGATCCTCATGTGAGAAGTGTCCTCCCTATACCTGGAGGAAAGGAACATCTTTATCTCCAAGACAGAGGGACACTGAGAAGAATCTAAACAAATAAGCCCTGCTGTTCCCTCCTGTTGGCTAGATTTAGTTCATACCCTTTTTTGTTCGATCACATTTTCCCACTACTTTTCATTCTCCATCAAACCTAGCATAAAAATGCTCAGGTTTAACCACTTCTTTGGGTCTCCATTTCCTTATAAAGTTTTCCATTTAAAATTTATACTAAATGGTATGTTTTTTCTCTCACTAATCTGTCTTTTGTTATAGAGTTCCTAGCTGAGAATTTAGAAAAAGCATAAGTTTATTAGTGATGATATTAGGAGGTGGGGCCTTTAGGAGGTGGTTAGGTCATGATGGTGGAGCCTTCATGAATGGAGTTAGTGCTTTTATAAAGAGACCCCAGAGAGCTCTCTTTGCTTCTTTCACTGTGTGAGGACACAGGGAGAAGACAGCTCTCTGTGAACCAGGACTCAGGCTCTCACCAGACCCTGAGTCTGAGAGCGCTTTGATCTTGGACTGCCTGGCTGAGAAATAAATTTCTGTTGTTTTAACTACCCAGTCTATGGTATTATGTTAGAGCAGCCTGAATAGACTAAGACATTTTACTAAAAGGAAGGGCAGTGGTGCAGCTGGGCCTCAGAGACTGCTTGAATCAGGGACTTGCATATTTTTTCTCCAAGATTTTTTTCTCACTTTAGATATTAACTTTATTCTCTCAGATTGTCTTTTTCATTCAGGCTTAAAACATGACCTTAAAAAACTAATACTGCTCATCTCTCCTGTTTTGCCACAAGGGAAACACTGAGAGTTGTTTCTTTTGTTCTGAGTTTTTAAATTTTACTGGAAGTATGTTACCTTGCCCTACTGGTGCCAGGTCCTAGCAATGGAACAATTATTTATAACCACAGAGATGTGATTCTATTATTGGTTCATCTTGGGTCAGATGGTTCCCCTTAAGTCAATTATTTTTTCTAGAGACAGGGTTTTATAACAAGATAGGAAGTTCTCTATTAGAACTGTATAGTTGGGGCACCTCAGTGGCTCAGCTGGTTAAGCATCCAACTCTTGGTTTCAGCTCAGGTCATGATCCTGTGGTCATGGGATCAAGCTCCACACCAGGCTCTGTGCTCATTGCAAAGTCTACTTAGAGTCTCTCTCCCTCTCCTTCCTGCTCTCTCTCTCTCCTGCTCACTCTCAAATAAATAAATAAATAAATAAATAAATAAATAAATAAATAAATAAATAACTTTTAAAAAAGCACAGAAGAGCCCCTGTGTAGTTGGTATGTGTGTAAAAAAGCATTACCAGAAAAGGAGAGTGGTTAAAAAGTACTGAGCAGACCAAATAGTGATATCTTGTATAAGGAGAGAAAAGGCTTCTGTTTCCATAAAGTTTAAAGATCTAGTAAGAGAGATAGAATTAATCAGGTACAATAAACCATGGTAAGTGCTATAATAGAGAACATATGTAGTGCTATGGGCATGTATAACATAGCATCTGGTATAGTCTGGGGGGTCAAGGAAATCTTAGAGGAAGAAAAAAATAGAACTGAATCAGTATAGCCCCTTTCATGAGGACTATGTAAGATAATGAAAAAGATGATTTGAATTATCTGTGATAGTTTTTAGTACTTTAATGACTTCTAGCATATATAGAATATAGGTAGTTTTAGGAAATTTCTAAGATGTACACTTATTTAATGAACATTGTATATCAAACATTGCTTTTAAAAGATTTTATTGTTTTTAATTATAACTTTTTTCATTATAGAAACTGTGAGAAAACCAATCCACGTGAATATGCATAGAGACGTAAAAATGCCCCTAAGAAAGCATAATTTAGAACTTCCAATGACACCTCACTGTGTACCATCTAACCTCTGCATTGATGATATAGACAACAGGTATGTTTTATCAAGGTGGTATATTATTTAGGTATTTCAGTGGGTCATCATCAGTACTGTTTTATTCATTAGAAAATATGCAGAGGACTTTTCTTCTAGCTCTAGTTTTTGTTTGGCTGTTAACAGTATTATTAAACTATTAAGACTTTTATCAAATGAGCTAATGTCCATACTAAGTGTTTTGTATGCATAGTTTGACTTTCCTTATCCTCAAAATGTTTCTCTAGTAATAATACAATTTTTAAAAAATTTGAGAATGATTTAGAGTTCTGTATGTTTTCATGTATTTCTATAGAACAGTATGAGTTTTAAATATATGTAAAAAGGTAGTCAAATTTATTATCAGCTTTTTTTTTTAACCTTACATTTTTCTTTTCATTTTTATATACTGTCAAGACTAGGCAGCAAGAAAGAACTTGCCCCAGTTCAGGTGAGACTTAAAATTTTTTTTAAGTTACTTTAACAATTGTGGAATGCTACCAAATGATAGAAATTTTTCGAATATCAGGGAAAATTATTCTTTAAAAAATTTTTTTACAGTCTTTAAAAATTATTTTTAAAGTTTTCAATATATAGAACTTATACCTTAGGTATATTTTAACTGATTGCTTAAAGAAACCCTTTGGAGTTCTGGTAATGTAGATTAGGCCTGTGTGTACATAACATTTGTTACTGATGAGCTGCAAAAGATAATTCATTTGGGTATTCCTGCTTTGGGTTTATGTGATCATTGAGAAATTCATCTCTTCTAGCATAGTGACCATATGATTTTATATCAAATTGTGATTTTCAACATTTACACTGATAATAATAATCTTGGGAGATTATTTTTCTTTCAAGTATTGCAGATGATTTTTTTAGTAAATAAAATTTTAATCAATTAGAAAATATATAGATTGTGATTAAACCTTGAAATTTTAAGATCCAATGCTATATTATAATATATTTTTTAAAGATTTATTTATTTTAGAGAGAGAGAGCATGGGACTGGGAGGGGCAGAGGGAGAGACAGAGGGAATCTTAGGCAGACTCTGTGCTGAGTGTGGAGCCTAACACGGGGTTCAGTCTCACGAGACTGAGATCATAACCTGAGCCGAAACCAACAGTCAGATGCTTAACTGACTGTGCCACCCAGGTGCCTCAGGTCCAATGCTATATTATTAATTATTCTTTCTTTGCTTTGAATTGCCAAAATTAAACTGCATGAATGGCAGTGATACTAAAATCTCTTGGAAGTCTTTTTACCTGAATTGTGGGTCCGTGAAACTCAGATTTCTTGTCATTTGGAGATGGCATGAAGCTTGGAGGTTGAGGGGACCAGTTGAGAGAAAGGCAGATGGAAAGGAGCTCTTCAGTATAATTTTAGTTGATAACCTCTCTTGTCTTAGTAAGTCCTCTGAATTACTGATGACTTGCTTTTCCTTGGAGCTTTTTCTGCAGTCTGTGACCTTTTTCATTCCTATTTTGACTTTCCTCTTCTCAAGTTTATATATTTTAGCAGATCAAATGGTTTTATCTACTTTTCCTATAGTTGTTACAAGTCATGGACTCATATAGAATGTTTAAACCTCAGTTCAACAGAATAGAAAATTGTAGTTTCGCTCAACCATCTTTTTCAGCAGAATTATCTTCTAACAGGAATATTACAAAACAAAATGTCATTCTCAGAATAGCACCTAGTCCTCAGAAAGTTGCATGTGAAAAAAAGCAGAATGAGCAGATACATTTGAATCACTAGTCTTAGCATTTTATATCATTGTATTTTTATGATATGCTCTTTTTTTCTGTTCTTATGGATTTAAAAAATACTAGTTGTGAATTGCTATAGACACAGCCAAATTAGAGTATCAGTTAAGTATAATAATTCCTCTTTGGTCAAAATTTATTTGCTCTGTAGAAGATTATGAATCCAAAAATTGGAATCTTTTTAAAAAATCTTTGAAATCATCATTCTTTTATAAAATTACTGATAGTGAAATTGAAAATAGTTCAGTGTGTTTATATAATAGTTGATGATTGTAATCACAGTAAATAACTAGTTGGTGATGTCATGGTGGCCCCAATAGTCATGATATGGAAAGGGCCTTGTGAATTGCAGTATATAATCTCAGTGATGTCGTAGTAGTCCGTTAAAGAATGAGTTGTGATGGTTTGATTCTTTTTATGATTTGACAGATGACAACTGGTTATATGCACTTGAATTAAAACTATACAAATGTGTTTATATAGATAGAGATGTGTAGTGCTAAAATATTGTTTAGTCGTATTTTCTAAAGTTAAAAATCTAAAAAATCCAGATTTTAAAATTCTGAAATATATCTGCCATAAACTATAAAAAGTAGTCATTTTATTAGATTATATAGAGTTTAAAAAATAAATAAGTAAATAAAATTATTATTATACTAATGTATAATGGTAGTGGGGAAAATGGTTATAAACATGGTGTCTTGTTAATGGGAATACTCAGTTTTGAATTTCTTCCATTTTTAGCATGCATTGGTTTTATGCCATATTTATGTATTTATCATTTATAAACAAATTTATAATTTACAAATTTTATAAGTTATGATTACACATGGTACATTATATATAATATATAGTGATATCAATGATATGATTCAGTTTTATGAAAGTATTTATGAAAGTATGTTTTCTGTTTTTCAGAGAAGAGAAAATAAAGTATTATATTTCCAGTGATAGATGTTAGCCTTATTAATTTAAGGACCCATTAACTTTGGAATGATGCAATGAAAAACATTTAGTTATTCAGTTTGTATTTTATAAGACTAAAATTTGCATCCTAGATAGTTTATAGGATAGAGAATGTGTAACTCTCTGTAATCTCTACTTAAATAATCTCCTACTTTTAGGCTGCAGGTTAATGATTACCTTCAGAGGGGTAAATAATGTTTGTTTGTTTTAAAGATTTTATTTATTTATTTTGTCAGAGAGAGAGAGTGTGTGCTCACTTGAGCACAAGCAGAGGGATTGGCAGGCAGAGGGAGAAGCAGGCTCCCCGCTGAGCAGGGAGCCCAATGCAGGACTCGATCCCAGGACCCTGGGATCTTGATCTGAGCCGAAGGCAAACGCTCAACGACTGAGCCACCCAGGAGTCCCAATAATGTTATACTTTTTTTTTTTTTAAAGATTTTATTTATTTATTTGACAGAGAGATTGATAGCGAGAGAGGGAACACAAGCAGAGAGGAGTGGGAGAGGGAGAAGCAGGCTTCCCGCTGAGCAGGGAGCCCAATGCGGGGCTCGATCCCAGGATCCTGGGATCATGACCTGAGCTGAAGGCAGACGCTTAACGACTGAGCCACCCAGGCGCCCCCCCAATAATGTTATACTTAATACACAGAAGAGAAAATTAAAAAGAAAGGCTGATGTTCCTGTTCAAGGTGTAGTGGCACATTGTGAAGTATTAGAAAAGTGTTTAATTGCTTATTTAGAGGGATTTCAAGAAAAGTGAGAATTAAAATGAAACTATAAAATACAACAGAAAATGAGTTCAAACAACAGGTTAGAAGAAAAAGTGGGTTGGGGCTCACTGATCCCTAGAGAAGTAATATTGAGCCAACATAAAGTATTCTCTTCTCTTTTGGTTTGTGTGTTTCTCACTTCATGGGATGACTTTTTCTCTGTACCTCTGTCACTCTTTCTCTGAGGCTGAGCTATGAGATGTATTACCAGACTTTATTTCCAGGTCTCCCTGACTTTGGACTCCCCCCCTTTTTCCCCTAAGACTTTCAATATCTCTTTTTGTCTTCTCTTCTTTTTTTCCAATTTTGTGTCATTGATTGTTTTTGGACTTCTCATTTCTGTTTCATGGCTAGTAAATAAAATATGTTACAGATATAAATTATTATTGCTGGATAGATTAGTGTTGGGCCACTATAACATCTTACAGTTATGTGGTACCTTCCACATTAACAAATGGATTACCTCATCTGTTTTCCACAAGTCTTTCCATACGTTCCCCATTTTGCACTCAATGATACTGATATTCAGAAAGATTAAAGGAGCGTTCTTTAAAATTACTCAGTAAATGGATAAAACAGATAAATACAACTGTTTTTTGGGGAAAAATTACTTTCTTTCAGAGATCATTTGCTCAAGATCCTGGTGTCCTGGGTATTATATATATGTATAAGTTATTTATAATTATAATGTATTGTTTATAATTAATAATATATTTTAAAATTTTATTTAATTATATTTATAATATATATTAGTTATAATTAATAATATATGTATTTTAACTTCTGAGGAAATGGTTAGCACATCATAGTATCAATTCTGTTATTTTAACAGTCATTTAAATATTGATATTGCTTTGACTGTTAGCACAATATTTGTTTTGTTTTCAATAAGGACACAGTTACTTTGTTTTAAACTAGAAAATTCATTTTTTTTTTTTGCATATGGATATCCACTTAGATGACATGGTAAGTAATTTAAATTGTATACATGTATGTACATTTACCATTTTGGCAGGTTCTTCTTTCTTTTTCAGCTCAGTAAAGTTAATTATTCTAATTCCTTGGTTTCCAAATTAAATGAAAATCAAGATGCTCTCAGTCCAACATATAAAACAGCACAATTTAGGTCATTATTCGAAAGATTAAACAGGTAAGCAAAGATTTTTGAAGATTTTATTTATTATTTATTATTTATTTATGAGAGAGAAAGAGAGTGTGAGAGAGAGGGAGGGGCAGGCTGAGCTGAGCAAGGAACTCGATGCGGGACTCGATCCCAGGACCCTGGTATCATGACCTGAGCTGAGGGCAGACGCTTAACCGACTGAGCCACCCAGACATCCCAAGCAAATATTTTTAAAGGAAGTAAAGAAGTTGCAGCATTCTTTCTTTGAGTTATTAATTCAGTTTTAATGGACAAATATTTTTTAGAAATGTAGACAAACCTAAGTAATACTTCTAGAAAAACAATACTAGAAGTTAAATGTAGCATTTAATTAACAATTTTAAGTAATTATTTTCTAATGTGCACATTTACTTTTCATTCATTAAAAAAATATTTTGAGCCAAGGTGCATTGCATTTGTTTTATAATCTCCATGAAATACTAGTTCTTTTTCTGTATCATAAACATACTGATTTATTTTTCTTATTTATGGTAGTTGATCAGTGCCCCCTTTTATTTTCTAGTTGTCTGTATATAAATCCTGGTTCATTGTTTTAAAATGCATTAAACTTATAAAACCAGTTTGAATCACTCCTAGTAATCATGGTGAGAAACCTTGACTCTGTAATCCTATCCCAGTCTTTGTCATTTTAGTAAATGACATGACTATTCACTCAGTAGCCAACACCAAATAAAAGTCCTTGATAGCTTCCTTTTCTTCAACTCCCAGTTATCCATTTCATCAACAAAGTTTTGACAATTCTGTATTCTAATAAGCTTTAAAGTTACCTATTCACCTTTCCACCTCTGTAGGTTCCATCCCAGTCTTAAGCCACTACTGCCTCTTGCCTGGAGAATTGTAATAACCATGTAACAGTTCATTTTGTTTTCTGTTTTCCTGATATCCATTTTTTTTTTTTTTTTACAGCTCTATTAATGTATAATCAGCATGCAACAAACTGAATTTATCTAAAATGTGCACTTTGATAAGTTTTGACCTGTTCAAATATAATGAGCATATTCATCATCACCAGTAGTTTCTTTGGGCATCTTTGGGCATCTTTGTAATCTCTTCTCTGGTCATTTCACATCCCTTACTCTCATCCCAAGGCAACAGCTGGTCTGCTTTCTGTCACTGTTGATTAGTCTGTATTTTCTAGAGTTTTATGTAAGTGACATCATATACTTATGTTCTCTGCAGAAATGGGGAGACACTAGTCAGAGTGTACCAACTTCCAGTTATAAGACAAATAAGTTATGGGGATCTAATATACAACATAGTGACTATAAATAATACTTCATTACATACTTGAAATTTGTTAATACAGTATCTCATAAGTAGAGTCACCACATATACATACAAAGGTAACTATATGAGGTGATGCATATGCTAGTTAGCTTGATTGTGGTAATCACTTCCACAAATTATACTTACATGAAATCATCATGTTGAACACCTTAAATATATACAATTTATTTGTTTATTTTTATTTGTCAGTTATATCTCAATAAAGCTGGGGGCGGGGAAGATCATTTCAAACATACTGGAAGGTTTTCTCACATTCTTCCAAGTCTATAGCTCCCAACAGTAATCACCATTCTGCCTCCTGTCACCATACATTAATCAAGCCTGTCTTGGAACTTCATATAAATGGAATTTTAGACAGTGGTCTTCTTTTGGTATGGCGATTCATCCATGCTGTTGCTTGCTATTCCATGTATCAGTACTTAATTCTTTTTCATTTCTGCTTGTTACTGCACTGTATGAATATTATATAATCTATTTTTTTAAGTATAGCTGACATACAGTATTTCATTAGTTGCAGGTGTACATATAATATTCTGTTCTTTTTTTTGTTGTTGTTATTGTGGAATTGGGGATTTGTGGATTCCACATTTGTGAATTTGCCTATCTGCTAAATTTATTTGTAACTCCAAAATCAATACTTGTGGTACCTGAGCAGTTATTCGCCAACATGTGCTGAGTAGCAAAAAACTCGAGTTGCCTGAGAAACACACTTCCAGTCAAGGTGGGACAGGATAACACCTTCCTTCTTTCTTGTTTCAGTTCTGATACAGTAAATAAGCTTCCGTTGCACAGCCTATTTAGTGTTATGGTCTTCACATTTTTTAGCTTTTTGGTGGCAGTCTTTCAGTTTCAAGTGGACTTCAGGCTGGTGTATAAGTGCTGTCCAGTTTCCTAAGTACCAGGAGACTGCGATGCACCTTACAGAGAACAGTAGCAGACAGGCTGGGTTCAGGCATGACTTACAACACTGCTGGCCATGAGTTCAATGCGGACAAATCAACAACGTATTAATGCAAGTGGTCTTGCGGTGGCACCTCTGTGGCGCGGGCTCGGACCCTCTCCTTGTGTGGCTCCCAGTGAGGCCGCCCCTCCACACGGCCGCCGGGGGGCCGTGGCCTCGCCACCGTGACTCAGCTTTCCCGCCGTAATATTCTATTCTTAATGGACATCTGGGATAGTTCAAATTTGGGACTATTATGATAAGAAAGCTGCTGTGACATTAAAAAAAATAGGAGAAACACTTCATGCTCATGGATTGGAAGAATCACTAATTTTAAGATGGAAATTTTCCCCAAATTTCTGCCAGTCCCTAGCTCCTGGCAGTTCTACTCCTTGCTTCTTGGAATGTCACTTTTTAGAGTCCACATATAGGTGAGGTCATATGGTATTCGTCTTTTTGTGTCTGGCTTATTTTACTTAGCATAATGTCATCCATGTTCATCCATATTGTCACAAATGGCATGATTTCCTTCTTTTTTTATGGCTGAACAATATTCCATTGTATTTAATCTTCTTTAACTTCTCTTAGTGTATTGTATTATGCTTTCAATAAATAAGCCTTGTGCTTCCTTGGCTGAATTCATTCCTAAATATTTTATTCTTTTTATGCTGGTGTGAATGGTATTTATTATTTTCTTAATTTCATTTTTGGATTGTTCATTGCTAAAATATAGGAATATTTTTTTATATTGATCTTGTCTCCTACGACCTTGCTGAACTCATTATGAGTTGCTAGTGGTTTTATACCATACTGGATTATGTTGTCCATATATACAAGTATTTTTACCTCTCTTTTTTCAGTCAGGATGCCTTTTACTTCTTTTTCTTGTGAACTACAGTGACTAGAACCTCTAGCACAGTGTTGAACAGCAAGCAGGCAGGCAAGAGTGGGCATGCTTGCATTGTTTAAAGAAAAAGCATTTCACTATTATGTTAGCAGTAGGTTTTTTTGTAGGTGTCCTTTATCAGGTTTAGGAACTTCCCTTCTATTCCTAGTTCATTGAAAGTTTTTATCATGGACTTTGTCAAATGTTCTTTCTGTGTCCCTTGAGATTATCATGTAGTTTTTTTCCCCTTTATTCTATTAATATATCATATATTATTTTATTTTCAAGTGTTAAACCATCTTGGGTTCCTGGGATAAAAGCTGTTTGGTCATGGTATATACTCCTCTTCATATATTGTAAGATTTGGTTTGTTATTATTTGGTTGATGACTTTTATGTCTCTATTCATGAAAATTGGTGTGAATTTTTTTTTTCTTGTAGTGTCTTTGGTGTCAAAGTAATACTAACCATACAGAATAAGTTGGAAAGTGTGTCATCCTCTATTTAATGAAGGAATTTGTGGAGAATTGGTACGGTTTTTTTCTTTAAGTGTTTTTGCATCTGGGCTTTTCTTCCTGGGAAGACTTTTAACTACTAATTTTTTTTATGTCTGTTCAGATTTTCTAATTTCTTGAGTCAGTTGTAGTAATGTATGTTTTTCTAGGAATTTATCCATTTCATCTAAGTTGTATGATTTGTTAGCATAAAATTGTTTATAGTATTTCCTTGAGAACCTTTTAATTTCTGTAAAGTCACCAATGATGACCCTGATGAGCAGGGAGCCTGATGTGGGACTCCATCTCAGGATTCTGGGATCATGACCTGAGCCAGGCAGATGGTCAACCGACTGAGCCACCCAGGCATCCCTGATGTCCCTTCTTTAATTCCAGATCTGTGCCTTTGCTCCTTTTTTTCTTGGTCACTGTAGCTAAAGATTTGCTAATTTTATTGATATTTTTAAAAAACTAAGTTTTGTATTTCTTTAGTCTTCTCTATTATATTTCTGTTCTCCATTCCATTGATTTCTGCCTTAATGTTTATAATTTCCTCCTTCTGCTTGCTTTGGGTTTAGATTGCCTTTTTTTTTTTTGGTAGATTCTTAAAGTATAACCTTAACTTATGATTTGATATTTTCTTTCTATTTAGTATAGGCATTTAAAACTATAAATTTCCCTCTAACCAATGCTTAGAGGCCAACCAATGATTACTTGGAGGTTGTGTTTAAACATCTTGAGCCAATAAGGCTTCTTTTTGTGTGCAAGACCTCACATTCAGCCAGGGTTGAGTACATACCTGAGGCCCTCTCCTGAGTGTGTATACAGACTTACACATGTGTGCAGCCTTTCAGACCGCTGGGGTGTTTTGCAATTTATTAGAGCTCATTATGCCTGTTTGTTTCCTGGATCTCTCTGTGAAATTTCTGGGTGTTTTTTTTGCTTGCTCCAAATATTGCAGCCCCAGTTAGTTGCAGTGTTGGGCTTTCCTGATGGTTTGCCACCAAGGTAATGATTACCTTTGACAAATTCCTGGGCATGGGGCTCCCCTGTCTTCACTTCTAGACTACTGAGCCTTGGTAGAGCTACCAGCCATGGAGTAGGGGTGGAAGGAAGGTAGCTTCCTGAAGCTAAAACTCCACAGACTCCCACTGTTCCTGCTAAGGTTTAGTAGTTTTTCTTGAAGTACTGCTTCTCAGTTTATTGCATGCCTTTGTTACTCTCCAGATTTTGAAATGATTGTTTTTGCAAGTGTTATCTGCTTCTGTCATTACTTTTGGGGGGGCAGGATTTATTTGCCAGACTTTCATGCATCATTCCTGAAGTCCTGCCCCACACTGATTAATTTTTAAATGTTAAGTGAGCCTTGTATTCTGGAGATAAACCCTACTTGGTTACAGTGTGCTATCCTTGTTACACATTCTTAGGTTTGATGTGCTAAAATTTTGTTAGGAATTTGTGCATTAATCTTTATGAGGGATATTTTCTGTTTCTTTTTTTTTGATATCTTCATCTGGTTTTGCTATTAGCCTAATTGTTGATGTCATAGAGTAAGTTGGGAAATATTCTCTCCTGTGTAATTTTCTGAAAGAGTTTATGTGGAATTGGTACAGTTTCTTCCTTAAATGTCTGATAGAGTTCATCAATGAAGCCACTTGGTATGGAGTCTTTTTTGATGGGAAGGTTTTGTTTACTATAATTTCCATTTTTTTACTATATACAAGGGTAGTCAAATTATTATTTTTGAGTAAGCTTCGGTAGTTTGTCATACAAGGAATGCATCTATTTTATCTACATTGTAGAACTTATTGACTTAAAGTTATCCATAATATTCTTATTATGCTTTTAAAATTTTTAACATTTATAGTGATGTCTTTTCTCTTATTACTAATATAAGTTGTGTCTTATCCCTTCTTTTTCCTGATCATTGTTTTAAATTTAAAACTAATTGGCCTATAACATTATACTAATTTCAGGTGTAAAATGTAATTAAATATTTGTATACATTGTAAAATGATCACAATAAGTTTAGTTACCATTTGTCACATACAAAGTTATAATTTTTTTTTGTAATGAGAACTTTTAAGATTTACTCTTAGTAACTTTCAGGTATGCAATACAATATTATTGACTGTAATCACCATGCTGTACATTCCCACAACTTATTTATTTTATAATTAGAATTTTTTTTTCACCTCTTGACCCACTTCACCCACTCCCCAACTTACTCTCTGGCAAACATCAACTTGTTCTTTGTATCCATGAGTTTTGTTTTGTTTGCTTGTTTTATTTTTTAGATTCTATATGTAAGTAAAACTATATGGTATTTTTCTTTCGCTGTGTGGCTTATTTTACTTAGCATAGTACCCTCAGGTTCCACCCATGTTGTCACAAATGGCAAGATTTCATTCTCTCTCTCTCTCTCTCTTTTTTTTTTTACCTTCTTTCTTTTTTTCCTTTTATTCATTTGAGACAGAGACAGAGAGACAGAGAGACAGAGAGCATGAGCAGGGGAGAGAGGCAGAGGGAGAGGGAGAAGCAGACTCCTCGCTGAGCTGGGAGCTGGATGTGGGGCTCGATCCCAGGATCCGGAGATCATGACCTGAGCCAAAGGCAGACGCTTAACCATCTGAGCCACCTAGGCACCCCCCCCCCTTTTTTTGTTTTTACTTTCTTAATCAACATTTATGAGTAAAATAAAAAGTAGAAGAAACCAGGAGTGATTCCCTGGAGTTTGTCCTGAGGCTAAATTTCTTTTTTTTTAATTTATTTAAATTCAATTAGCCAACGTATAGTAAGTACATCATTAGTTTTTGAGGTAGTGTTCAGTGATTCATTAGTTGTGTATAACACCCAATGCTCATCAAATCACGTGCTCTCCTTAATGCCCATCACCCAGTTACCCCGTCACCCCACCCTCCTCCCTTCCACAACCCTCAGTTTGTTTCCCAGAGTTAAGAGTCTCTCCCTCTCTGATTTCTTCCCATTCAGTTTTCCCTCCCTTACCCTATGGTCCTCTGTGCTATTCCTTACATTCCACATATGAGTGAAACCATATGATAATTGTCTTTCTCTGATTGACTTATTTCACTTAGTATAATAACTGGAGGCAGTTCCATTCATATCGATGCAAATGGTAGGTATTCATCCTTTCTGATAGCTGAGTAATATTCCACTGTATATATGAACCACATCATCTTTATCTATTCATCTCTTGAAGGATATCTGGGCTCCTTCCACAGTTTGGTTATTGTGGATGTTGCTGCTGTGCATATTGGGGTGCATGTGCCTCTTCTTTTTTACTACATCTGTATCTTTGGGGTAAATACCCAGTAGTGCAGTTGCTAGGTCATAGGGTAGTTCTATTTTTAATGTCCTGAGGAACCTCCATACTGTTTTCTAGAGTGGTTGCCCCAGTTTGCATTCCCACCAACAGTGTAAGAGGGTTCCCCTTTCTCCACAACCTCTCCAACATCCGTTGTTCCCTGTCTTGTTAATTTTAGCCATTCTGACTGGTGTAAGGTGGTTACTCATTTTCGTGGTTTTGATTTGTATTTCCCTGACAGTAAGTGATGTTGAGCATTTTTTCATGTGTCTTTTAGCTATTTGTATGTCTTCTTTGGAGAAGTGTCTGTTCATGTCTTCTGCCCATTTCTTGACTGGATTATTTGTTTTTTGGGTGTTGAGTTTGAGAAGTTCTTTATAGATCTTAGATACCAGCTGTTTATCTGTTAAGTCATTTGCAAATATCTTCTCTCATTCTGTAGGTTGCCTTTTAGTTTTGTTGACTATTTCCTTTGCTGTGCAGAAGCTTTTTATCTTGATGAAGCCCCAGTAGTTCATTTTTGCTTTTGTTTCCCTTGCCTTTAGAGATGCGTCTTGCAGGAGGTTGCTGTGGCCAAGTTCGAAGAGGTTACTACCTGTGTTCTCCTCTAGGATATTGATGGATTCCTGTCTCACACTGAGGTCTTTCATCCATTTTGAGTTTATCTTTGTGTATGGTGTAAGAGAATGGTCCAGTTTCATTCTTCTGCATGTGGCTATCCAATTTTCACAGCACCATTTATTGAAGAGACTGTCTTTTTGGATATTTTTTCCTGCTTTGTTTAAGATTAGTTGACCATAGAGTTGAGGGTCCATTTCTGAGCTCTCTATTCTGTTCCATTGATCTATGTGTCTGTTTTTGTGCCAGTACCATGCTCTCTTGGTAATCACTGCTTTGTAATAAAGCTTGAAATCGGGCAACGTGATGCCCCCAGCTTTGGTTTTATTTTTCAACAATCCCCTGGCTATTCGGGGTCTTTTCTGGTTCCATGCAAATTTTAGGATTGTTTGTTCCAGTTCTGTGAAAAATGCCGATGGTATTTTTATAGAGATTGCATTGAATGTGTAGATGTCTCTAGGCAGCACAGGCATTTTAACAATGTTTATTCTTCTAACCCATGATCATGGAGTGTTTTTCTATCTCTTTGTGTCTTCCTCAATTTCTTTCATAAGTGTTCTGTAGTTTCTAGAGTACAGATCCTTTACCTCTTTGGTTAGATTTACTCCTAGGTATCTTACGGGTTTTGGTGCAGTTGTAAATGGAATCAATTCCTTAATTTCTCTTTCTTCAGCCACATTGTTAGTGCAAATGCAACTGATTTCTGTGCATTGATTTTCTATCCTGCCATGTTGCTGAATTCCTGTATGGGTTCTGGCAATTTTGGGGTGGAGTCTTTTGGGTTTTCTACATAAAGAATCATGTCATCTGCGAAGAGAGAGAGTTTGATTTCTTCTTTGCCAGTTTGAATGCCTTTTATTTCTTTTGGTTGTCTGATTTTTGAGGCTAGGACTTCTAGTACTATGTTGAACAATAGTGATGAGAGTGGGCATCCCTGTCATGTTCCTGACCTTAAGGGAAAAGCTGTCAGTTTTTCCCCTTTGAGAATGATATTTGCAGTGGGTTTTTCATAGATGGCTTTTATAATATTGAGGTATGTTCCCTCTATCCCTATAGTTTGAAGACTTATTCAAGAAAGGATGCTGTATTTTGTCAAATGCTTTTTCTGCATAAATTGAGAGGATCATTTGGTCCTTGTTTTTTCTTTTATTAATGTGATCTGTCACGTTGATTGATTTGCGAATGTTGAACCACTCTTGCATCCCAGGAATAAATCCCACCTGGCTGTGGTGAATAATCCTTTTAATGTACTGTTGGATCCTATTGGCTAGTATCTTGGTGAGTATTTTGGCATCCATGTTCATCAGGGATATTGGTCTGTAATTCTACTTTTTGAAGGGGTCTTTAGCTGGTTTTGGGATCAAGATAATACTGGCCTCATAGAATGAGTTTGGAAGTTTTACTTCCATTTCTATTTTTTGAAACAGCTTCAGTAGAATAGGTATTACTTCTTCTTTAAATATTTGATAGAATTCTCTTGGGAAGCCATCTGGCCCTAGATTCTTGTTTTTTTGGGAGATTTTTGATTACTGCTTCAATTTCCTTGCTGGTTATTGGTCTGTTCAGATTTTTTATTTCTTCCTGGTTCAGTTTTGGTAGTTTGTAAGTTTTCAGGAAGGCATCCATTTCTTCCAGATTGCCTAATTTATTGGTTGGCATATAGTTGTCATGGTATATTGTTAGAATTGTCTCTATTTCCTTGGTGTTGGTCATGATCTCTCTCTTTTCATTCGTGATTTTATTAATTTGGGTCCTTTCTCTTTTCTTTTGGATAAGTGTGGCCAGAGATTTATTGATTTTTTTAAATTCTTTCAGAGAACCAGCTTCTAGTTTCATTGATCTGTTCTACTGTTCTTCTGGTTAGGGCTCTGATCTTCATTATCTCTCTTCTCCTGCTGGGTTTAGGCTTTGTTTGCTGTTTTTTCTCCAGGTCCTTTAGGTTTAAGGTTAGCTTGTATATTTGGGATTTTTCTAGTTTTTTGAGAAAGGCTTGTAATTGCTATGTACTTCCCTCTTAGGACTGCCTTTGCTGTATCCCAGAGGTTTTGAACCGATGTGTTTTCATTCTCATTAGTTTCCATGAATTTTTTAAGCTCTTCTTTAATTTTCTGGTTGACCCATTCATTCTTTAACAGGATGCTCTTTAACCTCCAAGTGTTTGAGTTCCTTCCGAATTTCCTCTTATGATTGAGTTATGGTTTCAAAGCATTGTGGTCTGAATATATGCAGGGAATAATCTCAGTCTTTTGGTATCAGTTGAGACCTGATTTGTGACCCAATGTGTGATCTACTCTGGAGAAAGTTCCATATGCATTTGAGAAGAATGAATATTCTCTTGTTTTAGGATTGAATGTTCTGTATATATCTGTGGAGTCCATCTGGTCCAGTGTGTCATTCAAAGCCCTTGTTTCTTTGTTGGTCTTCTGCTTAGATGATCTGTCCATTGCTGTGAGTGGGATGTTGAAATCTCCTACGATTAATGTATTATTATCAATATGTTTCTTTACTTTGGTTTATATAATTGGCTGCTCCCATATTGGGGGCATAAATATTTACAATTGTTAGAAAATCTTGTTGGATAGATCCTTTAAGTATGATATAGTGTCACTCTTCATCCCTTATTACAGTCTTTAGTTTAAAATCTAATTTGTCTGTTAGGAGGATTGCTACCCCAGCTTTCTTTTGAGGTCCATTAACATGGTAAATGGTTCTCCACCCCCTCACTTACAGTCTGGAGGTGTCTTTAGGTCTAAGATGATTCTTGCTTTTTTATCCAATCTGATAACCTGTGTCTTTTGGTTGGAGCATTTAACCCATTTACATTCAGAGTAACTATTGACAGATATGAATTTAATGCTATTCTATTGCCTGTGAAGTCTCTGTTTCTGTAGATCTGTCTCTGTTTCTTTATGGTTATATTACTCTTGGGGTCTCTCTTCACTTACAGTACCCATTTAATATTCCTTGCAGGGCTGCCTTGGTGATCACATATTCTTTCAGTTTCTGTCTGTCCTGGGAGCTCTCTCTCTTTCCTTCCATTCTGAATGACAGCCTTGCTGCATGTTCTTCTCATTTAGTACCCTGAATATATCTCGCTGGCCCTTTCTGGCCTGCCAGGTTTCTGTGGATAGGTCTGATGTTATTCTGATGTTCTTCACTCCGTATATAAGGAACCTCCTCTCCCTAGCTATTCTCAGGATAGCTTCCCCCCCTCCCCCACAGGATTTACAAGCTTCACTATTATATGTTGGGGTATTGATCTATTTTTGTTGATTTTGGGAGGGGTCCTCTCTGCCTCTTGGACATGAGTGCTTGTTTCCTTCCCCAGATTAGGGAAATTCTCAGCCATAATTTGCTCGAATATACCTTTTAGCCCTCTATCTCTCTCTCCACCCCCTCTGGGATCCCAATAATTCTGACATTGGTTTGTTTCAAGGCATCATTAAATTCTCAAAGCCTTTCTTCATGGGCTCTGAGTTGTCTTTCTCTCTTTTGCTCAACTTCCTTCCTTTGCGTCACTGACCCTAGCTGTTAGAGCATCCAATGTAGACTGTATCTCATTCATAGCATTTTTAAATTCGGCCTGATCTCATTTTTGCCCTTAGAGATTCTGTACTGTCATTTTTGCTTTTCTCAAGCCTAGCTATTAACTTTATAATTGCTATCTTGAATTCCATCTCTGATATCTTACTTATACCCACATCGATTAGCTCTGTGTCAGAGAACATTGCCTCTGGTTCTTTCTTTTGTTGTGAATTCCTCCTTCTGGTCATTTTGCCCAGAGAAGAATGGGTAAGCGAATGAGTAGAGTCCAAAATATCAACCACGACCCAAGCAAAATACACACTAGACAAATCTGAAGTGGTCAGAAGCCACAACAGAAAAAGCAAACAAAACCAAAAGAAACAAAACAAAACAAGGGGGTGGGGAGGGGAAGAGACTATACTCTCGCAGGGTGGACAAAGCAGGGTGATCTACTTGTTCCTGATTGTATTTTGGTCTGTGTGTTAGAAGACACCACATCCCAAAATTCCAAAGAAAGGAAAGCTTATATATATATATATATATATATATATATAAATAAAATTATATGATTATAAATATAGAATATAAATATAATTATAAATATAAAAATTATAAATGTTAAATATATATTTACAAATAAAATTGAGTAGAGTGAAAAAAAGACTAAAATTAAGCATATATCTATAAAATGTAGATGCAAAAAAATAAGTTAAAAAGCAACTTAAAACCATAAATTGGTAAAATAAGAATCTAGTTGAAATGGGAAAAAGGTAAAAAAAAAGAAATGGAAAATTTTAGATTGAAAGATAAGTCATGAGGAAACACCTGGAGCTCAATATACTATTTTCTCCTGGCACTGGAGTTTTACAGTTTTGTGGAATCCATACAGTTGTAGTACAGCTGTTCTTCCAGTCTGTCTTCTGGGGGAGGGCCTGTTTTGCTGTTTCTCAGTGGTCTTTGCCTGGGCCAAGTTGCACCTCCCCTTGTCAGAGGAATGGGCTCAATGTAAGCTGGTCATCTTTGTGGCTTTTGTTTCCTGGAGGCTTTCCGCCCTCTTCAGAGGGTCAGAGCAAAAATAGCCGTGCTGGATCTCCGGCCCAGACCCTCAAGATCCCAGTCCCCCCTCTTCAATAAACCCTCTGGGTCAAACAGTCTTCACTTCTGTGTGTGCCAAACTCCGCAGACTCCTGTGGTACGTGCCCACTGCAGTCCTCCTGGGGTGTAGTCCCAGGGAACCGTCACTGCTCCCAGGTTACGGCTGTCCTTTCCAGGGCCCTGAGAGCTTTTGCCCAGTTGTGGGTGCAGCCACTTCGCCCCTCCCAGGGGATGGTAAACAGCCCACACGTTCCAGTCCTTCTCAGGGTGCTCAGGCCAAGAGTGGTCTCCTAACGGTCCGGGCTTGTGGTTTATGGTGACCGGAGCTGAGAGTCCCTCCTGGGCTCTCTGACCATAACTAGTTTCCTCAGTCCCCTGCTTGGGCACTCTACTGTTTGATACACCCCTGTTCATTCTGTGTCTCCTGGGATCCTGAGACCACAATGACCCACCTAGAATTCTGCCCTTTTCATCCCCCGAGCCCCTTTCACAAAGGGATCTCTCTCACTGGAACAGATTTCTAAGGATTCTGATTTTGTGCTCCAGTGTTATACCACTTTCCAGTAGCCAGCTTATGGAGGCTCCCTCCTTCCTCCATTTATCTTCCAGTACTTCTCCACATTCCAATACTCCATACATCCTACCTTACAAAAAGCCCTCGCTTTTCTGCTTTTAGAGTTCCAGATATATTTTCTTATATCTCAGGCTGATTTTGTGGGTGTTCAGAATGGTTTGATAGATATCCGGCTAAATTTGAGGGACCTGATGAAATGAGGTCCCCTACTCTTCTGCCATCTTGCCTCTTCCTCTCATTCTTTTTTATAGTTAGTAGTACTCCATTACAGACACACACACACCACATCTTCCTTATCCATTTATTTATCATTGATGGACACTTAGGTTGTTTCCATATCTTGGCTATTATAAATAATGCTTCAGTGAACATTGGAGTACATATATCTTTTTACCTTTTTTCCCCCTGGTCATTATGATATAGAGATTCACTAATTTTATTTATCTTCTCCCAGAATCATCTTCTAGTTTCACATATTTATTTTCTATTTTTTATTTCATTGAATTCTGCTCTTTATTGCCTTTTGCCTATTCCTTTGTATTTAATTTAGTTTTTTTCTATTGTCTCAGGGTGAAAGCTGAGGTCATTGCTTTGAGGTCATTTTTCTTTTCTAATATAGGTGTTTTCACGCTATAAATTGTCCATTAACTGCTCCTTTTGCTGCATCCTACAAATTTTGATGTTTTAATTTTCATTCAATTGGAAGTGTTCCTAATTTTTCTTTTAATTTCTTTTTCAATCCATGAGTTATTTAGAAATTTGTTGTTTGGTTCCTAGAAATCCTAAGGCATTCCTGTATCTTTCTAAATTAATACCATTGTGGATAGGAAATATCCTTTGTATGATTTGAATCCTTTCAAATTTATTAAGACTTGTGTTATGGTCAAGAGTATGGTTTATATTTAATGTGGTAATTGATATGGTTGGATTTAAGTCTGTTCTCTTGTTTTTTTAAATTTTTTTAAAAGATATTTATTTGAGAGCGAGACAGAGCGAGCGAGCGAGAGAGCACATGAGTTCTCTCATGAGAGGCTGAGGGAGAGGGAGAAGCAGACTCTCCACTGAACAGGGAGCCTGATGTGGGACTCGATCCCAGGACCCTGGGATCATAACCTGAGCCAAAGGCAGGTGCTTAACTGAATGAGCCACCTGGTGCCCCTAAATTTGTTCTCTTGTTTTTTATTTGTCCCATATAATGTTTCCTTTTCCTCTTTATCTGCCTTTATTTCGTTTGATTGTTTTTTATGACTTAATTTACCCCTTTTGTTGGCTTATTACTTATAACTGTTTTGTTTTTCAGTGGTTGCTTTAGTTTATAGTATATATTTTAATTTATCACAGTCTGTCTTCAAGTTATACAACTTCACATATAATAACATAATAGTATGCTTTCATTTCTCCATTCTGGCCTTTGTGTATGTTCATATATTTTATTTCTATATATGTTACAGATCCAATAATACATTATTGCTCTTTTTAAAGAGAGTTATAAGAAAACATATTTTTTATATTTAAGCACAAATTTACCATTTTTGGTGGTCTCGATGATTTTGTGTAGATCTAGAATTTCATCTGGTGACATTTTCCTTCAATTCTAAAGACTTTAAAATTTCTTCTAGTATAGGTCTGCTGGTGATTCATTCTTTTTATCTTTTGTGTACTTGTCTTTATTGTACTCTTTTTGAAAGATGTCTTTTGACTTGCATTGTTTCTAACTAGAAATTTGCTGTCATTTTTATCTTAGTATCTGTATATATAATATATAATTTTTCTGTTTTTAAGATTTTTCTATCATGGATTCTCTGTCATGCACCTTCTACCATGGATTTTTATCCATTAATTAGGATGTTCATTTTCTTTCCACTTCTTGTGTTTTGGCTGTGTGGAGCTTCTTAAATCTGTGGACTTACTGTTTTTATCAAATTTGGAAACAGTTCAGCCATTAATTTTTAAAATATTTTTTCTGATTCCTTTTTCCTCTTTGAGGACTCAGATTACATTAAATTAGTCCACTTGAAGTTGTGTCCCAGTTTACTGATGCTTTGTTCATCTATTTTTAGTATTTTTTCTTTCTGTGTGTTTCACCTTATATAGATTATATTGCTTTATCTTCAAAATCACTAGTTGTATCTTCTTTGATGTCTCATCTGCTCATAAATCTGTTCAGTATATTTTTCATTGCTGTAAGTTTCATTCAACTTTTCTTTATATATTCCATGCATTTATTTCAACATGCTCAGTCTTTCCTCTATCTTCTTGAATATAGGGAATATAGGCACGGTGACTTTTTTAATATCTATGTCTACAAATACTATCATTTGTGTCATTTCTTGGTCTGTTTCTAATAATTGATTTTCCTTCTCATTATGGGTTGTACTTTCTGTTTCTTTGTATTCCTGGGAATTTTGTTTGGATTCTGTAAATTCTGAATTTTCATCTTTTTGGTGTCTGGATTTTTTTTTTTTTTTTAAAGATTTTATTTATTTATTTGCGAGAGAGAATGAGAGACAGAGAGCACGAGAGGGAGGAGGGTCAGAGGGAGAAGCAGACTCCCCGCTGAGCAGGGAGCCCGATGCAGGACTCGATCCTGGGACTCCAGGATCATGCCTGAGCCGAAGGCAGTCGCTTAACCGACTGAGCCACCCAGGCGCCCTGGTGCCTGGATATTTTTGTATCCCTATAAATCATCCTAAGCTTTGTTCTAGATACAGTTTAGTTATTTGGAAATACTATGATCTTATTGAGGCTTGCTTTAAATTTTGTTAGGCAGGACTAGATATACCTTTAGTTTTTGGTTAATTTCGCCCTCTGCTGAGGCAATATACCCTTTGAATACTCTGTGATTCCTTCTGAATTACGAGGTTTTCCACTCTGGGTGATGGGACCACAAAATTTTCCCATCTGTATGTGAGTTCCTGGACTTGTTCCATCTTATCCTGTTAGATATTCTGTCCTCCTCCCTACCTCCAGCCTTGGGCATTATTTCTTCATATGCATGTGCTGATCAGTACTTAGCTGAAGATTTGAGAACTTGCCGTAGATCTCTAGAGTGCTCTCTCATTGAAGCACTCTCCTAGTGATAATCTGCCCTGTGAACTCTATCCTCTGTATTCTTTCTGAAACCCCAGCTCTGTTTTCTCAACAAAGGGATCTGTGAGCTCTAACTGGGTTGTCCCTTTATATTCTGTGGCTTGTATACTTTCTGCAGGCAGTAGGCTAGGAGCAGTCATGGGGTTCACCTCATTTGCTTTCTTTCTCAAGAATCATTATCCTGGGGGCACCTGGGTAGCTCAGTCATTAAGCGTCTGCCTTCAGCTCAGGTCATGATCCCAGGGTCCTGGGATCGAGCTCAGCATCAGGCTCCCTGCTCCGCGGGGAGCCTGTGTCTCCCTCCCCCACTCCCCCTGCTTGTGTTCCCTCTCTTGCTGTCTCTCTCTGTCAAAAAATAAATAAAATCTTTAAAAAAAAAAAATCATTATCCTGTTCTACCTGATGGTCCATGTATGAAAACTTTTATCTCATATATTTTGTCCAGTTTTTTAATTGTGTCAGTCAGGAGGGTAAGTCTAGTTCCTCTTGCTTTGTATTGGCCAGTTGGAAGTTTTGAAACTTATTCACCTAGCAATCAAACTGATATTTTTCAAGGCAAAAAGCAAGTCAGTTTTACTTTTGTATTTAGAACCTTTCAGTACTTCTTATTGTTCTTTTAAAAAAATAAAGCTCTATTCATATGACCGAGTAATTCCACTACCACGTATCCAAAGAAAATTAAAACACTAATTCAAAAAGATGTATGCACCCCTTTGTTTATTGCCGCATTATTTACAAGGGCTAAATTATGGAACCAACTCAAGTGTCCATCCATAGTGGGTAAAGAAGATACACACACACACACACACACACAGACTGGAATATTACTCAGCCATAAAAAAGAATGATATCTTGCCATTTGCAACAACATGAGTGGATCTAGATAGTATAATGCTTAGTGAAACAAGTTAGTCAGAGAAAGGCAAATACCATATGATTTCACTCTTGTGGAATTTAAAAACAAATGAACAAAGAAGAAAGAGACAAAAGACCAGATGCTTTATTTAGAGAACAAACTGGTGGTTACCAGAGGGGAGGTGGGTGGGTGGGGGTGAGTGAAATAGGTGAAGGGGATTAAGAGTACACATATCATGATGAGCACTGAATAATGCATAGAATTATTGAGTCATTATGTTGTATACCTGAAATTAATATAACACTGTATATTAATTATGCTTGAATTAAAAATATTAAGTTCTGTGGGCCTTTTAAGACTTAGGTCATAGGTTTTCATAGGTTTTCCTTCACTGATTCTATTCAGTCTTTCTTTTTTTTTTTTTTTAAGATTTTATTGGAGAGAGAGAGTGAAAGAGAGCACAAGCTGGGGGGGCGGGGCAGAGGGAGAAGCAGACTCCCCACTGAGGAGGGAACCCAACTTGGGGCTCCATCCCAGGACTCTGGGATTGTGACCTGAGCCAGAGGCAGATGCTTAACTGACTGAGCCACCTAGGCAACCCTGTTCGTTTCTTTTTGTTCCTCAAATGTGTGGCAAATTTTGCATTTGTGCTTATTATTCTATTCCTTTGGAATATGCTTACTACTTTCTTCACATGTTTAACCATTCTGTGTTTTTCACTTATTTATCACTTCCTTACTAAGGACTTTTCTGACCAGACTATCTGATACAGGACTTCTAACACAAGTTATCCCATCACATGATCTTGTAACATCTATAAAGGCAGTGTAATTATCCTTTTTATTTGTTTATTTCTGTATTTCTTTTTATCCTTTGTACTTATTAATGGTTAATTATTTATTATTTTCCTTAACTAGAATATAAGCTGTATTGTTTCCCTGCCACATAATAGGCATACATTAAATGTCTGTTTAATATACATAGATAAATCTTTCTTTACATTTATTTTTTTAGAGTAATAAAAATTTCTCTGGTGTTAATGTTGTATATTATTGCATACTATAGGTTATGCCTTTTGGTATAATATTATCGCATTATGTTGCCCAAAACACCAATGAGACCTGTGTTGATTAACAGTGTTGGATCGTGATCTGTGAACATTCATGGGTAAAACATCTCTCTCTCCTTAATGGCAAATTGAATTCTTTTATTTCTCTGTCCACAACACATGGCATAGTGTCTGGAACACAACAAGTGTACCTGCTTGTTAGGTATTTAATAAATAACTTAAAAAATAAAATTGGAAAATCTTTCAGAATTCTAGCGGCTTATATTTCTTTTCTAAATTTCTTTGGTACCTCCAGTCTCTGGAACAACCCAACCCCCAAGTAAATTTGTTGGTAGTCAGTGACAACAAAATTTGAAATATCTTGATTTCTAATTATGTCCTATGATAGCTTTCATTTGATACAAGTTAGACATAAAGTAGAGTTAAAAAGGGACTTAAAATTTATCTAGTCTAACCTTTTCATCTAATTTATTTTATATCATGGCTTTATTATATATGCATTTGTATCACATTTTTCTGCCTTGGGAACTTCAGAGTTGTTAGGCTGAGAAAAATCTGTTATGATATTCTCATGACTATTTGATTTTAAAACAGGATAATTTTCCTCTTCACAGTCTTTAAATATCTTTCTCTGGTTAAATGAAGCAGCAGCTACACACAGTAATTGTCTAGGTTATTCACTAGATCTTATTATGGAAGACAAGACAGACTATAGGTTTTTGTTTTAATATAACAGTAAATTGAACCCATGCTAATTTTTCATTTTGAAATACTGAACTAAGTGTAGATTATTTTTATACTCACTAAGGTACTAGAAGAGTACATTAGATAAATTTCGACCCAAAGCAATATTCTACCCAAAATTCTACCCAAAGCAATTTAAATTAAAAAAATTAAAACCTAGTCTAGGTAAATATTAGTAGTTACTCAGTATGTTCTCTAAGAATTTAATTGTTTTGAAATGAAAATGCTGTATGTTTTTCTTGCTAAATATGTTTTTATTTATCTTCAAGTCCAGGCAATAGGAATTTCCTTACTGAAAGACCTGTTGTGGTTATGGGTGAAGAATGTGGAAGCATGGATGAGCAAAGACAGTCAGACTTCATTACTGAAAAACAGTCAGTACAACATATTTGGGGAGAAAGTAGAAGAGAGCTTTCAAATTTTTTTGAAAGTGTGAACCAGCCAAAAGCCAGCCTTATATCAGAGAATTGTAACTCTTTTATTAGTGAAAATGTCATCAATTTATTAAGCATAGATCAACAGAGGATAAAGAAAACCTTTGACAAGTGTGGTTATGACAGTATGGGAGATATTTGTGCAATCACAAGTTCTGATAAAAATGATTCAACTGATAGATGCGTTAGAAGAATTTTTACAGATCCAGTGTTGACTCTTAGTAATTCTACTTTTAATAAAACAAGTTATCCAGAAAAGTGTCAGCCAAACAAGAGGTATCAAAAAGAGTACCACAGTAATGAAAGAAATACTCTTAGTACATCTTTTGAAAAGGATTGTTATGCAGCCAGCTTTGAAAAAAAAGGTGAGTGTTATATGGAAAACATAATCTTTTGGGATTTTTTGTTTTCAATTTGTGTGTGTGTGTGTGTGTGTGTGTGTGTGTGTGTGTAAGAACAGGAAATTAGAAACAGAATGACATTCTATTACATGACTTTTTGAATCAGTAATTTTATTCTATGTGGTTTGTAAGCTTCAAATTAAAAAACAGTCTCTGTTAAGGTTTTGAGTTCAGTGCATACTTTTATTTTTAAAGGAAAATTTAAAAGTGATTACCAAGAGAAGACACCACAGAATGGAAGCCAGAAATATCCAGTGAATCATATGTAAGTTTTTAGGTAAATCTGGGGAATGCAAATCAGGATCTATTAGTATAATGCATGTTGAATGTTGGAATTGATGAAAAGTGAGTAGGCATATTGCTCTCTGGGGGTGGGTAGACCAGCCTCAAGGATGGCTTCTCAGCTGTCAGAATCTTGGTAAAATCACCTTATTTGAGAGTATGGTGCCTATATTTGCTATTGCAAAAATAACTGGAATCTTAGTATTAATTAGGTTTGAGAAAACTGACTTCTGTGTTTAAGAAACTTACATACTCACAAGAATGCAGTTTATTAATTTACAGTAAGAAATAGAAGAGTCACATGTATAGGAATGCTTACTTGCATGGTAAGCATATTTTCTAACTTTTGGCTCAGCTCTCCATGGGAAGGTTGTTTGGTTAGTATAGAATCAGAGCAAGAGAGTGATAGAATTCAACTGTAATGGCATAAGCATATTAACATTTTATGGGACTGTTTTTATAGGGAATTAAACAAAATTTCTGGTTTCAGAATAGCCCAAACTTTCTTGGTAATAATTGTGATTTAGTCAGATCTTGGTAACTGAAAATCATGAACTAGAATATATTTTTATTTTGAAAGTACTTTCTTATGGAAATATTTAAAATATCTATAAAAAGAGTATATAGATGCTATTTTTATGGGATTGGCACAACAAATTAATTAAAATACAGATTAACAACTTATTTAATAAAATCAATAAATTAGCTGCTTTGTTGTCAAATTCCCAAATATTCAGAAAGGTGTGAATGAAAAACAACATGGTAGGCCTTGAATTTTAAAATTTACTTTATGAAAGGGATTTAGAACATGGTTCTCAAGTCTGGCTGCAGGTTCACATCACTTGAGGGGGGTGACTTTTTAAAATTAAAAATACCAAGTTTGATCCACACGTAATAAATAAGCTCTTTAGGTTGGAGCTTATGAATCTTTGTTTTTCAAAAATCTTCCCTTATAATTCTGATCTGAAGCCAACTTTGGAAACCATAATTTAGAATACTAATTTTCAGCAGGAAATAAAGCACACTTTAAAAGCATCTTATTTATGATCCTTAGGGGTAATATCTCTTTGGAAGAATTGCATTCTAAGCAATCGTGGGAGTTTGGATTTGGTGAGGTAAAGTACATCTTCCATTATCTTTCCAATTAAGTCAGTTGTTATTATGTCATATATTAGTACTGGCAGTTTACTTTGGTTTAAAGTTAGCTTTTATCAAAAAAATTTCTTCTGAGATTAATACTTTTTCTTTGTTATATTTTTTTTATTCTGGGGAAATTATAGCTTGGGTTTAGAAATAAAATTAACACCTTTCAGAACTTGTAATATGCTTTAAGACAAACCAATCTAGATATTTTAAAAATTCTTTCTATAAGTCCTATAAAATTTCTTCCAAGATGAAAACAGTTAGGTTTCAATGTGCTATGGTCAACATAGTTATATGTTTAAGAATACTGAAAGAGCTATAAACATTGGTTTTGTAAGTTGTAACTGCTGCTCATAATAAGGGCATGTGATTGTTAAAATAGTGCAGGCTTTGTGCTAGGAGCTTTATGTACTTCATTTCTAATCTATAAGAGCCTGATTCTGTAAGGTCTGCAGTGCAAAAGAGACTCAAGTTCAGAGAGATTAAATAACTTGTTCAAAGTAACATGCTCAAACCAGGATTCAGACTCTTTACTATTTTTTTTTTTTTAAAGATTTTATTTATTTATTTGAGACAGAATGAGAGAGAGAGAGAGAGCGCGAGCACATGAGAGAGGGGAGGGTCAGAGGAAGAAGCAAGCTCGCTGCCGAGCAGGGAGCCCGATGCGGGACTTGATCCAGGGACTCCAGGATCATGACCTGAGCCGAAGGCAGTCGCTTAACCAACTGAGCCACCCAGGCGCCCCAGACTCTTTACTATTTTAAAAAATTTTATTATTTTTAAATTTATTTTAGAGAGAAAGAGCAGGGGGAAGGGTAGAGGTAGAGGGACAAGCAGACTCCCCACTGAGCAGGAAGCCTGATGTGGGGCTTGATCCCGAGACCCTGAGCCGAAATCAAGAGGCTGATGCTCAACCAACTGAGCCCTTCAGACTCTTATTTGACACTATATTTTCTACTACACTGTTTTCTCTTTTTATCTTCAATAAATATGCATTGAATGCATATTATAAATTCATTTAATAGACTTTATTGTGTCTTTTATATGCTAGACACTGTGCCTACAGTGGTGAAATAAGTTTTTGTTCTTCTGATGCTTACATTCTATTATGCACAATATGATGAAAGGTACAGCGATGAAAGGACATGGAACCTATCTTTAGGAAGCTATAGCCTAGTAGCTAGACTGAAACAAACAAAAAACCTAGTGCATTTAGATACAATTGCTCCAATTGGGGTTTTTACAAAAGGCAGTTGGAACTCAGTAAAAGACACTTCTAAGTTTTCTTTTAGGAGTTTTATGGTTTCAGTTCTTAGATTTGGGTCTTTAATCCATTTTGAGTTCATTTTTATATATGGTGTAGGAAAAATGGTCTGTTTTTATTCTTTGGCATGTAGGTGTCCAGTTTTCCCAATATCATTTATTGGAAAGACTCTTCCACATTCTATATTCTTATCTCCTTTATTGTAGATTAATTGACCATATAGATGTGGGTTTATTTCTGGTCTCTCTATCCTGTTCCATTGATCTATGTGTCTGTTTTTGTGCCAGTACCATACTGTTTTGATTACTGTAGCTTTGTAGTATATCTTGAAATCTGGGATTGTGATACCTTCAGTTTTGTTCTTCTCAGCCTTAGCAACATATTTATGGCTATGTTTCCTCAGGCAAGGGAAACAAAAGTGAAAATGAACTAAAATACACCCAAATAAAAGGCTTTTGCACAGCAAAGGAAACCACCAACAAAATAAAAAGGCAACCTACTTAGTGGGAGAAAATATTTACAAATTACATATGTCCAATAAGGAATTAGTGTCCAAAATATATAAAGAACTGATACAACTCAACACCAAGCAAGCAAACAATCTGATTAAAAAATGAGCAGGGGACCTGAATAGACGTTTTTCCAAAGAAGACAAACAGATGGCCAAAAAACACATGAAAAAATACTCAACATCACTAATCATCAGGGAAATGCAAATCAG
The DNA here is from genome assembly GCF_002201575.2 of Neomonachus schauinslandi. Taxonomy (NCBI): domain Eukaryota; kingdom Metazoa; phylum Chordata; class Mammalia; order Carnivora; family Phocidae; genus Neomonachus; species Neomonachus schauinslandi. The sequence goes on along the minus strand of NC_058407.1, from coordinate 72,249,257 downwards.
AACCACAATGAGGTATTACTTTATGCCAGTCAGAATGGCCAGTATCCAAAAGACAAGAAGTTACAAGTGTTGGTGAGGATGTGGAGAATTAATTTTAATTTTTTATATTGAAAATGCACTCCCTAAAAATATTTTTTTCATGAGCAATATGTGCAAAACTTCTGGTTTCCTGCCCTAAAGCCTCAACTGCAGAAATTTAAAAGTTGCCTATGAGAGTTCCTGCCCTTCAGTTTTAGCTTTTCAAGGATAAATTTGAATTACAAACTCATATTCTTTGATTTACACAATCCTTGGGTCCTTCTGGTACCTAAGATGGACTTTTTACTGCTTTGTAGAGAATGCAGTTTCATAAAATACATATCAAATTCATCCAAATAGTCAGTCATTTAGCTGTTTGGTTTACTTACACATTCTATCGTGGGCTGTGAGCAAAATAGCCAAATTTGAAAAGGCTGCTGTTTATAATTTAAGACAGGGACCCCTAAATGACTCCTTTTTGGTATGCTTCTGAAAAGGTCAGGCACCAACATGTTGGTATGAAAAAAAATTGGTGCAACCACTATGGAAATCAGTATTGAAGTTCCTTAAAAAAGTAAAAATAGAAATACTGTACGATCCAGTAATTCCATTACTGGGTATTTACCCAAAGAAAACAGAAATATGGGGTGCCTGGGTGGCTCAGTCATTTAAGTGGCTGCCTTTGGCTCAGGTTATGATCCCAGTGTCCTGGGATCGAGCCCCACATCTGAGTCCCTGCTCAGTGGGGAACCTGCTTCTCCCTCTGCCTGTGCCCCTTGCTCGTGCTCATTCTTTGCTCACTCTATCAAATAAATAAAATCTAAAAACAAAAAGTTTTAAAAACAGAAATACTAATTTGAAAAGATGTATGCATCCCAATGTTTATTGCAACATTACATACAGTGGCCAAGATATGGAAGCAACCCAAGTGTCCATCAATAGATGAATGAATAAGAAATTGTGGTATGTATATATATGTGTGTGAGTACACACATATACACACACACAGTAGAATGTTACTCAGCCATAAAAAAAGAATGTGATCTTGCCATTTGTGACAACATGGATGGACCTAGAGAGTATTACGCTAAGTGAAATAAATCAGAGAAAGACAAATACCATATGATTTCACTTCTATGTGGAATATAAAAAATAAAATGAACAAACAAAAAAAACAAGACTTTTAAATACAGAGAACAAACCGATGGTTGCCAGAGGGGAGGTTGGTGGGGTTAGGCAAAATGGGTGAAGAGGATTATAAAATAAATAAGATATAAAATAAAATAAGTCATGGAAATGAAAAGTATAGCATAGGAAATATAGTCAATAATATTGTAATAATGTATGATGACAGATGGTAACTATAGTTATAGTGAGCATTGAGTAATGTATAGAATTGTCAAATGAGTATGCTATGTACCCGAGGCTAATATCCTTTATGTCAGTTATACTTCAATAATAAATAATAAAAAAGGCAGTTCTAAGTTTCATGGGCAGTCAGAGGACGATGTGATAGAGGAGAAAACTTTTGATCTGGGGGTCAGTAAGTTTACCAAATGGACAAACTTCCTTCATCCTATGAAGAAGGAGCAATATAGATAGAAACTAAGAGGTGAAGGAATAAAGCTTGTTTTAGAAACTGTAAGTAATTTGTTTCATTCTACTTATTGTTATTGCTACTACTGCAGTATAAATTATAAGGGGTGGAGGGATAGCAAGAAATAATTCTGGATGTTATAAAGGACCAGGTCATGAAAGACCTTGTATCATATATAACAGGTTAATTTCCTACCACCAAACAGAGAGCCACTAAAAAAATTTTAGCAGAGGAATATGATAACATCTGGGTATTAAAAAGTTGAGGAGTGGCAGTGAGGATGGAAACAGGGAAGAGCTATCACAGAGATTTAGAAGATCTAGATTTGAGAGAACTTGATGATTAGTTAAGTGAGAAGGAAAAAATTAAAGACCTGTATTTATGATTTGGGTAAATGGGTAGTTGATGGGATGATGCCATTCACCAAGATTGAAAACATGAGAGAAGGTTGCAGAAAAGGTTAACTCTCCACCAAATTTTATGTGTACCCTCTTTTATAGAATAGAGCTGTTAATATGAAAGGGCTACCCTGCCAAGGAACACTTTCCCCAATCTTCCATTCATCTAAATTTGGCCATGTGGCTCAATAATAGAATGTTATCAGAAGTGATGTGCATTATTTTCATGCACTACAAAAAGTGGAGATTCCTTCTCTGTGTTATCCTTCTTGTGAGGGCTAGGTGGTAGTGAAGCCATAAGGAATGTTTGCAGCCACAAGGTGGGAGGGACTGAGTCTCTAAATCACTAGATAGAAGAAAATTACCTACTGACTAGGAAAACTTATTTTAGATTATTACATGAGGAAGAAATAATTGTGTTTAAGCATTATATATTTTGTGATGTATTTTTAATACATCATTTAATACATCATTTAATACATTACTCTAATTCAGAGGGAGAGATTTCTAAGAGAATATCAGTTAAGTGTTGACCTGTTGAGGTTGATTGAAGTTTTCTCAAAAATCTGTGATATATATGAAGATGTGTCGTAGCCATTTATATATACAGAGCTTGCAGTCAGAAGAGGCTTTTTGTATTCAGTGAATAGGTTGTAATTCAATACATTTATGTATACATACGTGATTTCCAAGAGAAAATTTTAGAACAAGAACAAAGAGTCCTGAGAAGCCACAACATTTAAAGTTGGAGGACGCGTAGTAGAAGAGAAGCCAGAAGAAGAGACAGAATGAATTGTTAGACAGGTTTGAGGAATTCTACTAAAAGAATGGTAGAAAAGAAAAATAGATTTTCAAGGAGGAGGAATATGGTCAGTAATATCAGATGCTGTCCTATGACTCCTGGAACTTCTATTTTCCCAAAAAGAATAATATAGATATATTCTCTTGAAGGAATTGTCAGCAGTTTAGAATACTTAAAAAAAAAACCCTGTTTGACTACATTTATGGCAGCTTGAATATGGCTAGAGCAAGTCAGAAAAGAAAATAAGCCCATTGGTGGAGCCTGAAGGGAATCCGGTGCTATGAGGAGTTCTTTGGGTAGATCAGCATGGAGTTTTAATTTGTGATGTATGGGCAGGGCTAAAGGTATAGTGAAAACCCTGGTTAAAATCTTAAATTCTGCAAGAGCAACCAAGGCAGGAGTCAAAAGAGGAAAGGACGAAGAGGTAGGAGCAGAGGAAAGGCAGAGTTGTGCCTGCCCACTGGCTGCATAAAATCAGAACAGGTAGTTGCTACTGAGGCAGAATTAATGAAGAAGCAGAAGCACACAGAAAAAAACAAAATTCCATCTTGGATGGCAGATAGTAGGGAATGGAAAGAGTAGTGGTGGTCCAAGATCCTTTTGTTGGTTGTGGAAGGGAATATGAAAGAAAAAGGTCTTGGAGGAGTATAATTATTTTTATTAAGATTTAATTACATATAACAATTTATTACTTTCTTGTGTACTACAACATAATGATTGATAAATGTATAAACTGTGAAATAATCATCAGAATAGGTCTAGTTAACATCCATTACCATACCACAGTTAAAAATCTGTTTTTTCTTGTGATGAGAACTTTTAAGATCTACTCTCTCAGCAAGTTTCAAATATATAATACAGTTTTACTAATTATAGTCACCATGCTATACATTACATCCCCAGGACTTACTTATTTTATAACTGAAAGTTTGTATTTTTTGATGCCTTCATCCCTTTTGCCTATACCCCACCTCTGGAAAACACCAATCTGTTCTCTGAATCTATGAGTTTGTATTTAATTTTAATTTTTTTTTAGATTGCACATGTAAGTGAGATTATATGGTATTTGTTTTTCTTTGTCTAACTTATTTCACTTAGCATTAACGCCCTCAAGGTCCATTCATGTTGTTGCAAATGGCAGGATTTCCTTCTTTAATATAGCTGAATAATATTCTATTGCATATGTATACCACATCTTCTTTATACATTTTTCCATCTGTGGACACTTGGTTCATTTCCATGTCTTAGGTATTGTAAATAATAGCAATGAACAAGGGCGTGAGGATAATCACTTCGAGTTACTCTCTTCATTTCCTTTGGAAAAATTACCAGGAGTGGAGTTGCTGGATCATATATGGTAGTTCTGTTTTTAATTTTTGAGGATACGCTACACTGTTTTCCATAATGGCTGACCAGTTTACATTCCCACTAGCAGTAGACAGGGGTTTCCCTTTCTCCACATCCTTGCCAGTACTTGTTATTTCTTGTCTTTATGGTATTAGCCATATTAACAAATGTGAGGTGCTGTCTCATTGGGGTTTTGATTTGCACTTTCTTGATGATTCATGATATTGAGCACCTTTCTGTGTACCTGTTGGCCATCTGTATGTCTTCTTTGGGTAAAAGTCTGTTCAGTTCCTCTGCCCATTGTTTAATTAGATTGTTGGTATTTTGCTTTGAGTTGTATGAGTTCTTTACATATTTTGGATATTAACCCCTTATCAGATAAATGGTTTACAAATACTTACTCCCATTCTGTAGGTTGACTTTTCATTTTGATTGTTTCCTTTGCTGTGTAGAGGTGTTTTAGTTTGATGTAGTCTCACTTGTTTAGTTTTGCTTTGATTGCATTTGTTTTTGGTGTCAAATCCAAAAAAATCATTGTTAAGATCAATGTCAAGGACATTTACCCCCTATGTTTCTTCTAGCAGCTTTATGGTTTCGGGTCTTATGTTCAAGTCTTTATTCCATTTTAAGTTAATTTTTGTATATGGTTTAAGATAGGGGTCCACTTTCATTCTTTTGCATGTAGATGTCCAGTTTTCCTAGTGCCATTTATTGAAGAGACTGTCTTTCCCCTATTGTGCATTTTTGGCTCCTTTGTTGTAAATTAATTGGCCATTATGTATGTGTATTTTCTTCTCAGCTTTCTATCATGTTCCATTGGTCAGTGCCTGTTTTTATGCCAGTACCATACTGTTTTGATTATTGTAGCTTTTTTAAAAAAAATATTTATTTATTAGAGAGAGAGAGCGCGAGCACAAGCAGTGGGGAGAGGCAGAGGGAGAAGCAGACTCCCTGCTCAGCAGGGAGCCAAATACAATGCTAGGCCCAATAATCCCAGGACCCTTGGATCATGACCTGAACTGAAGGCAGACTCTTAAATGACTGAGCCACCCAGGTGCCCCAGATTACTGTAGCTTTCTTTTTTTTTTTTTTTAAAGATTTTATTTATTTATTTGACAGAGAGAGACACAGTGAGAGAGGGAACACAAGCAGAGGGAGTGGGAGAGGGAGAAGCAGGATTACAGCAGAGCAGGGAGCCTGATGTGGGGCTCGATCCCAGGACTCTGGGATCGTGACCTGAGCCGAAGGCAGATACTTAATGACTGAGCCACCCAGGCACTCCTCGATTACTGTAGCTTTCTAATGTTGTTTGAAATTAGGAAGGGTGATGCTTCCTGCTTTGTTGTTCTTTCTCAAGATTGCCTTGGCTATCCAGGGTTTTTTATGGTCATACAAACTTTAGGATTATTTGTTCTACTGTGAAAAGTATCATTGGAATTTTGATAGGGATTGTATTGGATCTGCTTTGGTTAGTATGGACATTTTAACAAGATAAATCCTTCCAATTCATGAGCACAGATTATCTTTCCATTTATTTGTGTCTTCAATTTCTTTCATCAGTGTCTTACAGTTTTCTGTGTACAGATCTTTTACCTCTTTGGTTAAATTTATTCCTAGGTATTTTATCCTTTTTGATGCAGTTGTAAATGGGATTACCTCCTTAATTTCTCTGATAGTTCATTATTAGTGTATAGAAGTGCAACTGATTTTGTGTATTGACTATGTAACCTGAAACTTTACTGAATTTATTTATTATTTCTAACAGTTTTTTGGTGGACTGTTCAGGATGTTCTATATATAGTATTATGTTATCTGCAAATGAAGGTAATTTTAATTGTTCCTTTCTGTTTTGGATGCCTTTTTTTTTTTTTTCTTGCCTGATTGCTCTAACTAGGACTTCCAGTATTATGTTGAATAAAAGTGGTGAGAGTAGACATCCTTGTGTTGTTTCTGATCTTAAAGGAAAAACTTTCAGCATTTTACTCTTGAGTATGATGTTAGCTATAGGCTGAACATATATGGTTTTTATTCTGTCAAGGTATGTTCCCTCTATCTCTTTTGTTGCAAGTTTTAATCATGAATGGATGTTGAATTTTGTCAAATGGCTTTTCTGCCTTTTTGAGATGATCATATGATTTTTATCCTTCAGAGTTGAACCATCTTTACAATCCTAGAATAAATCCCACTTGATCATGGTATATAATCCTTTTAATGTATTGTTAAATACAGTTTGCTAATATTTTCAAGGATTTTTGAATCTGTGTTCATTAAGGATATTGTCCTATAATTTATTTTCTTGTAGTGTCCTTTTCTGGTTTTCTTATCAGGGTGATGCTGGCTTCATAAAATGGGTTTGGAAGTGTTCCTTTCTCCTCTGTTTTCTAGAAGTGTTTGATAAGGATTGATAGTAATTCTTTTTTAAATGTTTGGTGGTTTGATAGAATGCACCAGTGAAGCCATTGGTTCTGGACTTTTGCTTGTTGGGAAGTTTTTCTTTACCAGTAACTGGTGTATTCATATTTTCAATTTTGTACTGAATCAATCTTGGTAGATTGTATGTTCTCGGAATTTTACTAATTTCTTCTAGGTCATTCAGTTTATTGGTTTATTGTTCTTAGTAGTCTCTTATGATCTGTTTTTCTTTTATCAGTTATAACATCTCTTTCATTTCTGATTTTGAGTCCTCTTTTTTCCCTTTTGATAGCTAACAGTTTGTCAATTTTTTTTATATTTTCAAACAACCAGCTCTTAGTTTCATTAATTTTTTCCTGTGTCTTTTTAGTTTCTGTTTCATTTATTTCCACTCTGATCTTTGTTATTTACATTCTTCTACTAACTGTAGGTTCAGTTTATTAGTTTCTTGAGGTATTAAGTTAGGTTGTTTGAGATATTTCTTGTTTCTTAATATAGGTGCTTATCAACACAAACTTCCCATTTAGAACTGTTTTTGCTGTATGCCAGAGTTTAGGTATTTTGTATTTCCATTTTTATTTGTGTCAAGATACTGAAAAATACTTTTTGATTATTTTTTTCAGCCATTGATTGTTTAGGAGCATGTTGTTTAATTTCCATATATTTATCAATTTTCCAGTTTCCTTCTTGTAATTTTTATTTTCATAACATTATGATTTCAGTCTTCTTAAATTTATTAAGACTTGTTTTATATGATTTCAGTCTTCTTAAATTTATTAAGACTTGTTTTTTGGCTTAAAATACAATCTATCATGGAAAACATTCAATATGTGTTGAGAGGAATGTGTATGCTATTGTTTTTGAATGAAATGCTCTGTATATACCTGTTTTTGAATCTGTGTTCATCTGGATTAAAGTATCATATAATCTGCAAAGAGTGAGAGTTTGACTTCTTCTTTGTTGATTTGGATGCCTTTTATTTCTTTTTGTTGTCTGATTGCTGTGGCTAGGACTTCTAGTACTATCTTGAATAGCAGTGGTGATAGTGGACATCTCTGCCATGTTCCTGACCTTAGGGGGAAAGCTCTCAGGTTTTCCCCATTGAGGATGATATTGGCTGTGGGTTTTTCATAGATGGCTTTTATGATATTGAGGTATGTACCCTCTATGTCTACACTCTGAAGAGTTTTGATTAAGAAAGGATGCTGTACTTTGTCAAATGCTTTTTCTGCATCTCTTGAGAGGATCATATGGTTCTTGTTCTTTCTTTTATGAATGTATTGTATCACATTGATTATTTGCAGATGTGAACCAACCTTGCAGCCCAGGGATAAATCCCACTTGGTCGTGGTGAATAATCCTTTTAATGTACTGTTGGATCCTATTGGCTAGTATTTTGGTGAGAATTTTTGCATCCATGTTCATCAAGGATATTGGTCTGTAATTCTCCTTTTTGATTGGGTCTTTGTCTGGTTTTGGGATCAAGGTAATGCTGGCCTCATAAAACGAGTTTGGAAGTTTTCCTTCCATTTCTATTTTTTGGAACAGTTTCAGAAGAATAGGTATTAATTCTTCTTTAAATGCTTGGTAGAATTCCCCTGGGAAGCCATCTGGCCCTGGGCTTTTGTTTTTTGGGAGATTTTTGATGACTGCTTCAATTTCCTTAGTGGTGATAGGTCTGTTCAGGTTTTCTATTTCTTCCTGGTTCAGTTTTGGTAGTTGATACATCTCTAGGAATGCATCCATTTCTTCCAGATTATCTAATTTGCTGGCATAGAGTTGCTCATAATATGTTCTTAGAATTGTTTGTATTTCTTTGGTGTTGGTTGTGATCTCTCCTCTTTCATTCATGATCTTATTTATTTGGGTCATTTCTCTTTTCTTTTTGATAAGTCTGGCCAGGGGTTTATCAATCTTGTTAATTCTTTCAAAGAACCAGCTCCTACTGTCGTTGATCTGTTCTACTGATAGCCTTTTTGATTTCGACTTGGTTAGCCAGAAAGGGTTTCTCTAATATCTTCCATGCTTTTTTCAGTCCCAGCAAATATCTTTAAAATCATCATTCTGAACTCTAGTTCCGACATCTTACTAATGTCTGTATTGATTAGGTCCCTGGCAGTCGGTACTGCCTCTAGTTCTTTTCTTTGATGTGATTTTTTCCGTCTTGTCATTTTGTCCAAAGGACAATAGATGAATGAGAGAACAAAATGCTAACAGGGTAACAACGACCCCCCAAAAATATACAGTAAACAAATCAGAAGAGACCTGAAACCAGAGGAAAAGAAAGAGAAAGAAAGAAAAAAGAAAAAAAAGAAAAAGATAAAACAAACAAACAAAAAAACCAGAATATGATCAAATATGATCAGGCTGGTGCATAGATTAGTGCCACACACTAGATTTTGGGCATATTTTGTTCTGTTAGAAGGAAGTGCCTCCCAAAATTTTAAAGAAAGAAAAACTTATCTATGTACAAAAATAAGGGTTAATACGATGAAGGGATGGAATATGACTGTAAAGATGAAAATTATAAAAGATTTTATAAAAGGAATTGATAAGTAGTTGGTTGAGGGGCGCCTGGGTGGCTTCATCGTTAAGCATCTGCCTTCAGCTCAGGTCATGGTCCGAGGGTTCTGGGATCGAGCCCGACATCGGGCTTCCTGCTCCGCGGGAAGCCTGCTTCTCCCTCTTCCTCTCCCCCTGTTTGTGTTCCCTCTCTCGCTGTGTCTCTCTCTGTCAAATAAATACATAAAATCTTAAAAAAAAAAAAAAAAGTTGGTTGAAAAAAGAAAGAAGAGGATTTAAAAAAAAATAAAAAGGGAGAGAATGTGATCAGGTAGGAGACTAGAACAAAGCCATACACTAGAGATTTAGGGTATATTTTGGTCTGTTAGAAGAAACTGTATCCCAAAATTTTAAAGAGAGAGCAACTTATATATATATATACCAAAAATAAGGTTAACTACTATGAAGGGATAGAATATGACTGTAAAAATGAAAAATAAAAAAGGTTTTTTAAAAAAGGGATTGATAAGATGTTGGTTGAAAAAGGGAAAAGGAAAAATTCAACAACAAAAAAAAAAGGAAAAGAAAGTTAAAAAAAAATTAACTTTGAAAGACTAAAGAATCATGGGAAAAAAGCCATGAATTCTATGTGCAGTATTCCCCCTAGTGCTAGAGTTCTGCTGTTCTCATTGATCAGTAAACTTGGTCTTGGCTGGCTGTTCTTGCTGATCTTTTGGGGGAGGGGCCTGTTGCTGTGGTCTCAGATGTCTTTGCTGGAGGCAGAATTGCCCCGCCCTTGCCCAGTCCAGGCTAAGTTATCTGCTCGGGTTTGCTCTCCGGAGCTTTTGTTCCCTGCAAGCTTTCGGTACAGCTTTGGAGGATGAGAGTGAAAATGGCGGCCTCCCAGTCTCCACCCCGGAGGAGCTGAGAGCTCGGGGCCCCACTCCTCAGTGAGCCCCCAGCGAAAAGCAGTCAATCACTCCCGTCCCCCTGGTCTCTGGGTGCACTCCGTGCTCACCCGGCCTGTGACCAAGCGTTTCTATCTCTTGCTCACTACCCCGTTTGGAGTCTCCAAACCCAGCCGATTCCTGCGGTGCGCTCCTGTGGTGCGCTCCTGCGCCACTTACCCCCCGGGGAGAAAGGGGAGTCTACCTGGATATGCCGTTTTTTGGGTCCCTCCTGGAGGAGCAGTGGCCCAAATGTGCCATGGATCATGGTTTATGGCAACCCCGAGCTGAGAGCCCACTCCTCGGCTCCGTCTCTGCAGCCAGCTTCCCTGCTCTGATACCTGGGAGCTCTGCTGCACTCAGGCACCCCTGGTCTTTCTGTGACCCCTAGGGTCCTGAGACCACACTGTCCCAGTGAGGGTTCCACTCCCCACTTAGCTACTGGAGCGACGTCCCTCAGCGGAGCCGACTTCTAAAAGTCCGATTTTGTGCTCTGCTGCTCTATCACTTGCCGGTAGCGGCTGACGGAGGCCCCCTCCCCTGCCGTCTGTCTTCCCGAATACCGCCTGGGATTCACTTCTCCACATGTCCTACCTTCCAGAAAGTGGTTGCTTTTCTGTTCAGAGAGTTGCTGATATTCTTTTCTTCGATCTCCTGTTGAGTTTGTAGATGTTCAGAATGGTTTGATCCCTATCTAGCTGAATTCCTGGGACCAGACGAAATTTAGGTCTCCTACTCCTCCGCCATCTTGCTCCTCCTCCCCCTGGTCTTATGTATTTATTAACAAATTACTGTAATTGTTGTTTTTGCTACTTTTGTCTTTAACCTTCATACTAGCTTTGTAAATGATTAATCCACCCCCTTTACAACATTATTTTGAATTTTAGTATATATTTACCTTTACCAGTAAGTTTGTACTTTCATGTTTTCCTGTTACTAATTGATACCTTTTATTTCAGCTTCAAGAAATCCCTTTAACATTTCTTGTAAAGCCCAGTCTAGTGATGAATTCCTTTAGCTTTTTGCTTATCTGGAAAGCTCTTTATCTCTCCTATTCTGAAGGACAGCTTTGCTGGGTAGAATATTCTTGGTTGGTAGTTTTTCCTTTCAGCACTTTGAGTATGTCATGCCACTTTCTTTTGGCCTGCAAAGTTTCTGTTGAAAAATCTGATGATAGTTTTGTGGGGTTTACCTGTATGTAACAAGTTATTTTTCTTTTGCTGCTTTTAAAAATTTTCTTCTTGTAATTTAATTACAAAAACATAATTTAATTATGTGTCCTAGTGTGGTTTCTTTGGGTTAAGCTTATTTGGAACTCTGTTTCCTTCCCCAGGTTAGGGAAGTTTTTGGCCATAATTTCAAGTAAGTTTTCTGTCCCTGTCTCCTTTTCCTTTTGGGGCTTCTATAATATGGATACTGGTTTATTTGATATTGTCCCATAAGTGCCTTATGCTATTTTCACTTTCTTTAATTCCTTTTTTTTGTTGCTCATCTGATTTGACAAATTCCACTGCCCTTTCTTTGAGTTCCTGATCCTTTCTTTGGCTTTATCAAGTGTTCTGTTAATCCTTTTATTAATATTTTTCAGTTCAGTTACTATATTCTTTAGCTCTGTGATTTCTGTTTGGTACTTTCTTATATTTTCTGTTTCTTTGTTGAAATTCTCACTTTGTTCTTGCATTGTTCTCCTGATCTCAGTGACAGCATCTTTATGACTGTTATTTTGAAATCTTATTGGGAAAATCACTTATCTTCATTTCACTGAGGTCTTTTTCTGAGGCTTTATCTTGTTCTTTTGTTTGTAACATATTGTTCTGTGTCTTCATTTGCTTTGACTCTGTGTTCATTTCTACGTGTTAGATAAAACAGACACCTCTCTTAGTCCTGAAGGTGGGGCCTTAAGTAGGAAATAAAACCTATGTTTCAACCCTGCCCTATCTCTTGGTTGCCTCTCAAACTTTTGTGATTTTCCAAGTAGCCTACTTTATTTTTAGTAGTTCCCAGTAGTTGAGGGTATGCCAAAACCTGCCAGTGTCCCAATGGGAAGGATCTCAGTCAATACTCAGATTCAGTTTGATTGGAAGCTGCACCCTCAGGTGGGAGCTTTGAAAGTATGCAAATGTACCTCTTTCATGGCCAGACTTTGAGATTCGCATCTGTCTGTACCCTCTGCGCTAAGCCCTGGTGGGATAGCCAGTTAAGAAGCCTTTCTTTGTTTGCTGTCATCCCGTTGAATCTGTGAACCTAAGCCCTGCAGGCCATCAGAACCACGCTATCAAAGGAGGTGTCCTCTGAGCAGCAACCACAAAAGCTGGGATGCTGGGTGTTTGTATAAGCTCCTTTCTTAGAGACACCAGCAATCTGGGGTAAGGCAGAAGGAGGATGAAGGTGGTACCTGCTGGCCTCCACAGAATCTGGAGAGGATTTCAGGTGGCTCCTCGATATGTGTTTAATTAGAAGCTTGCTCCTCTGGCCACAGGTATGAAGATAAGCTAATACAGGCCTCTTTCACAGAAGAAATGGGTGTTTCAGTCAGCTGTCTCATCACTGCTCCCATGGTTGGTAGCTGATTAAGAACTCTTTTTCTGTTTGTTGCAGTCCTGTGGGACCTGCATACATAAAGCCCCATTGGCTATCAGAGCTGATGATCAAGGGACATCCCATGGGTGGTAGCTGCAAAAACTGGGGTTCTAGATGTGTGCATCAGGAGTGTTTTCAGGCAGTACTCATGACCTGGAACAAAGTAGAAGGAGAGTGTGAGGATGGTGCCTGCTAGGCTCTACAGTCTTTGGAGAGTTTTCAGTAGGCCTCTAGATGTGTGTTAAATTAGAAGCCTGTCACATAAAATATATAGTATCAGAGCAAAATGCAGTAGAAAACTCATTCAGAAAACAGAAGAAGAGGAAATACGGACTTACTGATCCATACCAATTATGAAATCCAGCTTGGCAGGGATTGTGAAGGCTTGTTCTCCTGGGGTATGGGAGAAATTCTTTGAATAATTTAGTTTCTTATCTTTAGGATGATCTTTTCTGTCATTTATCCTCTATAAGCAGATCCGACATAGGTATTGGTTTATGTGCTTGCCTTGGGGTCTGTATAACTGTCTCAACTTGTGTGTTGTGGTGCAAGTTTGGGGCTTGAGTGTTTTAAGAGTTGAATATAATACTTTTTAAATGATTGAATAGTGAGATTAGAGAAAGAGGCTCTGCTCCATAAAGTTATTCAGGACCCCAAGCTGATGGGGGCTTTGCTGTCTTTAACTGGTGGTTTCCACACTTATAGTGTATGTTGATATCAGATAGCAGAAGGGAAACAGAAGTAGAGGATTGTGGAGAAAATTTTTATGGGCCAGGAGTAGTAGTGGTGTACACCACTTTTGCCCATGACCAGAACTTAAATCACATGTCCAAACCAACTCCAAGGGAGGCTAGGAAATGTAGTCTAGCTGTGTATGCCTAAGAGGAAAGGGAAATAGTTTGGTGAACAGCTAGACAGTTTCTCCTTTATCCTGCCTGTCTTTATTAAAACACTCTGTCTTACCAAAAGAGAATATATATTTTTTCTAAGTCCATGATACATTTGCAAGTATAATTCATGTAGTAAGCCATAAAGAAAGATTGAGATTTGTCTAAGGAGAGATTCATAGTCACAGTCTCTAATAATTCATTGAGTTGGAAATCAACAACAACAAAAGATGTTTAACCTCCTTAGATTCTTGGAAATGAAACACTCTGGGTTTTAAAAAGAAAAAGAGAAAAAAAAATGGAAAATGAAAATAGAAATTTCATAGAAATTGATGAAAATGAAAACCAATGGTTTGTTTTACAGAAAATTTATATTTTGTGGGCTTTTATTATTTAAAAAACCTGAAAATATATAAACTGATATCCAACTTAAGATATCCAACTTAACAGAATAAATCTCCAGATTGCTTTCATATTTCTGTCTCTTTGAACTTCATTTACTATGATTACCTCAAGCCTTTCCTTTCCATCAGTTTTCTTAGCAGTGTCTATTCTGTTGCTTGCTGCTTCAAAACATATTTAAATTTTGTTATTGTTTATCACAGGCAAATTTTTCTTTGTAGTTTTAAGATCTTTGTTGAATTAAAGTAATATAAAGGAAAAGCACTGTAAAATGAATTGGTGAGATTAAAAGGGAGATATAAGTGGGTATTAACTGTTTATACTTGGGAATTGTTAAAATTTTGTTTTTCTTCTAGATTCTGATGGAAGAAGGAGGAACCTGTTCTTTAAAAGACAGACCAACATCTGCTAAGAAAATCTGTCAGCGTAACTATAATGAATTTTATTCTTTAAAAAAAAAAACAACCTAACATTAAATGAAAATCAGTTAAATTTTGTGGAGCTTTTTTTTTTTTTTTCAGATTTTTTGCCAGCAAATATTTCATAATTTTAGAATATATTAGCAGTGCAACTGACTCTTTAAAACTGCACTATTACACATGAGTATATATAGTATATATATATATAGTTTAGTGAATAATGAAACTGATACCCTGATACATTAAGAAATAATGTATACTCAGTACATTTGAAGGTCTTCTCAATTGCATTTACCTATCCTGCCCCCTAGAGGTAACTATTATCCTGAATTCATTTTTTGTGATATCCCACATAGTCTTTTCCATTGCTTGGTTTTGAACTTTCTGCAAATTGTGGCAAATTCTACATATTTTTCTGCAATTTTCTTTTTCTTTGTTGTTGTTCACCCAATAATATATTTTGGGGTTTGTTTACTTTGATAGTTGTGACTCTAGTACATTTCATTATTTGTTTACTACTATAAGCCTTCTATTTTGTGAATGTAGTATCGCATCTTATTTTTACATCCTCTGGCAGTGATTAGGTTGTTTGGATATTTTGGTATGATAAACAGTGCTGCTTTGGCAATTCTTGATACTTCTTCTGGCACACATGTATAAAAATCTCCTCTATGATACAGTTCTAGGAGCAGAATTGACTAGTTCATATGATATGAGCATTTATATCTTTTCCAGGTAATGCAAAATTATTTTCCAAAGTAGTTGTATCATTTTAAACTTTCACTAGCAAGAGGTAGGAGTCTTAGTTGTTACATAGTCTAACTCCAGGTCAGCTTTTTATCATTGTTGGCAGTCTGAAATCTCACTGTAATTTTAATTTATATTTCCCTAATTATTAATTAAGTTGATTGAACATCCATGTTCATCTGTGAAATGCCTTTCAAGTCTGTTGCCCATGTTTCTTTTAAAAAGTTTGGCTTTTCTTATGGGATGTGTCTTTTATATATCTGTATGTATATATTCTATATATCTTTTATAGATCCTAGATATTGCTTTAGGTCCATGTGTAGCAAATACTTCATATTTGAGCAATCTTTTTATTCTATGCTGCCTTTTTATGGACAAAAGTTTGACTGTTTTTATATAGTCTGTGATGGAATGATTCTTCAGGATATCTAGTCCAGTAGGATACCTAGAAATTTTTATGGATTTTTTTTTCTTTTAGAATTAGTTTAATCTTTTGAATATGTAACACATTGGTTTGGTTTCTGTCCCTATCTTTGCTGCTCTCTTTCCTTCTGCATCATATAAGTAGCTGTTTTTTGTTGGTTTTTGGTTTATCATTCCAGTTTTTTCCCCCAAAATAAAGCCTAAAAACATATAAATGCACATATACATATGAATCTTAGTCCTTGCCTTTCTCACTCCAAATGTAATAATACTGGATATTTTATTTAATATAGGGTATTTTATTAAATTAATGAAACAGATTAATTTAATAAAACATCCTATAGTGTTCGCTATGTTAGTGTTAGACATTCTGTCATCCTTTTTTTATGACATGTAGTAATCCATTATGTGGATGGATTATAGTTTATTCAGTCAATGCCCTGTTGATGGACATTTGGGTTGTTTCCAGTATTCTCTTCTTACAAATAATGTTGCAGTGAACCACACTATGCATATGTTGCTTAATTGTGGAAGTAGGGTAATTTCTAGGAGTGGGATTGCTGAGTCAAAGGGGAGATACATTGGTTTTTTTAACTTCTTTTTTTAAGTAGGCTCTGTGCCCATTGTAAAGCCTGACACGGCCCCTGAATGCACAATTCTGAAATCAGGACCTGAGCCGAAATTAAGAGGCAGATGCCCAACAGACTGAGCCACGCAGGCATCCAATACACTGCGGCTTTTTGTAGTTATTGCCAAATTCCCTGTCATACCATTTGGCAATCCTACCAGAAATACTCCTTTTATGCCACAGACACAACAGGAGTTGTGGTCTAGCTTAGAAATTTTTTTGTGAATCTCACAATGATAGATAGATAGACATTTGAGTTTTTACTTCTCTTTCTATGAGTGAAATTGAGAATCTTTTAAAAGTGTTCAGTGGCTGTATTTACATTTTTTTTTCTGTGAGCTCTCCATTCATGTCTTTGAGGGTTTGTTTTTTTTAAAAGATTTATTTATTTATTTGAGGCAGGGAGGGCAGAGAAAGAGGGAGAGAGAAACCCAAGCAGACTCTGCGCAGAGCACAGAGCTCAGTGTGGGTCTCAGTTCCCACGACCCTGAGATCACAACCCAAGCCAAAACCAAAAGTCAGACACCCAACCAACTGTGCCACGCAGGTGCCCCATGTCTTTGAGTTTGGGGCATTTTTTCTTATATAAGAAGAGCTCTATATATATTAAAGAGATTTAGGCCTTTGTGATATATCACAAATATTTTCTCCTAGTTTATTATTGGATTTTATGTTGTTTTTACTTTGCTTATGATGTTTTCTGCTTTTGCAAAAGGCTTAACATTTTTTTATGTAGTTAATTTTATCAATTTCTTCCTTTAATACTTTTGGATTTAATTAGAAAGACTCTACACTCCCAGATTATAAATGAATTCACTTATATTTTCTTCTAATATTAGCATGATTTTATATTTTTACATTTAGGTCTTTAATCCATTTGGAGTTTATCCTGAATTAAGGTGTGAGATATTTCTCTCTTCAGGTTTTTAAAATGCATCTTTTCCCTAAGTACTTGTGATACCACTTTTTTTATATAGTAATTTTCTATATGTACTGGGGTCTGTTTTGGGGCTTTCTATACTTTTCATTGCTCTTTCCTAATCTTCATGTTCCAATACCATACTATTTTTATTATGATGACTTTATAGTATGTTTAATTTCTAGAAGAGATACACCTCCCTTTACACTTTAAAAAAAAAGGTTTTTTCTGGCTATTTTTTTTTTTATTTTTTCATATAAACTTTAAAATCAACTTGTCTAACTCCAGAGAAATGTTTTAATTTTTATTAGGAAAATGTTAAATGTATATATTAATGAAGTGTGAATTGTCAACCTAATGATGTTAGCCTATCTAAGAACAGGGGATGTTCTTTAGTTGATTCAGTCTAATTTTGTATTTTTAATATTTGTTTAAATGACGTTTAGGCACGTTAAAGTTTTTATTTATTTTAATTTTTTTTTTTTAAGATTTTTATTTGGAGACAGCGAGAGAGGGAACACAGCAGGGGGAGTGGAGAGGGAGAAGCAGGCTTCCTGTGGAGCAGGGAGCCTGATGTGGGACCCCATCCCAGGACCCCGGGATCATGACCTGAGCTGAAGGCAGACGCTTAATGACTGAGCCACCCAGGCGCCCCACTTTAAAGTTTTTAAGTAGATTACTGCATGTGTCTTGTTAGATTTATCTGTAGGTACTTTTGTTGTTTTGTTGCTGCTTTAGTGTGGTATGTATCTCATGTTTTTTATATTAAGTAGGATTCTGGATTTTGAGCTTAGGCACATGTGTGTTGATTATTTTATTGAGAATTTTTTAAGGAAATGATTTTGGGGGAAATAAGTAATTTGGGGAAGAGTAATTCTTGGCATCTCTAAAAATGATTATTAATTTTTCTTCATGGATTTTTTTTTATAGTGGCAAAAAACCACATAACATAAAATTCACCTTCCCAGCAATTTTCACACCTCTGCTCCCCTTCCCCCACAGCCCCTGCAACCACCATTTAACTTTCTGTTCCTATGAGTTTGAATATTTTAGATATATAAGTGGAATTATGCAATATTTGTCTTTTTGTGACTGGCTTATTTCACTAAGCATAATATCCTCAAGGTTCATTCATGTAATAGTATATGGCAGGATTTCCTTCTCTTTTAGTGCTGAATAATATTCCATTGTATGTATATACCACATTTTCTGTATCCATTTGTATGGAGACATCTAGGTTGCTTCCACCTTTTGGCTACTGTGAATAATAACTGTAATGAACACGAGTGCACAAATGTCTCTTCAGGGTCCTGTTTTCAATTCTTTTGGATATATACCCAGAAATGGGATTGCTGGATCATATGTTACCTCTGTTTTTATTTTATTTTATTTTATTTTATTTTATTTTTTTATTTTTTTTTTAAAGATTTCTTTGACAGAGAGAGACACAGCGAGAGAGGGAACACAGGATTGGGAGAGGGAGAAGCAGGCTTCCCGCAGAGCAGGGAGCCCGATGCGGGGCTCGATCCCAGGACCCTGGGATCATGACCTGAGCTGAAGGCAGTCGCTTAACGACTGAGCCACCCAGGTGCCCCTGTTACCTCTGTTTTTAACTTTCTGAGGAACGTTTATACTGTTTTCCATGGCAGCTACATCATTTTACATTCCCACTTATAGTGCACAAGGGTTTCAGTTTCTCTACATCCTTGCCAACACTTAACTATTTTCTGGGTTTTTAAATTCTTATAGGTTGGCCATTCTAATGGGTGTGAGGTGTGATACCTCATGGTGGTGTAGATCTTTTAAAATGGTGAATTTTACTAATGGATTTTGTGATAGGACCATCCTAGCATTTTTATAATACATCCTACCAATTTATGATTTTGTTTGCTATTCTATTTTACTATATCCTGTTTTAATTTAAAATTTGAAATTTTAGTGTTTATATAAGATTTTTACATTGATAATGTGAGATTTGTCTTTAGAGTATGTGTAGGTATGCGTGTTTGCAGTCTTTCTTGTGTTTTGGTATTAATGTTATATATCAGATTCACAAAGAATTTTGAAGCTGTATACTTGTCAAAATTGAGGCTATTTGAAAGATTTCTTGAAATTTGCATCCCTTGCCTCTTCACCCCAATTTCACTGCTTTATTGCAGATCCTCATCACTTCATGACGAGTTTATTGAGTTAATTTTCTAACTGACCTGCTTTTATCCAGTCTCACCCTTCTTTAATCTATCCTCAGTTAGATGCCTTGGTAAATAATCTAAAATGCAAATTCCTTTAATATTAGAGTGTATCCTTATACTTTCTTTTTCTTCTTCTCCATAAGCTATTTTTCATCTTGTCTCTGGACAATGTTTATTCATCTTTCAAAACCTATTCTTTATACTGTGCTTTTTCTTCTTCTTTTTTTTTTAAGTTTTTTTTCATTTATTTATGTATTAGAGCATGAGTGGAGGGAGGAGTAGAGGGAGAGGGACAAGCAGACTCCATGTTGAGCACAGAGCCCAATGTGGGGCTTGGTCCCACGACCCTGAGATCAGGACCTGAGCTGAAACCAAGAGTTGGATGCCTAAGCAACTGAGCCAGCCAGACACCCTATGCTGTGCTTTTTTTGTAGCTGTTCCCAACTCTCTCTTTGAGCTTACCACACTTAGTTCTCTGTTACTTTTGTACCTTCTGTGACTTCTGTTGTTGCACCCAATTTTGTGACTCTTTCTTTTAAACAGTATTAATATGTCTTTCTCCATTAAAAGATTCTGAACACTTTGAGCACTGTAGGCATGTCATGTTTCCCTACTATTACAGTGCCATACATAAAGTAATTACTCAGTAAGTGTTGAACTGAATTGACATTTCGATCTGCATGTCTTTTCTTACACTGCTGTAGGTATGATATTCTTTCAACAGACATTTGTCTTCTATTCTAATGACTCTGGGTTTACTATACCTATGAAGTGAATGAACCTTACTAGGGGGAATGCTCTTAGATTATGGTGTTAGTAAAATCCTACCATTTACTTTTCTGTACTCTGCTTTCTACTATCAGGGAGAACCTGATCTACAGGTATATAAATTTCCTTCTAGAATGATGAACTAAGGGTATCTGAGTTCAGCTAAGTTCTCCCTGTCTCTCAGCTGACTGATGGTTAGATTCTGTTTCAGAGAACATTAGTCCTGATCTGAGGCATGCATAGATAGTACTTATAGTTTTTTGCATACAGGAGGGCATGTGATTTGATATGAGTTGCCACTCCACATTCCATTACCTTGCGCTTTTCTTGATAGCAAACCCATTTTCACAAACAAGGAGAGGAGTCGTTGAAGCTACTGTCACTCTGTAGTATTTTTGCATTATAAGGAGTCATAACCTACTTCTCAGGTGCATCTTTAAACTTTACTTGCAATCATAAGAGAACACATTAAGCAGATAATGGAAGAATATCATACTGGATGCTTCAAATTGATTTTTTTCATACAATTTTGATTGTACGATGAATCTTCATTTACTGGATTAGCAAATATCTGTTCCCTTGGGACTTAATAAACTTGGCTTATTCTTCCTTCTTGCAGTTGACGCTTTAAATTATTTGTTCATAAAAAATGGTTCATCTATTGGAAAAAAAATCAATCCAGTTTTCTTTATTCTTTCTTCCCTTATGTTATATACTCTTATTTTACTTATAGATACAAATGTTTTGAATGTAGAATAAACTCATAATACCTGTCAGAAGTGCAAGCTGCCAAGTATGCAAGATTTTAACTAGTTTTTGCACACTTTAAAATGCCCTATAGAGGGGCGCCTGGGTGGCTCAGTCGTTAAGCGTCTGCCTTCTCAGGTCATGATCCCAGGGTCCTGGGATCAAGCTCCTCACAGGGCTCCCTGCTCAGCGGAAAGCCTGCTTCTCCTTCTCCCACTCCCCCTGCTTGTGTTCCATCTCTTGCTGTGTCTCTCTCTGTCAAATAAATAAATAAAATCTTTTAAAAAAAAACAAAGTGCTCTGTAGAATGTCAGCTAAATTTATTTTACCAGCAAATATCTTCTGCCTGTGTACATATTTTATAGAGCATTAACAAATACAGTTCTTCATCAATTAAACCTTTATTTTCAGATCTTGATTCTTCACAGAGTAGTCAATCTACCAGTTACTCTCCAAGGCCAACAGATAGTTGCTTCAGTTCTAGTTCAGAGATGGTAAGTTACTTTTCTCTTTGCTTATTAATTTATGCTATGCTAATTTGGAATTACTTTATTTGTCAGTTTTCCTTTACATTCTGAAAAAAGTTTTCAGTAAGTGGTGAAAATAAATGTAAAGAAAATATTTAAAAATATTTAAAATGTAAGAAACTTATAAACAGAAATGTAAAATTGAAATTAAATGAGTATCATTTACATTTATAAAAACGATGTGTTCATTGTTATTTACAAAAGCCAACCTTATCGAGATATGTATGTGTATATGATAAAGTTGTATTTTTTAAAAATGCTTTTTAAAAGTTCCTACTTACAATAATTGAAAACTAAAATAACTAAGAATATATAGAAAAAGTCTGAAGACTTATATGAAGAAAACTATAAAATGTTGAGTAATGTAATCTGAATAATTGGAATGACGTTTATGTCCTGAGTAGGAGGGCTGCATTTCTCATAAATCACATGTTTCTTTTTTTAAAAATTTTATTTTATTATGTTACCATACAATACATCATTAGTTTTTGATGTAGTGTTTCACGATTCATTGTTTTCGTCTAATACCCAGTGCTCTATGCAGCACATGCCCTCCTTAATACCCATCACCAGGCTAACCCATCCCCCCAACCCCCTCACCTCTAAAACTCTCAGTTTGCTCCGAGTCCACAGTCTCTCATGGTTCATCTCTCCCTCCTATTCCCCCCCTTCATTTTTCCCTTCCTTCTCCTAATGTCCTCCATGCTATTCCTTATGTTCCACAAATAAGTGAAACCATATGATAATTGACTTTCTCTGCTTGACTTATTTCACTTAGCATAATCTCCTCCAGTCCCATCCATGTTGATGTGAAAGTTAGGTATTCATCCTTTCTGATGGCTGAGTAATATTCCGTTGTATATATGGACCACATCTTCTTTATCCATTCATCTGTTGAAGGGGATCTTGGCTCTTTCCACAGTTTGGCTATTGCGGACATTGCTGCTATGAACATTGGGGTGCATATGGCCCTTCTTTTCACTACATTTGTCTTTGGGGTAAATATCCAGTAGTGCAATTGCTGGGTCATAGGGTAGCTCTATTTTTAATTTTTTGAGGCACCTCCACACTGTTTTCCAAAGAGGCTGTACCAACTTGCATTCCCACCAACAGTGTAAGAGGGTTCCCCTTTCTCCACAACCTCTCCAACATTTGTTGTTTCTTGCCTTGTCAATTTTTGCTATTTTAACTGGTGTAAGGTGGTATCTCATTGTGGTTTTGGTTTAAATTTCCGTGATGGCTAAAGGTGATGAACATTTTTTCATGTGTCTGTTAGCCATTTGTATGTCTTCTTTGGAGAAGTGTCTGTTCATGTCTTCTGCCCATTTTTTGACTTATTTGTTTTTTGGGTGTTGAGTTTGAGAGGTTCTTTATAGATCTTGGATACCAGCCCTTTATCTGTAGTGTCATTTGCAAATATCTTTTCCCATTCTGTGGGTTGCCTCTTTGTTTTGTTGACTGTTTCCTTTGCTGTGCAGAAGCTTTTTATCTTGATGAAGTCCCAGAAGTTCATTTTTGCCTTTTTTTTTCACTAGCTTTTGGAGATGTATCTTGAAAGAAGTTGCTGTGGCTGACGTCAAAGAGGTTACTGCCTATGTTCTCCTCTAGGATTTTGATGGATTCCTGTCTCACACTGAGGTCTTTCATCCATTTTGAGTTTATCTTTGTGTATGGTGTTAGAGAATGGTCAAGTTTCATTCTTCTGCATATAGCTGTCTAATTTTCCCAGCACTATTGAAGAGACTGTCTTTTTTCCATTGCATATTTTTCCCTGCTTTGTTGAAGATTATTTGACCATACAGTTGAGGGTCCATATCTAGGCTCTCTATTCTGTTCCATTGGTCTGTATGTCTGTTTTTGTGCCAGTACCATGCTGTCTTGGTGATCACCGCTTGAAGGGTGATCAAGCTTGAAATTGGGCAACGTGATGTCCCCAGCTTTGTTTTTCTTTTTCAACATTTCCTTGGCGATTTGGGGTCTTTTCTGATGCCATACAAATTTTAGGATTGTTTGTTCCAGCACTTTGAAAAATGTCATTGGAATTTTGATCGGGATGGCATTAAAGGTGTATGGATTGCTCTGGGTAGCATAGACATTTTAACAATGTTTATTCTTCCGATCATGAGCATGGAATGTTTTTCCATCTTTTTGTGTCTTCTTCAGTTTCTTTCATGAGTGTTCTGTAGTTCCTATAGATCCTTTACCTCTGTGGTTAGGTTTATTCTGAGGTATCTTAAGGTTTTTGGTGCTATTGTAAATGGAATCGTTTCTCTAATTTCTGTTTCTACAGTTGCGTTGTTAGTGTATAAGAAAGCAGATTTCTGTGCATTGATTTTGTATCCTGCCACATTACTGAATTGCTGTATGAATTCTAGTAATTTGGTGGTGGAGTTTTTTGGATTTTCCACATAAAGTATCATGTCATCTGTGGAGAGAGTTTGACTTCTTCTTTGCCAATTTGAATACCTTTTTGAATTTGTTGTCTGATTGCTGTTGCTAGGACTTCTAGTACTATGTTGAACAATAGTGGTGAGAGTGGGCATCCTTGTCATGTTCCTGATCTTAAGGGAAAGGCTCTCAGCTTTTCCCCATTGGGGGTGACATTCGCTGTGGGTTTTTCATAGATGGATTTTATGAACGTGAGGAATGTTCCCTCTCTCCCTGTACTCTGAAGAGTTTTAATCAGGAAAGGATGCTGTATTTTGTCAAATGCTTTTTTCTGCATCAGTTGAGAGGACCATATGGTTGTTCTCTCTCCTTTTATTAATGTGTTCTATCACACTGATTGATTTGCGAATGTTGAACCTCCCTTGCATCCCGGGGATAAATCCCACTTGGTCGTGGTGGATGATCCTTCCAATGTATTGTTGGATCCTATTAGCTAGGATTTTGTTGAGAATTTTGGAATCCATCTTCATTAGGGATATTGGTCTGAAATTCTCCTTTTTGATGGGGTCTTTGCCTGGTTTGGGGATTAAGGTAATGCTGGCCTCATAGAACGAGTCTGGAAGCTTTCCTTCTGTTTCTATTTTTTGAAATAGCTTCAGGAGAATAGGTATTATTTCTTCTTTGAATGTTTGGTAGAATTCCCCAGGGAACCCATCAGGCCCTGGACTCTTGTTTATTGGGAGGTTTTTGATCACTGCTTCAATCTCGTTACTGGTTATTGGCCTATTCAGGTTGTCCATTTTTTCCTGTTTCCGTCTTGGGAGTTTATACGTTTCCAGGAAGGCATTCATTTCTTCCAGGTTGCTCAATTTACTGGCATATAGTTGTTGATAATAATTTCTAATAATTGTTTCTATTTCCTTGGTGTTAGTCGTGGTCTCTCCCCTTTCATTCATAATTTTATTAATTTGGGTCCTTTCTCTTTTCTTTTGGATAAGTCTGGCCAGTTTATTGATCTTATTAATTCTTTCAAAGAACCAGCTTCTAGTTTCATTGATCTGATCTACTTTGTTTCTGGTTTCTAATTCATTGATCTCTGCTCTAAATTATTTCTCTCCTAATGCGTGGCTTAGGCATTGTTTGTTGCTTTTTCTCTAGTTCTCCATGGTGTAAAGTTAGTTGTTGAATTCGGAATTTTTCTATTTTTTTTGAGTGAGGCTTGGATGGCTATGTATTTCCCCCTTTAGGACCACCTTTGCAGTATCCCATAGGTTTTGGACCAATGCGTTTTCGTTGTCATTGGTTTCCATGACTTGTTTAAGTTCTTTTATTTCCTGGTTGACCCAAACATTCTTGAGCAGAGTGGTCTTTAGCTTCCAAGTGTTTGAATTTCTTCCAAGTTTTTTCTTGTGATTGAGTTCCAGTTTTAAAGCATTATGGTCTGAGAATATGCAGGGAATAATCTCAGTCTTTTGGTATCAGTTCAGACCTGATTTATGACCCAGTATGTGGTCTGTTCTGGAGAAAGTTCCATGTGCGCTCGAGAAGAATGAGTGTTCTGTTGTTTTAGGGTGGAATGTTCTGTATATACCTACAACGTCCATCTGGTCTAGTGTGTCATTCAGAGCTCTTGTTTCTTTGTTGATTTTCTACTTAGGTGATCTGTCTATTGCTGAGAGTGGAGTATTGAGGTCTCCTACAATTAACATATTATTATCATTATGACTCTTTATTTTGGTTAACAGTTGGCTTATGTAGTTGGCTGCTCCCATGTTGGGGGCATAGATATTTAGAACTGTTAGATCTTCTTGTTGGATAGACCCTTTAAGAATGATATAATGTCCTTCTGTGTCTCTAAGTACAGTCTTTAGCTTAAAATCTAATTTGTCTGATATAAGAATTGCTACCACAGCTTTCTTTTGAGGTCCGTTGGCATGGAAGATGGATCTCCATCCCTTCACTTTCAGTCTGGATGTATCTTTAGGTTCAGAATGAGTCTCTTGTAGACAGCATATGGATGGGTCCTGTCTTTTTATCCAGTCTGCAACCCTGTGCTGTTTTATGGGAACTTTTAGGCCGTTCACATCGGGAGTGATTATTGAAAGATAGGAATTTATTGTCATCATGTTGCCTGTGAGGACCTTGTTTTTATAGATTGTCCCTGTAAATTTCTGTTCTAGATCATTCTTGGGGTCTTTCTCCTTTTATAGAATCCCCCTTAATATTTCTTGCATGGCCGGCTTAGTGGTCACATATTCTTTCAGTTTCTGCCAGTCTTGGAAGCTCTGCATCTCTCCATCCATTCTAAAGGAAAGCCTTGCCAGATAAAGTATTCTTGGCTGCATGTTCTTGTCATTTAGAACCCTGAATATGTTTTGCCAGCCCTTTCTGGCTTGCCAGGTCTCTGTGGATAGGTCTGATGTTATTCTGATGTTCCTCCCTCTGTACGTAAGGAATCTCTTCCCCCTAACTGCCCTTAAGATGGTTTCCTTGGTTCTAAGATTTGCAAGTTTTACTATTACATGCCGGGGTGTTGGCCTGTTTTCCTTGATCTTGGGAGGGGTCCACTCTGCCTCTAGGACACGAATATTTGTTTCATTCCCCATATTAGGGAAGTTCTCAGCTACGATTTGCTCAAATATATCTTCTAGTCCTCTCTGTCTCTCCACCCCCTCAGGGATTCCAATAATTCTGACATTGGAACATTTCATGGTGTCACTTATTTCTCTGATTCTGTTTTCATGGATTTTGAGTTGTTTTTCCTTGGCCTCCTGTTTTTCCTTCTTTTCTGTTAATTGGTCTCTTAGATCACTAATTCATTCTCTGCCTCGCTTACCCTAGCTGTTAGATTGTCTAGATTAGATTGGATCTCATTGATAGCATTTTTAAGTTCTTCCAATTCAACTTTCATTTCTGCCCTTAGAGACTCTATGTTGCCATTAATCAATTTCTCCATTCTAGCTATTGTCTTCACAATTGCTACCCTGAATTTCATCTCTGACATCTTGGTTTTATCTGTATCCATTTGTAAATCTGTGGCATAAGTCATAGTCTCTGAGTCTTTCGTATTTTGGAGGTTCCTCCTCCTAGTCATTCTTTTGAGGGGTGGTTGAGGGAATGTACAGAGTCCAAATTATTGACCACAACCCAAGCAAGATGCACCTGTTTTTAGGGACCTTCAGGTTGCCGGCCTCTTGTTTTCCCAGCCTGTCTTCTCGGGGAGGGGCCTGCTGCACTGTTACTCAGGGAACCCTGTTTGGGCAGAGTTGCCCTGCCCCCTGTGGCGGGGTCTGGGCTCAGTGAAAACCAGTGTTTAGGGCTTTTCTCTGGTGGCTTTCCCTGGCGGCTTTCCATGTCTCTTTTGAGAGTCAGAGCAGAAGAGATCGTTTCCAGCCCTCTGCCTCAGAGCAGAGAGATCGCAGTCTGTTCTTCAGTGAGCTCTCCAGGCCACATTATCTCCATTTCTGTCTGTGCTGCTATAAACTGCAGCGTCCTGGGTTGTGTGCCCCTCAGCAGTGCTCCCAGTCCTCACCTCCAGGTCAGGGCATGTCTCTGCCCTTTGTGCTTCTAAAACCACCAGCCGCCCCCAGTTCGCACGCGTGGCCCCCCGCTCCAGGTTTCAGTCTGGGGGGCTGCCCTAAAGTCCTTTCCCTGTCGCTACCAGCCTGTGAGTCTGTGCCCAGTCGCCAGTGCTGGAGGCTATCACTCACCAGTGGTGTAGGATCCTGACGACTCGGCTCCCTCCCCCTTTCATTTATCCTCTGATATCTGGCTGCAGAATCATAGCTCTCTGCTTCGTAGCTCGAAACCAACTGCCTGCAATATTCTGTTTGTAGAGGTCCAGATCTATCTTCTTACATCTCAGGCTGATGGTGTTCTGGGTGTTCAGAGTGGTCTGGTAGATATCCAGCTCAATTCCAGGGACTGGTTGGAATAGGGTTCCCTACTCCTCCACCATCTTTTCCAGGTTCTAAATCACATGTTTCAATGGAATTCTCCTTTATTGAATTCTCCTCCATTAAATCTTCCACTTTTTTTTTGGTTGTTGTTGTTTTGGCTCACCATCCAAACTGCTCTTGCTAAGGAAGAACACCAGTGACCTCTATGTTGCCAAATTCATTGGTCACTTTTCAGTTTTTATTTTATGAGAACTAATAATACTGGTAGAGTGATTTATTTTCTTCTTTTTGCTTTTGTGATAGCACAGTATCTTGGTTTCCTTCATACCTCTTTGAATTCTACTTTATGCCTTTGCTGACTCTCTTCCATCCGCCTATATAAATGTTGTAATGTTTAGGGTTTGCTACAGGACTCTTTTCTTCTCTTAACTTACACTCTAAACTCTACGTGATGTTCTGTATCCCATTGACATATGCTATCTGACTCATGACAGTTTTCAACATTATCACTTTAGCCCAGATCCTTATTTAGATATCCAATTTCCTGCTTGATATATCTTCTTGGATATTTCACAAAAATCTCCTTTTCTTCACACATTGAACTGAACACTCCTGGTCTTTGCCCCAAACCAGTTTTTCTGATAATTCCTATATTAGTAGTTACTTTTTTAATCCACTCAATTGCCCATGCCAAAAATTTAGTTAACTTTGCCATTTCTTTCTGCCTTATCAGTTTTCTTAACCACAATCATTCCATCACTTCATCCAATCAGTTCTACATCCAAAATAAATTGCATATTCATCTACTTTTCTCAACTTCTGCTGTTAGCACACTAGTCTAAAGTATCAATATATTGTTCTTGCACTATTGTGGTTGTCTCCTGGGAGATCTCTCTACTTCCACTCTTGCCCCACGTTTTTTGTTAGCAGTCAACATGATCTTTTGAAAACCTAAATTGAATCATGTTATTTCTGTGTTCATCTATTCAGTGGATTTATAGAATTTATTTATTTATTTTTTTAGATTTTATTTATTTATTTGAGACAGAGAGAATGAGAGAGAGAGAGCACATGAGAGGGGGGAGGGTCAGAGGGAGAAGCAGGCTCCCTGCCGAGCAGGGAGCCCGATGCGGGACTCGATCCAGGGACTCCAGGATCATGACCTGAGCCGAAGGCAGTCGCTTAACCAACTGAGCCACCCAGGCGCCCGATTTATAGAATTTAAATGACTTAGTGGTTACAGGCCATGTATAATCCGGTCTCTGGCTACATCTTGAACTTCCAGTATTCTCCCTTTTACACCACATTCCACATGTATTAACTTTTCACTTTCCTTAGCTTGTCAGTCTCTTTTCTGTTTCAGGGCCTTTATATATCCTGTTTCCTTTACCTTACTCTTATTCATCCTTTAAGTCTCAGTTCAAATATGTGACTTCTTCTAAAAGCCCCTCCTTGGCTCCTCAATCTAAATTAGGTCCCTTAGGGGGTGCCTGGTGGCTCAGTTGGTTAAGTGTCTGCCTCTTCTCCCTCTACCCCTCCCCCTGCTGCTCTCTCTCAAATAAAATAAAAATTAAAAAATAATAAATTAGGTCCCTTAGATATACTTTCAAAGTGCTTCATACTTGTTCTTTATAATGCTTTTCTCAACTTGTAATTATATCTACATGTATATGGTTATTCAGTTAATATCCTTTCCATCCATGAGAATGTGTGCTTTATTTTTTTTTTTTTAAGATTTTATTTATTTATTTGACACAGAGAGAGAGAGAGAGAGAGAGAGAGAGAGCGAGCCAGAGAGACAAGTGGGGGAAACAGCAGAGGGAGAGGGAGAAGCAGACTCCTCACTGAGCAAGGAGCCTGATGCGGGGCTCCATCCCAGGACCCTGAGATCATGACCTGAGCTGAAGGCAGCTGCTTAACCGACTGAGCCACCCAGGCGCCCCGAGAATGTGTGCTTTAATAGGGCAACATCCATGTCTGCTTCACTCACATTGCAGATGCTAAAGGAATATTTTCTTGAATAAATGTATCGAGCTTGTTTTCTTTAATGTGTGCCCAGCCAGTCTCAATGCTATTTCTTGGGCTTACTTTTTCTATTTTAGTGCCAATCCACTGAGGGCTACACCTCATTTTAGGGTTTTTATGTTAACTGCATTTTTTTTTTTTAAAGCTGGAATAATCAGTACTTTAAATAGAATTTTTGTTAAAAAAATATTTTGGTTAGTTCAGTAATTAAAAGATAAATTTTTCATGAAGTTGAAACATTCAAGCTAGCAAACTGAAATCTACACCTATTAAAAGTTTTTAAATTTGTCTTTTTAGATCTAACAGCTGAGATATTTATTCTTTTTTTAAAATCTATTTCTTTTTCTTTTTTTAAAGTAGATCCAACACGGGGGCTTGAACTCACAACCCTGAGATCAAGACCTGAGCTGAGATCAAGAGCTAGATGCTTAACAGACTAGGCCACTGCTCTGAGATATTTATTCTTATTTAACTTTTCTTTTGTCTATTTGATTTCCTTTTAGCTGATACTCTCCTTAAATTATACCTTTCATGAGACTGGGCCCATAAAAGATACAATATAGATATTTTTTTACTTAATAAGTCAATGAGTGAATAATTTATTAATACCTTTGTGAAAGGGTAGGGGGATGATGTAGGCTTTTATTATGGGGATTGATAAGAGACAAAATTCCTCTTATCTTTTTTAGCTCTTTTGCATTTTTAAGATTTTTTTTTTTTATTTGACAGCACACAGAGTGTGCGAGAGCGCACAAGCTGGGGGAGCTGCTGAGGGAGAGGGAAAAGCAGGCTCCCCACTGAGCAGGGAGCCCTACATGGGGCTCCATCCCAGGACCCTGGGATCATGACCTGAGCCGAAGGCAGACACTTAACAGACTGTGCCCTCCAGGGGTCCCTCTTTAGCATTTTTAATACAAGAATTATTATTATTGTTCTTGCTATTTTAAAAGTCCACAAACCTCCTGGAAGTGGTAGATTATTACTGTTTTTTAAAATTTTAATTCCAGTGTCATTAACATAGTGCTATATTATTTTCAGGTGTACAGTATAGTGATTCAGCAATTCTATACATTACTCAGTGCTCATCATGATAATTGTACTCTTAATCTCCTTCACGTATTTCACCCATTCCCCCAAACCACCACCCCTATAATTAAGAGTCTGTTTTTTGATTTGTCTCTTCTTTTTCTTTGTTCATTTGTTTTGTTTCTTAAATTCTACATATGAGTGAAATCATATGGTATTTGTCTTTCTCTGATTTATTTATTTCATTTAGCATTATAGTCATTATAGGTCCATCCATGTTGTTGTAAATGGCAAGGTTTAATTCTTTTATACGGCTAATATTCCATTATATATATATATATATATATATGTATGTGTATATATCATATCATCTTTATCCATTCATCTGTCCATGGACACTTGGACTGCTTCCATAATTTGGCTATTGTAAATAATGCTGCAATAAACATAGGGGTGCACATAACTTTTTGAATTAGTGTTTTTGTATTCTTTGGTTAAATGCCCAGTAGTTGAACTACTGAATCATATGGTAGTTCTATTTTTAATTTTTTTGAGGAATCTCCAGAGGCAGTAGATTACTGTTTGAAGACTGTTTGCTGGTATACCAGTTTTGAATTACAACCTGCCAAGTATCTTCTGTATTTTGAAATTTTCTGTAGTATGAATTTTGAGAATGCTATGAAGTGATTGAATGATTTTTGTAAATTTAAGCAAAAATTTACAGCAAAAGTACTAAATTTCTTTTAGCCATCTGAAGATGAAGATCAAATATTGCAGCAAATTGAAGAATCAAATAGGAGGTCCATCAGAATCAAAGAAACAACTAATAATTTTTATCTAGAAATGATGCCAAAATTTCCATGTGGTAGGATTATTAAGAACAATGCCAAAATTCATAAACAAAATGAGAATCGTCACCAGTTCTCAATGAAAAATAAGACAGATCAGATTCCACAGTCTCAGTGTAATTCAGCACACATATTACAAAACAAAACCAGTAATAACTGCATTCTGCAGGTTGCAAGATGTGATGCATGGGTACAAACAGGCTGTGAACCTGCAATGGAAGAAAAATCAGATGCTGCTGTACAGTGTGATATAATTTCAAAATGTAAATGTAGAAGTAATGTGTCTTCTCTTTGTAATGTTGAAAGGTGCAGTGAAGATATTAAGGCAGATACCACTGGAGGGCAGGAAATCCTTAAGAACAACTAATATTCTAAAATCTCAGCCTAAGATTTAGCATTTCATTTAATGTTCAGAATTTCATTAACATAATAAGGAAAGAGAATATATAGCTAAGCGCAAGGTGAAAGTATTTACAGGATATATTTATGGCTTGTTTTAAAACATTTAAATATTAATGTATACAGTTCATTTTACATAGTTTTTTAACATATACATAGATATATGTTCAAGATACACATAGTATGTCTTCAAGTTTTTAGAAAATAATATATATGTAAATTTACTGTTTATAATTCTCATGGTGATTATTATATTATGATATGCTGCTATTTATGGATAAAAGTATGCTTAATTGCTTCCTTCCGTGTTTTCTTTATTTTAAAATTTAGTGCAGCTGCATCTGTTACCAAAAATGTTCTCTTCCAAGATTTTAAAACAGAAAATAAGGCTAAATAATATTAAATATGTTTTATAATCTTATTACAAGAATTTTGTTAGTTACTTATATTATGATTTTGCATGTCATCTTGGTGCAGGGGCCATGCTAATCTGTATTGTTCCAATTTTAATATGCTGCCAAAGTGAGCATTATTAGCCACTTATATTAAATATTATACCATCATTAAAAAATTCTGGCATTAATTTTTAGATAAAATTTCTATTTTGTTTGGATAATATTTTTTGTTGGAGCTTATATTAATTCAAAGGAAAATGTTTTTCTCTTCACGAGATAAAAAATATTTCAATGCCTTTGTAAAAGAAATGTCCAACATTGGAAAAAATGATTTATATTCACTAATTTTAATCTTGCTAAGATTCTTTTAAAAAATATTAGAGTTTCTCATTTATAAAATACAGGTTTTGTTTCCAACATATTATTTTTTGTTTCAAGATTTTAAAATGTTCATACTCTGGAATTGACCATTTGTATGGATATATTACAAATTGCACAGCAGAGGGCATTCTGAATGATACATAATTGAACCAAAAATATAGTTGGTAGGAGTTTCTGTGCCTTTAAAGAAAAGGGTGATGAGATATTGAATTGTTACATGCACACATATCATTCAAAAGTTTGTGCTGCAGGGGTGATCTAAAGCATAATGATTTAGAAACACCAAAAGCTGATGTTTAAACAGTAGTAATCTTAAGTTTTTAGCTAGTTTTAGGAAGTTATTTTTGCAGACTCAGAAAGCTCAAGGAGCTCGTAAGTAATTTTCTTAAAGTATAGTAATCATCTCATGAAAGGGGAATATAGTTATCTGATGTACATTGATAGTTTTTCAAAAGGCTCGATTTTCATTGTGATATTAAACAAAAAGTATTCCATCATGGATTGATTATCCTGAGCATTATTTTGCAAAATATGACATAGCAATGAAGATCAATATATAGAAAAAAAAGAGCCTTTACTGGTGATACTAGAATAAGATCGAGCTGTGATTCTTAGATTGGTTTCAAATATCAAATAAATGGATTTTTTTCCAAATACTAATCAAAGTCTACCAGTACTGAAAGCACATTCATTACAAAAATCTACATGTAGTTATATTTTTATCAATATCATAATGTGGCAGTTAAGCTCAGTAAGGTAAAAGAAATGTCAGGGCTTTTTAGTGCAGTGACCACACAGAATAAAGTGCAGTGTAGTAAAGAATATAAACTTGCCCAAAAAGAGATCTGCCCTTTGCCCTTGGCTTTTGGGATATAATCTCTAAACCCTTGGAGTGTCATTCATGCATGATACAAATGTATTTGTTAGCCTCGGGATTTGGGGCCAAGCTAGATAGTAACAGTGTGATTTAGAATGAGACTTGGGGTCAAGCTGTATCAGCTCAACGTCGTCTTTTTTTTTAAGATTTCATTTATTTATTTGACAGAGAGCGAGAAAGGGAACACAAGCAGGGGGTGTGGGAGAGCGAGAAGCAGGCTCCCTGCTGAGCAGGGAGCCGATGTGGGACTCGATCCCAGGACCCTTAGATCATGACCTGAGCCGAAGGCAGACGCTTAACGACTGAGCCACCCAGGAGCCTTCAGCTCAACTTCTTAAGGCTTTTAGAAACTGAGGTCAGCATATGGGCAGTCAGCCATGCCACTGTGATGGAGGCCCAGTAAAGACTCCAGACACTAAGGTTTGGGTGAGCTTCCCTGGTTGGCAGTATTCTGTGTGTTGTCACATATTAATACCAGGAAAGTCCTTGACTCCATAGGAGAGGACTACTGGAAACTCTGTATTTATTACTTCCCTAGAGTGTGTCTTGTATGTTTCTTCCCTAGGCTGATTTTAATCTGTATTCTTTTCCTTTAA
Organism: Neomonachus schauinslandi; assembly: GCF_002201575.2. Classification (NCBI taxonomy): domain Eukaryota; kingdom Metazoa; phylum Chordata; class Mammalia; order Carnivora; family Phocidae; genus Neomonachus; species Neomonachus schauinslandi. The sequence continues at coordinate 72,215,161 of NC_058407.1, read as the reverse complement.
TAAAGTGTAACTGTGAATATAACAGCTTTCAATGAGTTCTGAGTCCTTATAAAGCAGATTATTAAATTTGAGGGTGCTCTTGAAACCCCTGAAGTAAGGGTAATTTTGTGGACTCTTGCTAACTCTTTAGGTGCTTTAAGAGGATAAAAATATTGGAAAGGAAAGTGAGTATAGATTTACAAAATCAAAAGGACATCTCTTATCTCTAGTTGAATAGATTGTAGCATACTTCTCAAAACACAATATGATTTAGGTTTTTCTTTGGTGAAACCATTTAATGAAAAGAAAACTGAAGTTAAACAGCTTTCTTTCCATATTCACAACTTAAGATGTATATAAAACAAAGTGAATTCTAGCTGAGGTTTATCCAAATGAAACAAAATGGAAAGCTTAATGATTATGCACACATTTGTAATGTAAACTACCAATCACAGTGACTGCAATGACTGATGTATATGATAACTGATCTGGAGTTGATATGTAATGGATTTGTGAAACAGTGCTTTATTTTGGTCAGAATTAATTACTCTAGTAAGTTGCCATCTGTAATAGTAGGAAGCTATCTTTAGGGATAGTCCTCATGTAATTTTCTTTTATAGCACTTAACCATAATTGTAATTTATTTGTGTAATTTCTTGGTTAATGTTTATTTTCCCCATGATAGCATATATAGCAGTGTAGCAAATGCTGTCCTTGCTCTGCTCACATTTCCTTGGCACTTTCCATTTCAATACATGCCAACCTGATTTCCAGCTGACAGCACCTGTGACTTACTTCCTGAGAGGTTTCTCTTGGCCGCAGACACTTGCTCTGCCTGTGTGCAGGCAGGCAGGAAGTACCAGAGAATTAATGCTGTTTGAGAGAAGTCTTTTAAAACAATAACTGATGGGAGTTGGTGGGTAAATACTCCAGTTTCCTTGCCTCTTGTGCACGATAACTTCCTTGAAGCATTTTCTGCACCACTGGGTACTCAAGGTGTGATCCACAGACCTGTAACATTAATGTTACAATTGCACAGGAGTGAGTTAGAGGAGCAGATTCTTAGAACCCACCCCAAAACTACTGAATCAGAATCTCTGCAAATGGGGACCAAGAATATATGCTTAAATGGGTGATATTTATACACTCTAAAGTTGGAGAGACACTATTCTTCTGGAGTTCCTCAAAAGGGTGAAGTTGCCTACAATAGTAACTTGCTTGATAATAAACCCTTTATCAGCTTCCTTCCTTTCCTTTCTCACTTCCCTACTTCCCTACCAGTCTTTCTTGAAATCACACCCCCAAAAAACTACATGCACTTAAATGTTGCATTCAGTTTTGCCTTGTAGTTTGCTTCTGGGAGAATCCGTATTGACAGGGACCATGACAAATAGATGCATGAATTCTCTTTGTAGGTGTGACTCACCTACTTGCTACTTTTTCTAGTTTTATGGTTCTCTAGTTCCAGTTTTCCATCCATTTCTGCCACCTGCTGAAAACTCAGTCTATCTAGCAGCATATTAGACACAAGTGAAGAGAGAATTTTTGAAATGAAATATATATCAGAATAAATTGTCCAGAATGCATAAGAGAAAGAAATAGAAAATATGAGTGAAACAATAAGGAGGATAGAATAAGAAGCTCCAACATCTACTAATTGAAGTATCCACAGCAGAGGAGAGAATGGAATAGAGGCATAATTTAAAATGATAATGCCTGATAATTTTTCAAAATCGATCAGTCATACTAATTCACAAATTCAAGAAGTCTAACAGTTTCCAAGTAGGAAAAATAATATGAAATCCATGTATAGACCCAGTATAATAAAATGGCAGAGCCTCAAAGAATATCTTGAAAGCAGCTGGAGAGGAAAAAGACTACCTTCCTACTAGGAGAGCTGCACTGTTAGATGACTTTTTAATAGCATTAATGGAAGACAAAATACAGTGTATTTATACTTTCCAAATCCTGACAGAAAAAAGCTGTCATTCTAGAATGACTTCTGTTTCCTTCCCTATAGCTCCAGCATTGTTTGAAACCACCAAACATTTAGGTCTATGATTTATTTCTAGCTTTTATTTATTTTGTACCACATAAGGTCAAAAGTTTTTTGTTTTTTTTTTTAAATATAGGTATCTAATTGCTCCAGCAGCATTTGTTGAAAGACAATTCTTGCACCCAATGAATTAACTTTATGCCTTTGTCAAAAATCACTTGACTATGATGTGTAGGTTTGAACTCTTTATTATATTCTACTGTTTTTATTATTTTACCTATTTATTATGATCTGTGTTCTAATATATATTACAGATATATCTCTATATTTCTTATGTGAAGAACACATTGTCTTGATTAATGTAGCTTTATAGTAGGTTTTGAAATCAGTTTTGCTACCTGTTTTTTAAAATAATTATTTTGGCTTTATATGCATTTCTATATAACATTTGGTCTCAGTTCGTCAATTCTACAAAAAAAATCTAGTTATATTTTGATAGGGATTGTGTTGAATCTGTTACTAATTTGGGAAAAATTGACATCTTAATAATCTTGAGTTTTGCAATTAATGAATATGTTATATCCACTTATTTAGGTTTTAATTTTTTCTACCAAACTTTCGTCTAGACTGCAGCTTCATGAGCAAAATAAATGTTGTTTTAAGCCACTGAGTTTTGGGGTTTGTTGCCCAATAGTAGATAATCAGAGCACATTTTAGTACCTGGAAGTGAGGTGCTGCCATAACAAAAACCTAAAACATAGCTCTGGGATGGAGTGGCAGGCTGAAGCTGGGAGGATCTTGAGAAAATGGTTAAAGTGTAGTAGCCTTTGAAGAGACTGTTAGTGGTAACCTTATGTTAGTGGTTCATCAGTGAGGACTGAAAGGAAATTGAGGATAATGTTATTGAAAGTTGGAAGAATGGGACGTTTATTATGTAATGAAGCAACACTGTCACCTGTAGGAATGCAGAAAATAGAACTAATGAAGAAATAGAGCTACAATTAAAATTAAGGAGATTTCAAAGTGTTATAGTGACTTCTAGCTGCCTGTAGTAAAATGCAAGATGAGAGTGTTAAGCGAAAGAAATACTTTTGTATATAATGAAGTTAGGACTTGCTGGAATCAAAAATAAGACTTTTTTATTCCAGTTTCTTCAGATGGCATACAATGCTAAAATTATGAAAAGGCTTTTGAACAAAGGTCAGTTGCAGGACGATATCAGGAATATAGGGAATAAAGATGATGACAAAGGTGTTATTGTACAACTCTTTCAAGGACTTCAGAAAGATTTGCGGTAGTATCTCAAACAGATAAACATCTTTAAGGATCTTAAAGGACATGAACTGCACATTGTTTCTATTCAACAACTTGGCTTTTAAGAACATCAAGGACAGGAAGCCAAAGATAATGACTTACCTTTTTTTAAGATTATTTGAGAGAGAGAAAGCGTTCAGTGGAGAGGGGCACAGGGAGAGGGAGAGCAAGAATCTTAAGCAGGCTCCACGCCCAGCCCAGAGCCTGATGTGGGGCTTGATCTCATGACCCTGAGATATGACCTGAGCCAAAATCAAGAGTTGGATGCTCAACTGACTGTGCCACCCCAGTGCCCTGAGAATGACTTATCTTGATGAATTTTGTGGATGTAGCTTTTTTCTAATAGGGTGAACCCCAGTACTATTCATAAGAGACCTACAAAGTTTTATTTTTTTGTTCTTTTAAAAGATTTATTTATTTTAGAGAGAGAGAAGCAGACTCCCCTCTGAGCACTGAGCCTGATGCGGGGCTCGATCTCAGGATCCTGAGATCATGACCTGAGCTGAAACCAAGAGTTGGATGCTTAACTGTGTCACCCAGACACCCCTAAGAGACCTACAAAGTTTTAAGAGAAGTGTACTTGCAGAAACACTGCCTGCTTGGACTAAAAGGGACAGAGACAGTACAACGTAAAAGAGGCATTTGGACTTCCAAAGTACTACTTGCAGGAAGTAGGCTGATGAAACTACTTAGCTGCAAACATAAGCAGTTTTTTTTATGGAAAATGATGATGAAGGGGGTTGAACCATGAGCTCAGAGGGTAGAGTTAAGATATATAGACATGCTGTGCTGCATCAAGGGACTATCAGTATATGCCTGACTGGATTTCAGAATTGTTATTGACTGGTAACTCTTGTTACCTCTATTTCACCCCTTTTCAATAGAAAAGTCTATAAAAATTACCTTATGCCTCTTATACCATTGTATTTTGATGTGCAGAGGATATATAACTTATCTCTGTAGTTTCCCAGGTCTTCAGATTGAGAATAGTTATACTTGGGGAGCTGTGCTTGATAAATAGTATCTGGAGAGTGTCATACACACTTGGATGAGATTCTGGACTTTGAACTTTATGTCTGGTGCCATAACAGGTGAGACTTTTGCCTGGGGGGAGGTCTTGGGATGTGGAGTCTATAATTTGCATGCAGAAGGAATATAAGTAATTCAAGGCCAGAGGATATGTTTGCACTTTGACTCCCCTTCCACAAACAGTAGGGTCTAATTACTCTCCTCTTAATATGAGTGAGCCTTGATGACTTATTTCTAACAAACAATGAGATAGAAGTGATGCTGCATGACTTCCAAGATTATATCACAAAAAGTAATATAGTTTCCAGCTGGTGCTCTCTTTTTTCTCTCTTTCAGGACACATACCTCTACTGCCCTGAACTGCTATTTAAGAAGTCTGGCTGCTACTAAACCTCCATGCTGGAGAGACCATGTGGAAAGACCATATAGAGTAAGCTGCCTGAGGAGCCCCAGTCTTTTGGGTCTTCTCAGCCTGGACACCAGATGTGTGAGCAAATGAACTATCCCTCTGCTTTTAAGCAGCCCCAGCCAATAGTGTATAGAGAAGGTGTCCCTGCTAGCCATGCTCATGTTGCATATTTGTGATCAAAGTATGTTGTTTCAAGCTAATAAAAATTTGGAGGTGATTTGTTACATAGCATTAGGTAACTGAGATAGTTCATGTTTACAGGTCTTACTCTCCTCAGTGCTACATTTACTGATGAGAGCTAGAACCCTGTTTTGCAATATATTTTTTAAATGTATATGTCCTAAAATAGTGCTTTTCATACAACGGGCACTCAGTAAATCCAGTTGGTTCTGTAAAATGGATTGAAGCAGAACCAGCCCACATGTAGCTAGCTCTCATTCTAGCATTATAGCTGTTATCACCTCACATTTCTCCTTTAAACCTTTGTTCTTATTGCTTTGTTTACCTTACTTTCTGACTTTGGCTCTAGTTCATAACTTTTATATCTCTTTCACTTCATCTTGGTTTTTATTCCTTAACCTAACTTTTGCCTTATGACCTGATAATGATAATAACTACTAAAATGTACTAACCTATATATAAATTTTATAGCTCAAGAGCCACTGTATCCCTTGGAAATAGTGCCTAGTACATTTATATAAAACAATTTGTGGATTGACCTTACCTATGTGAAAGACACTGAAGTAATTTATAGACACTACCTCTTTTAATCCTCACAACAACATTATGAAGATTATCCCCATTTTATAGATAAGGAAATTGAACTTTAAATTTGTGAAGTGACTTTCCCAGGTCATCCAGTCAGTGGTAGAGACAAGATTCAAATCATCTAACTCTATAAAGCCTATGCTTAATGACTATGCTTTACCTCATTTTGATGTTAACATAGGTTTCTAGTTGTTGATCATGGACTTTGCCCACACCCTTTATTTGGTTTGCAATTTAGCCTTGCCTACTCCAGAACTGATGTCCTATTTGCCTCTGATTTGTATGTTGCTACATTCTATCCTGTAGTGCATTTTTGGGGGTCCATGGAAAGAATCTACCATTTAAAAATATAATTATGTACACACAAAAAATCAGAACCAAGACCTATTTCAGTAATATGGAGAATAACTCTGCTTTTTTTTTTAATAGAAAATATGTAAAACCTAATATTCACTGAAGCCATTGAACTATTTCCATGCTTGAAAAAATAGAACCTGTAAGAATGAATGGGTAAGACTAATGACAGTTCTTTCTGATGTTAGATTTCAGTTTTAGAATTAGACATTTTAAACCTCGCTCATATACCAGTACTTTTTTTTTTTTTTCCTGTTAGGGTGAAATCATTTGCTCACATTGCAAAGTCTATTTTTCTGTTGCATATTGGCATAATAGTTAACTCTTTTGGCTGCTATTGGTCATTGGGTTCTCAGCCAAATTATTTGGTTCTCACTAATACTTTGGTGTCATTGAATATGTTGTATGTGAACCATATTTGCCTCTTGTTTGTTGCTTTAAGGATTTTTATTGAAATGTAATTTATGAGTTAGAGAAAAGGTGAAGTATAAAAATTGAGAGTGATTAACAAGGTAGACCAAAAGAGAATTTAGCAACATTTGAAAAATCAAAGTACAATGAAGTGCAAAGATATCTTTTTCCTGTCATAACTTAATTGCAGTTGACTCTTGAACAACACAGGTGTTAGTGGTGCCAACCCTCCTGTAGTCAAAAAGCCACATATAACTTTTGACTCCCCTAAAAACTTAATTACTAATAGCCTACTATTGTGGCCTTACCGATAACATGAATAGTCAATTAACACATTTTTTGTATGTTATATGCATTATATACTGTATTCTTAAGTAAGCTAGAGAAAAAATGTTATTAAGAAAATCATAAGGAAGAGGAAAATACATTAATAGTACTATAAAAAATCCAAGTATAGTGGACCCCTGCAGTTCAAACCTTGTGTTGTTCAAGGGTCTACTGCATACTGAAACTTTATTATGTTTGATATTAGTTAATTCCAGTCTGTCTTTAATAGTTGATAATGGGGCACTACTTCATTTTATGTAAGATCAGATCCAAGGATCATGATTTTCCATATCTGTTTTTACTTGGAAATTACTTCATCTGACTTTACATGATGTGACACCCCTCCCAAAAATTGCTAAGTGGCATTTTCCAAATTACTTCATAATGGCTCTAAGTAATGACTTCTTTGTTCAATACCCATGAAGGTAACATATTTCAGTTTATTTCTTAATCTAGAAATCTTTTCTGAATTTCACTGTAAAATGTAGAATAGTTTTTGCCATGTTGTATACAATGCCTAGAATAAAGTGTATCTTACAATAGGTACTTATTAAATTTTTGTTGAAGGAATGAGACTCTTCTCTTGGGTAGATTTGGTCACTCTGCAGTCACTGGAATGACAGAAATGGGGATGTTTTTAAGATGGCCTAGACTTATTTTTATTTACCATCTCATATGGCTCCAACAGGAATTAGGCTCTGAAGCGTTTCACAAGCCATCTAATTCAAGGCCTTATGTAGCCAAAAGTTCCTTCTTTGCTATCACACCAGGCCTACTTCCTTCTCAGCTTATTACCATTAATAACAATAACCAGTATGTGTTCTACACAGCATATGTCATCCTTGGCTAATCACCCCATAATATTATTGATTGAAGTGAGCATTTGTAGCCTAAGAGAGAAAATATTGAGTTCCTCCAAATTCTGTGATATTGGAACTCATAAGTAGCAGAAAGAAACTAGACTGTTTAAAGCCAACAGATTCTATTAAACCGTAATTATTAAATGTTCTTTAGTGGCATTAACCTTCATGTTTTTATAACGTGAAATAAAAAGATGACCATTGTAAATGAAATGGCTGATGAACTAATGATGTGGAACTGAGACCCAGAGTTGCAGAGCTCTTTACAACTAACTGTGGGTTTGGGGTAGGGGTGCTATTGTAGAATCACTATAACATGTTGTTTTTTATAGCTATAAGGTCATATTTATCTTTTTTTTCTCCTTTGCAATGTGGTGAGGTCAGTGTTTACAGCCTGTTCCATACAACATTTCCAGACATCTAGTTAAGTTTCAAATGTCACTGGGATGGCTACACATATTTTGGAACATGCAGCCTTAACACATTAAAAAATCCTGCAAGGTAAAGAAAGTATATATATTTTCCAGAATTCTTAACCTCTAAGTCCTCCTTTTGCTCTTCATATAAAAATGTAGTTAACAATTATTTTTAGAGGACTTAAATATGTATGTGCAAAAACCTAGAGGTTATGGGAGATACAAATTAATTGAGATAGCCCTTTTCCCAGTGAGTTTTTAATTTAATAAAGGATTAATTCCTTTGTTCATTCATGTGTACTCAGTGTAGGCACTGTGAAAGCAATGACCAGAAGAAAACAAGATAGATTGATCCCTAGTCACATAAATCTCATGGTTTAGTAGGAACTACCATAAAGAGAATACAGAATATCATGATTGAATTATTTATAGAAAGAGAGTTAAAATATATCACTTTTAGCTAGGATGCTCAGGTAAGGCTTTCTGGCAGGTATACTTACAAATATTACAAGTCACTGGGAAATAAATGCTGTCTTCATTTTTGAGCAGAATGGATATAAGAGGGGTAGAAACCAAATGAAATACTGAAGATTGTAAAAATGGTCATGATTCTCTATCCCTCCCTACAGTCACAACTGGTACATTATAATGTTGCATGTTCTTCAGTTAAGAGGTGGAATCTATTTCTCTATCCTTGCAATTTGGGTAGGTGTCATAAGTTGATTTTGCCTATAAAATCTAGCAGATGTGACTTTGTGTCAGTTCTGAGCCTAGACTCAAGAGGGCTTGCATACTTATGCTTTCTTAAAAGGATGCTCAGCTGTGTTGGAAAATTCTGGGCAAGCCAGCTGAAGGATGAGAGACCACATAGAAGAGCGATGAGCCATCCCAGCTGAGGCCCTCTTGGACAGCTATCACCCCACCCACCCAGTAGCTGACCTCATGCATTAGTGAGCTCAGCAATAACCCAGTAACCACCCATCTGGGCACAGTCTGAATTGTCAGCCCACCAAATTATGAGCTAAATAAATACTTGTGGATGTGAAACCCCTGCATTTTGGGTTGTATTTTACATAGCAATCATTAGCTGATGTAGCTTAGTTAATAAGTAAAAGTGCACAGAGGTGGGAGGGTTGGGGTGGCTGGGTGTTAGACACTGGAGAGGGTATGTGCTATGGTGAGCACTGTGAATTGTGTAAGACAGATGAATCACAGACCTGTACCCCTGAAACAAATAATACATTATATGTTAAAAAAAAAAAAAAAGATAGTAGGAAGGGAAAAATGAAGGGGGGGAAGTCAGAGGGGGAGACAAACCATGAGAGACTATGGACTCTGAAAAACAAACTGAGGGTTCTAGAGGGGAGGGGGATGGGGGGATGGGTTAGCCTGGTGATGGGTATTAAGGAGGGCGGCATGTATTGAATGGAGTACTGGGTATTATATGCAAACAATGAATTATGGAACACTACATCAAAAACTAATCATGTATGGTGACTAACATAATAAAAAAAAAAGAAAAAGTGCATGTAGGGAAGAATGTTTTAATTACCAAACTCTCAATACCATTTGTACGGTATACATACTTCTGGAAATTTTTTTAGCAAGGCAGTTTTATTTTCTGGGGTGAATTCCTATGGCAAATTTCTTGTGGCAAACATGGAGTTTGGATTTATAATATGCACGGATTATGTTGCTTTCCAAAAAGTTTGTATCAGATTAATAGGAAACAGCGTGTATCCAGTTTCACAGAAACAGCGTGTTGTAATTTTTTAATGTCTTTGCTTATATGTTTTGATTTTGGGGGGGCACTTTGCTAAGTAAAAGTGATATTAAGGTTTTCTTCAGTTTATATCTTGGTATCACTTACAAGGATAATTTGTGGTCAGAAATAAGAATCACCAGAGGGAATCAGTGAGGCCCTTGCTTTCTATAGTTAAATAATATAGTGAGGAAGAGGGGGCGCCTAGGTGGCTCAGATGGTTAAGCGTCTGCCTTCGGCTCAGGTCATGATCCCAGGGTCCTGGGATCGGGCCCCACATCGGGCTCCTGGCTCAGCAGGGAGTCTGCTTCTCCCTCTCCCTCTGCCTCTCCCACTGCTCATGCTCTCTCTCTCTCTGTATCTCTGTGTCTCAAATGAATAGATAAAATCTTAAAAAAAAATAAATTAAAAAAAAAATAATATAGTGAGGAAGAAAGAATGTGAGATTTAGAGTCTAAGCAACTCTATTTGCTCAGAAAATATGATTTGCCTGATTTTTTTTAGATTAAATTTTCTCAACTTTTTTCTTGCTTCCCCAAAACTAAGAGATAATGTTTAAAATTCAGCTATTTTTTTGTAATGAAATGAAAGCCACATGAAGGAAGTCTAATTTGTGTTATCTGAATAAACTGTATTTTTAAAACTAGTGTATCTTGAGTTTGAGTAGTCATTTCATGAACAAAAGTATTCCTTTAAATTCTTAAATATATCTTTAATTTATAGAAAGGATTTCAGGTTTTCTTAACATTTCTATATCTCTGGAAAAAATATTTTCTTATGCCTTTAGAGTTTTTATTAAATTTAAATCTCTCTTATTCTACATTCTAAATGGACTTTGAAATTCTCATGGGTTGATGTCCTTAGCTTACATAGGACCTACCATAATCCTGGGGACATCCAAGCATATCAGTAGAATTCAAGTAGCCTGGTCATCATCTTACCAGGGAATATGATGAGAGTGTTTTTTGCTGAGGAGAATCAGTATTACTGAGACTAGAATTTTATTACATGATTAATTTAACAGGGCTTGGGATATGGCTGGATATAGAGGTGGCAGACAGTACAGTGATTATTAATGTTTTCTTTTTCTGTTTTTAAGATTTTATTTGAGAGAGTGTGGGGGAGGGGAGCAGAGGGAGAGGAACAAGCAGACTCTACACTGATTGTAGCCTGACGTGGGGCTCGATCCCATGACCCTGAGATCATGACCTGAGCTGAAATCAAGAGTCCGACAATGAACTGAACCACCCAGGTGCCCCTAATGTTTTCTGATTTGAGCTAGCTTGATAATTAAATTAATAGGTTAGTTAATTTATTTGTATACAGTGCATATTTTATAATTGCTTATTGATGATAGCAAGGTTATGTTACTATAAACTATTTTTGAGATGTGGCATATTGCTTTTTAAAATTTTACTTAAAAAATTTTTATTCCAGTATAGTTAACATACAGTGTTACATTAGTTTCAGGAATACAATATAGATAATTCAACAATTCTATACATTACCCAGTGCTCATCAAGATAAACATACACTTAATTCCCTTTACCTATTTCGCCTTTCCCCCACCTCCCCTTTGGTAACTATCGGTTTGTTCTCTATAGTTGAGTTTGTTTTTTGGTTTGTCTTGCTGTTATTTCTTAAATTCCACATATGAGTGAAATCATATGATATTTGTCTTTTTCTGACTGATATACTGCACTTAGCATTATACCCTTTAAGTCTGTCCATGTTTTGCAAATGGCAAGATTTCATTCCTTTTTAATGGCTGAATAATATTCCATTACATGTATATACCACTTCTTTATCCATTCATCTATGGATACTTGGGACCCTTGGGCTGCTTCCATAATTTGGCTCTTATAAATAATGCTGTAACAAATATAGGGGTGTATATATCTTTTTGAATTAGTGTTTTATATTTTTTGGGTAAGTACCTAGTGGTGCAATAACTGGATCATATGATAATTCTATTTTTAGTTTTTTTGAGGAACCTCCATACTGTTTTCCACAATGGTGACACCAGTTTGCATTCCTACCCACAGGGTAGGTTCTTTCTCCACATCCTTGCCAACACTTGTTGTTTTTTGTGTTTTTTATTTTAGCCATTCTGACAGGTGTGAGGTGATGCCTTATTGTGATTTTGATTTGCATTTCCCTGATGATGAATGATGTTGAGCATCTTTTCATGTGTCTGTTGGCCATCTGTATGTCTTCTTTGGAGAAATGTCTGTTTATGTCTTCTGTCCAATTTTAATTGTATTATTTGGTTTTTCTGGTGTTGAGTTGTATAAGTTCTTTATGTATTTTGGATACCAACCCTTTATTGGATTTGTCATTGCAGATGTCTTCTCCCATTCAGTAGATTGTTAGTTTTTTAAATTGATTCCTTTGTTGTGCAGAACCTTTTTATTTTGATTAAATCCCAATAGTTTATTTTGCTTTTGTTTCCCTTGCCTCAGGAGATATATCTAGAAAAATGTTGCTTTGGCCAGTGTCATAGAGATTACTACCTGTTCTTTCTTCTACGATTTTTATGGTTTCAGGTCTCACATTCAGGTCTTTAATCTATTTTGAATTTATATTTGTATATGGTGTAAGAAAGTGGTCCAGTTTCATTCTTTTTGTATTTAGCTGTCCAGTTGAACATCATTTTTTGAAGAAAGATTTTTTTTTTCTATTGCATATTCTTCCTTCCTTTGTGGAAGATTAATTGACCTTATCGGTATGGGTTTATTTCTGGGCTCTTTATCCTGTTTCATTGACTTATGTGTCTGTTTTTGTGCCACTACCATACTCTCTTTGGATTACTACAGCTTTGTAGGATAACTTGAAATCTGGAATTGTGATACCTCCAGTTGTGTTTTTCTTTTTCAAGACTGCTTTGGCTATTTGGGGTTTTCTGTGGTTCTATACAAATTTTAGGATTGTTGGTTCTAGTTCTATGAAAAATGCTGTTGGTATTTTGATAGGAATTGCATTAAATCTGTAGATTGCTTTGGGTAGTAAGGACATTTTAACAATTTTTGTTCTTCTAATCCATGAGTGTGGAGTATCTTTCCATGTTTGTATTGTCTTCAGTTTCTTTGGTTTTACAGTTTTCAGAGTACAGGTCTTTCACCCCTTGAGTTAAGTTTATTCCTTGGTGTTTTATTATTTTTGGTGCAACTGTAAGTGGGATTGTTTTCTTCATTTCTCTTTCAGCTGCTTCATTATTAGTGTATAGAAATGCAATAGATTGGGATGCCTGGGTGGCTCAGTCATTTAAGTGTCTGCCTTTGGCTCAGGTCATGATCCCAGGGTCCTGGGATCGAGTCATACATTGGGCTCCTTGCTCAGCGGGGAGCCTGCTTCTCCCTCTGCCTGCCGCTTCCCTTGCTTATGCGTGCACGTGCTCTCACTCGCTCTCTGACAAATACATAAATAAAATATTTATTTTATTTTAAACCCTCCTGGTTTCATTGATCTGTTTTATTGTTTTTTAAGTATCTGTTTTATTTCTGCTCTGATCTTTATTTTTGCCTTCCTTCTACTGGTTTTGGCTTTTTTGTTCTTTTTCTAACTCCTTTAGGGATATGGTTAGGTTCTTGGAGATTTTTCTTCTTGAAGTCGCCTGTACTGCTATAAACTTCCTTCATACAGCTTTTGCTGCATCCCAAAGATTTGGACTGTTGTTTTTTCATTTTCATTTGTCTCCATATATTTTTTTGATTTCCTGATTTTTTGGTTAATCCATTCATTGTTTAGTAGCATGTTATTTAACCTCCATGATTTTTTGTTGTGGTTGATTTTTATTTTCATAGTGTTGTGGTTAGATAAGATGCATGGTATGATTTTGATCTCTTTGAATTTGTTGAGACTTCATTAGTGGCCTAATATGGGATCTCTTAAGAGATTCCATGTGCACTTGAAAAGAATATATATTCTGCTGTCTTAGGATGGAATGTCCTGAATATATGTTAGATACATCTGTTCCAGTGTGTCATTCAAAGCCACTGTTTCCTTGTATTTCCATTTAGATGATCTTTCCATTGATGTAAGTGGGGTGTTAAAGTCCCTCCTATTATTGTATTACTATCAGTTACTTCCCTTTTGTTTGTTATTAACTGCTTTATGTATTTGGGTGCTCCCATGTTTGGTGCATAAATATTTATAATTGTTATATCTTCTTGTTGGACTATCCCCTGTCCTTCTTTGTATCTTATTGTTACAGTCTTTGGTTTAAAGTCTTTTTTATCTGGTATAAGTATTGCTACTTGGTCCTTTTTCACATCTGTTTGCATGTTAAATTCTTCTCCATCCCTTCACTTTCAATCTGCATATGTTTCTAGGTCTAAAAGGAGACTTTTGTAGGCAGCATATAGATGGGTCTTGCTTTTTTATCCATTCCATCACCCTATGTCTTTTGATTGGAGCGTTTTTTTCTTTTAGCACTTTGAATATATCATGCTACTGCCTTCAGGCCTGTGAAGTTTCTGCTGAAATATTAGCTGATAACTTTATGGGATTTCCCTTGCAAGCAACTGTTTTCTCTTTCTGCTTTTAAAATTCTTTCTTTATCACTACTTTTTACCATTTTAATTACTGTGTGTCTTGGTGTGGACCTCCTTGGGTTGGTTTTGTTGGGGACTCTGTGCCTCCTGGATCTGGATTTCTGTTTCCTTCCCCAGATTTGGGAAGTTTTCAGCTATTGCTTCAAATAAATTTTCTGCCCCCTTTTCTCTCTTTTCTCCTTCTGACGTCCCCGTAATGAGAATTATTATGCTTGATCGTGTCTCTGAGTTCCCTAAGTCTGTTTTCATTTTGTATCATTTTTTTCCCTCTCACCTATTCAGCTGGGTTGCTTTCATTAGTCTGCCCTCCAGGTCGCTGATCTGTTTTTCTGCTTTTTCAAGTCTATTCCTCTTTAGTGTATTTTTAATTTCAGTTGTTGATTTCTTCATCTCTGATTGTTTCTTTTTTGTTTTCTGTCTTGTTGTAAAGAGTCTCACTGATGTCCTCTGCTCATCTCAAGTCCAGTGAGTATCTTTATGATCATTATTTTAAATACTCTATCAGGCATATTATTTACCTATGTTTTGCTTAGGTGTCTTGCTGTGCTTTTGTCCTCTTCTTTCATTTGGGACATATTGCTGTGTCTCCTCATTTTATCTAAGTATCCTTGTCTGTTTCTGTGTTTTAGGAAAGTCAGCTATGTCTCCTGCTCTTGAAAGTAGTGGCCTTATGAAGAGGTCTTGTACTGCCCTGTCATGCAGTGTCTCCGGTTCATTAGAACCTGGCACCTCAGGGGTGTCTCCCATATGTGTTGTGCATGCCCTGCTGTTGTGGTTGAGCTGATGTTGCCTTCAGTTTAGTCATCTGTAGCTGCTCTCTTTGCTTATTGTGGGAAGTGTTTGGTTCCTGTGCTGTTAGTGGGCCAGTCTGGGCCCCCTTGGGCTTGAGTTGTGTCAGACCAGGTGTTTGCCATGGATGCAGTAGCACTGAACTGCAGGGCTCTTTCTGTTTTGTCCCCTGAGAGGCTTTTGTTGGTGGCTTGAGCTTGTAGTCAGACTAGTTGTCTGCCCCCAGCTCTGCTGGAGCCACAATCTGACTGGTGTGTGTAGTTCTCCTTCCCTCTCTCTGGGGCAGGAGTCACTCCGGAGTGGTACTGGCCCCTGTTGGGGCTGCTCGCACACTGCCAGGCTTGTGGCATTGCTTTAGGTGGATCAGGCCAAGAGTGTATTAAAGGGGGTGGATCCACACAAGCTGTCAGCAAGGTTTATGCTGGTCTGCTGTGGAAGGAGATCTGGAGGGGGCATGTCTGCAGGAGAATGCAGGGTGGGGCTCATTTTTACCAAGTTAGTTAGCTAGTGTTGGTAGGGTGGGAGGCAGGGGAGGGAAGTGGCTCATTTGTTGTCTGTTCTCCCTCCCCCTGCTTCCAAGTCTCCCAAGGATCCCTGCACCTACAGTGCGTGCTCTGAAATTAGTAAACAGATCTCCGTCCTGTATACCCCAGGGGATTTTCAAGCTGCTGCTTCTATGCCGTATCTCTGTGGGGCTGTTTGTTGTACTGTCTCCTTAAGAACAGGGACTCAGTTTCCTCTTGCCCTCCCAGCTCTCCCTGAGCTGAGCCCATTGATTTTTAAAGTTCCAGGTTTTAAGTCCTGCTGGTTGTAAGAACTCACTCTTCAGCCCCTCTGGTTTTCAGAGCCAAATGTTATGGGGATTCTTCTTTCCCCTGTGGAATCCCTGATGTGAGTCTGTTTCACTCCTCCTTCTGCACGTGTGGTGTCCCTCCCTCCATTGGACAGTGTGGAGGTTCCCTTTAGCTCTGGACTGTATCTTTGTCCTTACTACCCTCTTTGATGTGGCCTCTTCTCTTTATTTAGTTGTGGAGAGTTCTGTCAGTCTTCATGTTGTTTTCTGGGATATTTACACTGATGTGAGTGTTATCTGGTTGTATCTGTGGGATGAGGTGAGCTTAGGATCCTCCTATTCGACCATCTTCCCCAGAAGTCTGGATGCCTTTTTTAGAAAGGCCAGTTTGTCAGGTTCCTCTCTACAGTTAAACACCTTTTCCCCCCCATTTATGGAGGGAGGAAGAGGTCATGTAACTGCCAGTTATACATGTTATGTTTATTAAGTATGTTGATAAATGAACTCTACTGTCTAGCAACTTGAAGGCTTTCCTGTTGGCACTTGCAGGTTCCTTGAGACTTCTGATTAAACCTTAGAAATAAAGGTAATTTGTTTATTTTTGGTTTCTAAAGGTACAGCTGCCTTGGAGCTCTGGGACTTGCTCGTGGTGAACACCTCTGACAAGACTTCAGTGTCTTCTGGTCACTTGCCCAGTTATTCCTTCTGGTAGGAAAAGGGCTTCTTAAAGCACATAGAAAGGTATTATGTCTACCTCATCTGGAGTTTTTAAAATTGTATTTTACGAAGTTGAGGAAGCTTACTAGGTTTCCAGTCCTGTATGTAAGGGGCTTGGAAGGTCATACTCCATCCTGACAAGTAAAAAGGTGAACAAATTGAAAATAAACAACTCTTGAAAAGTGAGGTCACAGGGCAAATCACTGCCCCCACAATTGGAGAAGACATGGAGAATCACAACTTGCCTAAGCAGAAAGTCAAGAGCAGAAACATTTATGGGAACCAGTGTCAAGGTAGGAAACCTAAACTAATTGATGGATTGCTGGAGGCTCAATGTAGACAAGTCTGAGAGCCAAAAATTCCAGAAGGGTGTAGTCATAGTGAGGCTTCCTTACACTTTTCTGAGTTTTATTTCTAAGAGCTCTACCAGGTTCTAACAGTGAAGATTGGAGAAAAATTCTCTGAGGCACCTGGCAGGAGGAGGGGAAAAGGAATCAATTGTAAATACGCCATAGCAAGCTATTTTTTTTTTTTTTTTTTTAAGATTTATTTATCAGAGAGAGGGAGAGAGAGCACAAGCAGGAGAAGCAGCAGGCAGAGGGAGAGGCGGGATCCCTGCTGAGCAAGGAGCCCGATGCAGGACTTGATCCTAGGAGCCTGGGATCATGACCTGAGCCGAAGACAGACGCCCAACTGACTGAGCTACCCAGGTGTCCCACAAACTATTCTTAACAAGGCCTGCCCTCAAGAGAAAGTATGTTACCAGAGCCTAACTTGGTTGGGCTTTATCAGAGTCTAATTGACCTGGGGGAAAGGAACTACCTAACTCCAGCTCCTTCTAGCCATCCTGTCCCACCAAAGGGGAAGAAAAAACTGAAAGTTTTTTGTGAAGTTTATATCCCAGGGGCACAGGCTCATTAAGACTGAGATCTGCTGATAGGATTATGGAACAATTCCTCTTCTCCCACACCTTACCACTACATCACTAAAGGCCTATTTACTGGCCTATTTACCTTTTATCTACTACATCATGTCCAGGTTTCAACAAAAAATTACAAAGTATACTAAAAGGAAAAAAACAGTTTGAGGAGACAGCAAACATCAGAACCAGATTCAGATATAGTAAGGATGTTGAAATTATCAGATTGAGACTTCAAACAACTATGACCAATATATTAAAGATTCTAATGGGGGTGCTTGGGTGGCTCAGTCGGTTAATCTGCCTTCAGCTCAGGTCATGATCCCAGGGCCTGGGATTGAGCCCCGCATCGGAGCCTGCTTCTCTCTCTCCCTCTGCCTGCTGCTTCCCCTGCTTGTGCTCTCTCTCTGTCAAATAAATAAATAAATATATATATTTTTTTAAAAGACTCTAATGGAAAAAGTAGGCAACATGAAAGAGCAGATGGGTAATGTAAGCAGAGAGATGGAAATTCTAAGAATAAAACATGCTAGAGATAAACATTGTAACAGTAACAAACATGCCTTTGATGGATTCATTAGTAGACCAGACATAGCTCAGGAAATAATCTCTGAACTTGCTATGTCAGTAGAAACTCTTAAAACTAAAAAGCAAAGAGAAAAAAGATTTTAAAAAATTGCATAGACTATCCAAGAACTGTGGGATGAGTACAAAAGTTATAAGGGGAATACTAGAATGGTAAGAAAGAGGAATAGAAGAAATACTGCAAGTCATAAGGACTGAGAATTTCCCCAAATTGATGTCCGATAACAAACCCAGGATCTAGGAAGCTCACATAAATGCCAAAAAAACCCACTAAAACCAAAACCACCACCACAACAAAAAAACCCACAACTACACCCAGGCATGTCATATTCAAACTGTGGAAAATGAAAGATGGAAAAAATCTTGAAGCTGGAGGAAAAAAAAGACACCTTACTTAAAGAGCAAAGATGGGTATTACATCTGACTTCTCAAAAGCAAGAAGAGAGTGGAGTGAAATATTTGAAATGTTGAGAGAAAAAACCCACCACCCTTGAATTCTGGAGCCTGCAAAATTATCCTTCTAAAGTGATAAAAGACTCTTCTCAGACAAAAATTGAGGGAATTTGTTGCCAGTTAGACCTGTGCAAGCAATGTTAAAACAAGAAAAGTTCTTCAGAGATAAAGTGATACAGGTCAGAAACTTGGATCTGCATAAAGAAAAGAAGAGCATTAGAGAAGAAATGAGTGTATAGGAAAAGCTTTTATTTTTCCTATTCTTAGTTGATTGAACAGATAAGTTTGTTTAAAATGACAGCAAACGCAACAGTGTGTGCAATGTATAGCTTATGTATAAGTGAAATTAATGACACCAGTGACATAAGGGACAGAATTAGGAATATCGGACTCTTCTAACCTGTGAAAGAGTATACTATTATTTGAAAGTGGACTTGAATTAGTTATATATGTACATTGCAGACTCCAGGGCAACCACTAAAAAAGGGAAAAAAGTATAGCTGATATGCTAAGAAAAGAGAGGAATGGAATCATATAATATGCTTAGTGATAACCACAAAAAATGGAAAAAGTAGAAAACAAAAATAGGAATAGAGAACAAAGACAACAAATAGAAAACAGTAACAGATACGGTAGATATTTCATCACCCTAAATGTCAGTGGTCTAAATATACCAATAAAAAACAAATTGTCAGTGGATCAAAAACAAGACCCAACCATATGTTATCTTTAAGAAACTCACTTTCAATATAAAGGCACATGCAGATTAAAAGTAAAGGGATGGAGAAAGATATACCATGCTAACATTAATCAAAAGAAAGTTGGAATAGTTAAATTAATTTCAGACAAAGCAGACTTCAGAGCAAGGAAGCTTATTAGGATTCTGTGGGTTAATTTGTAAATTTGGGCATATTTTGGAAATTACTGATCATTTTAGACTTTAAATTCCGACCTTTTCACATTTACCTCTAAATGTTATTGTCAGTTTTATCCAGTAGTTATGTTTTAGTTTCTAAGTCCATAACCAGTGACCCTGCAGGAAAAAAAAGTACAAATATTTTCAGGTAGAGACAGTTATAAAATTTTCCATGATAAAGTTCATTGTAAAAAAGAAAATTACTAGTACTTGTTAAAAATGACTTTGGTACAAACTGACCTTTCTGTTCTACTTAAGTTACTTCCTGTGACTCAATTATTTCTTCATCCATACAATAAGGGTAATAATGCTACTTTTGATACAGGGTTTCCTGAAGATAAAATAATGTGTATAAAGTATATAGCATATAAGTGTTTTTATTCCATAAAAAAATGTAGAAATAGAGTATTATAAAAGATGCAAATTTCATCCCAACCTTGCTATCCTATTTAGATTTTCTCCTCCTCTAACAGGAATAAGAAACCAAACTTATCATCCAGATGTGTTTATGTGAATATACATGTCTTCATATAGCATATGGAATTGGATGTTTGATTAAAACAGCTTTGCTATACAGAGATTGATTTATGAAACATGCTGATATTGGCCTGGTAATATGGTATCATTTTAATCATTTTTTTCCAGCCCAGTTAAAACTTCCCACTACTCCTTTGTAGGCCACAGGAGCACCTGAGATGCATGCATCCATTTATTCTTTAAATATTTAGTGAGCACATACTATATACTAGGCACTGTATGAGGTGGAGAGTCAGTAGTGAATAGTGCAAATTCCCCGCTTTCATGCAGTGTATATTCTCATGGGAGAAACAGATAAGAACTAAAAATAATTTTCAAATAGTGATAAATACTAGGAAGAAAATAAAACAAGTTTACATGATATTGGGGAGGAAAGGAGTGATTAAATTGAATAGTCAAGACAGGCTCTCAGAGGAGATGATTTTGAGCTGAAACCTGAATGACAAGAAGGAATGAGACACAAAGAATAGGGCAACAAGCATGCCAGGCAGATGTAACACCACATGCTAAGCCTCTGAGGTGGAAATGACTTAGCTTTATGAATTCCTAAGTAACTTGCATATAAATCCACTTAGTTTACTATTCACTAGATGAGCTCACCATTTGAAAGAAAATGCAGCGGATTCCTTTTTAATGTGATGATTTAAAAAATTGTATGTAGTGGTTCAACTATTGTGTGCTTAAGAATCATCTGGAGAGTTTAAGATACAGTTCCCTGATCTAAAAAAGCTGAACTTGTGAAAACAGTAGAATGGTGGTTACCAGAGACTGGGGGGTGGGGGGTGGGGATTGGGGAGATGTTGTTTAGGGGTACAGATTTGAAACTAGTAGACAAGTCCTGGAAAGCTAATGCACAGCATAGAGATTATCGACAATAGTATTGTATTAATAAACTTTAGAGTAGCTAAGAGACCGTATTGTTACCACAGAAAAGAAAGGATAATTATGTGATGTGGTAGAGGTATTAGCTAACACTATGGTGGTAAACATTTTGCAATATGTGCATCAAAGCAATGCATTGTATACCTTATACAGTGTTATATGTCAATTATATTTCAATTAAAAATATAGTTTCCTGGATTATATCCCCAGATATTCTGATTCAGTAGGTCAGGTGAGGCCCATAGATTTGCATTTGTAACAAACTCACAGATGATGCCAGTGCTTCTGGTTTGAGGACCATGCTTTGAGAACCACTGTTCTAACAAATCTGTTTTGGGTTTAGTATCCATTTGCTAGAAGTGAACCATGTCAGTATCTTCTTTCATGTAAAAAATTAATTTGCTCTGCAGGCTGCTCATCATGCAGTTTTTGTAAATGTAGTGGAAAAGCGTATGAAATATTAAAGGTAAGAATAGTATCAATGTTTCATGTTGAATTCATAGCATTTATAATAGCTTAATTTCAATATAGCCACTTAGTGAAGGGTTAATGTCATTTTTCATTTGGAGAGAATTTTTTTTTAAAAGATTTATTTGAGAGAGAGCGCATGAGCACACGAGTATGGGGAGGGAGAGAATCTTCAAGCAGACTCCCAGCTGAGTGCAGAGCCTGATGTGGGCTCCATCTTATACGACCCATGAGATCAAGACTTGAGCCAAAATCAAGAGTTGGATGCTCAAATGACTGAGCCACCCAGATGCTGCCACCCCTTTTCCCCTTTTTAGAGCATTTGGAGAGAATTTCGAAAATTATTTTTTTAAATGCTAAAAGGAATTTAAATGATAGGTTACCAAGAGATATTCTAAAATTATTTTTGTTTCTTGACTCAGAGATCACATACAGAGAAACTGTGTATTAAATCCTGTTAATCTGGAGACTGTGAGAAGGTTGTGCTTTTCATTAACTGTGCCATTCAGGAGGATGCTCAAGGGAAAGAGGTGGAGAAGGGAAGAGGAACATCAGGCTAGTCAGCCATATCAGCGCAAACCATTCTGGTCAGCAGGAGCTTGGCTGCTGCCGTCATACACCCTATATGACATATGTCAAGCCTGTGTGCTCCTGCCCCCAGTAGTTATTCTCAGGAAAGGAATTTATAAACACATTGCTTGTGCTTTGGACAGTGCGACCTTAGCATCAGGGTTAGCATGTGCAGGATGACACTGAGAACAGCCAACAGTTACCCAGCACTTACTACGTGCTATTGCTCTAAGTGCTTTAGATGATTAATGTA
The DNA here is from genome assembly GCF_002201575.2 of Neomonachus schauinslandi. Lineage (NCBI taxonomy): Eukaryota > Metazoa > Chordata > Mammalia > Carnivora > Phocidae > Neomonachus > Neomonachus schauinslandi. The sequence continues at coordinate 72,193,101 of NC_058407.1, read as the reverse complement.
ACCCCCATAACAAATATAGGAGGTAGATAGTAACATCTCTACTTTATAGACAGGAATTGAGGCAAAGAGTAAGTCAGTAATTTAGGTTACCAGGCAGTAAGTAGAAAAGCTGGGATTCAAAGCTGGCAATTTGTATTCATTCTGATTCCTTAAACAATGTACTATTTGGAGAAAAATCTCCAAAGGTCTTCAGAATTTGTGTCTATAGACCAGGTTAAAGTGAGATATCTGATTCTTCCTCTGCATACCTTTTAAGTAATAACTAACACAGGAATTCCACAATGTTTATTTTGTAGTCTTTCTGCTTAGGTCTGACCAGAAGACATTCCAAATGATGACGGAGAGACGACTATTGGTGTAGTCCACACAGAGAGAAGTTCTGTACTACTTCCTAGTTTGTGATCTTGGGCAAGTCATCAAAATGTTCTGAACTTAAGTTTAGTACCCATAAAAGCACTACAATGTTTACCCCACAGGACTGGATAGTTAAATGAGGACTTTGACCACTGATGCAAATATGTACTGCAATATTTAGGTGTCCTGGTGAGTAGAACCTTTATGCGTAATTTATGGGATTTTCTTTGGGTCATTCTGACTGTAGGATTTTTATCTTAGTTGCTGGCATCAAAATCCTTGATTAAATGCAACTCCACTTTTTTTTTTTTTAAGCAGGAGAAAATAAAATTTAATTTTGTGTGCATGGGGAAACCACCTAGACATGAGACCCCCATATTGTAAGCCTTTGGACAAGTGGATCTAGTGTCTTTATGGGATCTCCTCAGGCTGTTTCTACATTTGGGCTCAGGATGGCACACCCTAACTAACTATGGAGGTAAGTCTAACAGTTGCCCAGATCAAATAGTAGATAATTTCTCGCTAATAAAAGCTACAGTTAGGACAAAATGACAATGGAGAGCAATAGAATTCCAAAAGGAACTGTCAACAGGTCATCCAGCAGGTATTTTGTGTTATTTACAAAGCAAATACAGTTTTTGTCAACGCAACATAATGGCTTATGTCACACCTGGTATGTATGTATGTATGTATTATTTATTTATTTATTTATTTTAGAGAGCACAAGCAGGGGGAGGACAGCAGGGGGAGAGGGAGAAGCAGGCTCCCCACGGAGCAAGGAGCCCGATATGGGGCTCGATCCCAGGACCCTGGGATCATGACCTGAGCCAAAGGCAGACGCTTAACTGACTGAGCCACCCAGGTGCCCCATTGTCACACCTGTTTTGACAACAACCAGAAATAATATTTCAAGGGTTCCTAAAGCACTTCATTTCAAAGTTTTATATTTACTATTTAGAATAATTCCTTGGAACAATTTTTGGGTATTATAAATTTTTTTTAAAAGATAGTTGAGGGGCACCTGGGTGGCTCAGTTGTTAAGCGCCTGCCTTCAGCTCAGGTCGTGGTCCCAGGGTCCTGGGATCGAGCCCCTCATTGGGTTCCCTGCTCGGCGGGAAGCCTGCTTCTCCCTCTTCCACTCTCCCTGCTTGTGTTCCCTCTCTTGCTGTGTCTCTCTCTCTCTGTCAAATAAATAAAATCTTTAAAAAAAAAAAAAATAGTTGAGTTTACCCATTATTAAAAGAGGTAAAATATCATTAAAATGAGGACTGCATAAATACATAGAGATAACGAGGTAACTAATTTTGTAGATGCCTTTCCTGGGTAACCTAGATCCTAAAGTCAAAGGAAGAGAATTAGAGAAAATACAAAAGTGCAAAGGAGATAAATGACTAATGAATTGTCATAACTTTTATTTGATTATTTTCATTTACAGTTCTGGCACTGACACTTTTTTTAAAAAAAGATTTTAATTTTATGTAAAGATTGAACTTCAATAAAATAACTTAAAAAATTTACATATACATCACTAAATTTCCATAAAATATACAATACTTTTGATACAGCTATAGATTAGAATGACTTTGAAGGAAATGATACATATTCATAATTTTTAAGAGAGATCCCATATGTCACATGTAAGAATAAATATTTATATTGAATTTTCCAAGACATGGGAAATATTAAATACTATATAACATGCACTCAAATTAAAATATACATTTTGAAATACATATTTTAAAAGCATAAAACTTTTGATTTAATCTAGATGTACATTAGAGCTTCTAAATAGAAATTTGAACATTTATTACAAATAAAGATACTATAACATCAAATGAGATACAGTCCAAAAGCTGCTAGGAACCAGTTTGGACATGTAGAATATAAAGTTCTACTTTGGCTAGAGTTAAGTCTCATTTTTTTTAACCTTCAAATGAGATGGAATGATGTTAATTTTACTAAAATTGTAAAACTTCACAAAATATAGGTGTTTAAGTACTTGTAAGCTGCATTCCTTTTTCTCATACTGACATGACAAAAATCAAACACATGAACTGTGAAATAAATATATGAATATTACTACTAAATGAAAGTAGTTATTGAACATTTCATAGACCAAATCACTCAAGTGCAAGACTGCTTTATACATATAAAGATTTATAGGAAATTACACCATTTTACACTCACAGGCAAATTAAGAGGATAAAATTCTCTCATGTACTTCTGACCATCATTGACACTCTTACAAAAGAGCTCTTTAATGAGTATTGGCATACAAATATTTCCCTAAAAGATAACGTAAAAAGAGTTGATAGCAGTTAGCTATTTGGCATTTTAAAATGATTGCTATTTCCAGAAAACAACATTTCTCACCCAGAAGAACTGAATGTACTGATAATTGATACGTTGCTACCACCTGATCACTTCATCAAATTAGCTTAACATTTCTGTACATGAGGCTAAGAAAATTGATAAGAAAAGTGACAGAAAACAGGACATTAAAAATAATCCAGAGAAGAATTCTAAGTCTTTTCATAAGCAGCAGCTATACGTGAGCTATACATTTCATCCACTATTTAATAGATTTTGCTGTAAAGCACATGTTATGAATTCTCTGCCATGGGCCTGCTAGGTCATTGTTTTATTTGCAGTTAGTAAAAAGATATAAACTGAAAACTTGTTGCAACAAGCTGTATAAGTGAAAGCTGTAAGGTGCTTAGTATAATTTGAGATTTTATAACCAGGAGAGTGGTCAAAACAAAACTGATTATAACAAAAATCTCATTAATTTTTCTTAATTACTGTGCCTATAAAACAATCCTTCCATTCCCCCTAATTGCATGACAATATTTCTAAACTGTATTAGTGTCATTAAGTTGTGAGACTTTCTTAGATAAGATATAGTGTTTTTTTAGAATATCCTCCCCCTAGAATCTATGATTACATTTCAATTTTACTTTCCAATATAAAGCAAAAGGGTAAATTGTCAGTTTACATTTTTCCTGTTCATTCTTCCTCTAGATTATGGATTTTGAAATGATAGTAAACAACTTCTAAGTTTTTTGCTTTAATGGAATTCTCATTTTAGAGTGAATAATTTAAAAAATATTTAGATTCTTATATACTAAAATCTAGCTCAGTGGTAAAATTATGAAAAAGCACTTGACAGCATATGGAAGTATTACCGTTTAAATTTAGTTTTGATTTAGATCTTTTACAAATACATTAAAAATCATGTTTTGGGTAATTAACGACTAAGGTGCAACAGTCAAAATTATTAGGAATGTCTGTATTGAAGAAAACTATTAATACCAAATCTTTAAAATTTATCTGACATCACATTCAGACCTATGTGTTCAAATGCAGATAAGGGGTTATATTCTCTTTAGTCTATGGCAGATCTCATCAGCCACCAAGCTAAGCCTCAAATAGGGGTTATGACTTTCTTTACTATGTGCTCCTAAAACATAATATGTCTCTATTGAATGTGCAGCATGCTTAGAAGGAAAACTTAATTTCAGTTAAAAGCGTGATGCTTAATCTGTTTTAATATGGTAGTTCAAATCATACCATATATAAATTGTCCTACAAAATATATATTTGATGATATGTCAAATGGAATGTTTTCCAGTTGATAGTGGTAGCCAAAGATGCTGAGAACTTAAAAGGTACATAATATTAAAAAAACCTGCAAAATTCAAACGCTTAATTTTTAAATATACTATAAAGGTTCACCAAATCTAAAAATAATACTCTAATTGTATAAGGTTTCTTTTTAAGTAGTTGTTTTTAAAAAAATTATAAATAATCTTTATACTGTGCCACTCTGTCTTGTACTTCAAAGATAAGGAATATTGTCTTTATCACTATATAAATAACAATAGTTAACTAACAAATAGTCCTTTAAAGGAGAGGTTGAAGAGAATAGGGGAGGAGAACTGTGGCTAATTTTCCCTGTTACTCTGTGCATTTATGGATATAAAGTTGAATATACCGTTTGCTTATGTCAGGGAGAACAGGCCATGTTCTGCTTTAGGAAATAATAAAAGTCCAGTTGCTCCTTTAATAAAGTTACTGTGCATTCAGCCCAGCTGAGTACAGAAGCATAGAGTTAAGGCTATGTATATAATAAAGAGAAGAATAGAGGCAATTATTTGGATAAATCAGAAAAATACATTTTTAGAGAGCACTTTATTGGTCTAAATATTTTTTCTTCCCATCATATTCTGATTTTACCACATAATAGCTCATTTTCCACTTCACTTGTGTGAAGTATTACACAGATAAGAAATTTTTATGGGATAAGAAATATCAATAATTTTATATTAAGTCACATATGCTTTTCTGGGGGAAAATCAATATTAATATACCCTTAGAAATCAATTGTCAAAGCACCTAATTCAGGGGAAAAAACTCAATTTTTTTTATTGTATGAAATGATCAAAAGGAGAAAACTTTTTTTTTTAGCTGAAGGATTTTTAGGCCAGTAAAGTGACAGTTCAAGCACTGATCATACCCCCGGTGGCTATGAGAACAAACCTCCTTGGCTACATTCTCAGTTTTGATAATAGTGATAGGAATAAGCCAGACTTCAAGCAAAGAACAAAACATCTTGGAGACTGGCAGAAACACACACTGAATTTAGAGATAGCCATCTTTTCACTCCAAAGAGCACCTTAAAATCCATCAAACTTATATATTCCTATCTGGCCACAGATGATTCATTCATATTTTCACTGGAACTAGCAAGTAATTTTGTATATTCTGTATAGTTCCTAAGAGTAAAAATTAGAGTTCATTGATTAACGAGCATTAAAACCAATGAACACTTTGAGAAGACACTGTAGAAATGTATGCTATATTAGAACCATTAATCTGTTCCAATAGAAAACCCCAATTTTTAGACAAGAAGGAAAAAAATCCAAGCCAAGTATGAGAAAAAGGAAACACCCACAGACAAATCTGTATCTTTTTTTGATAAATTGTCAAGGAAAATGAGAAAAGGGTGTGCAAAATAAAAACGAGTTTATGTTCTTAAAGTAAGAAAAGACTAGTACTTTTAAGAGTTAATAAAAAGCTAAGGAAAAAATAAGTCTCACTATTTAAAACATCAATGACAGCAGGATTATCTGTCACTGATTTTCTTTCTTTTTTGTTTCAGGAATTATTTGATTAAAAGAAAGGGAAAAATAGTCTGCTAGCAGCTATTTATATTAAAACAAATGAAGGCACAAATTAGTAGGACTCCAGAGGCGATGAGTGAAGGCGTGGTGAGTATAAGGTGATTTTGGTATGAACAGAAACCCTGAAATATAGTTGAAGATCTGGTGCTATTTTGTGTTTACAGTTGCATACCTAAGTAACGAACTCAAATCAGGGATCCATAAAAATGTTTTCTTTCTTACTTTCTAGCAATAAAATATACTTATCAAAACTTGCTAGCTTAATTAAAAAAAATTAAAAAAAAAACAACAAAAAAAACTTGCTAGCTTATCTGTGCAAATGGATACTTATCACCAATGCAAAAAATATGTATGAAAATAAACCCTAAAAGACCTGCTTTTCATAATGTTCAAAAGGTCCTGTGTAGAGTCAGCTTCTGAAGAACTCTAAAGATCTGATTTGGAGAGAGAGACCAAAATGTGGAATCCAAAGGAGATAAGGACAACCGTGCCTCTGTGGGAGGCACTTTTGAATTTGTTGAAAGCTTAAATAGAATTTACTTTCTAATAGCTGATCACAGATAAGCTACTTGTCCTTAGGAAAATTTAGGGCCAATGGGCCTTGTTTTGACAGAAAACACCCTTGGATCTTATTCCAGAATCCTTCTTCATAAGTATATCCTACATATACGATTAAGCTAGATTAGCACTGACTCTAATAATTATATATGGTTTTAGGAAAAAAAGATACCACTGAAGTCACTGGATACAATATTCATTTTAGACTACCTCAGGAAGGAATTACATACATTTGTTCAATAATTATTAGTTTAAAATCTCTAAATATTGTTTTACATTTCTGCTTGTGAAAAAAAATGTCATCATGGTTGTATCTTCCTCCTAATCAAGTATTCTAGAAGATGAGGTCATTCAAAACTAGACTGTGGAAAGAACGAGATTAAAAGCAGGGCATTGAGGTCACCAATTGCTGCTTTTGTCCCCCAGGTTTGTTTAAATACCTAAATATATCAGCAGCTGAAAATTATTCCACATCAGAAGCATCGTTGTCAGAAAGATGATAGTTACTTCCCTTCACCCGAATATATTCAATATATCTCCCTTCATCAGAATCTGAAGCGCCACATGTACATAACCTGTTATCAAAGAGTGATTCAATTTCCTCTAATTTTTTCCCTTTGGTCTCAGGAAGACAGCCATAGATGAAAAGGAGTCCCACGCCAGCGAATCCAGCATAAAGGAAGAAGGCTCCTGCAATGGAAAATAGTACATATTTGTACGTACAGTCCTAGGTTGGAAAGAGTACTTGATTTTGACTTTTCTTTCTGGTCAATCGTGTAACTGTGGTCTGACATAGAATCAAAAAATAACTACCAGCCTGCTTTACTGCTTTATTGTTCTAGCTCTGTGAACATAATACAATTTATCTTTCTTTGAAGATTTTATTCATTTATTTGACAGAGACATAGTGAGAGAGGGAACACAAGCAGGGGGAGTGGGAGAGGGAGAAGCAGGCTTCCCGAGGAGCAGGGGGGCCCGATGCAGGGCTCAATCCCAGGACCCTGGGATCATGACCTGAGCCGAAGGCAGACACTTAATGACTGAGCCACCAGGCGCCCCCAATTTATCTTTCTAAGCTCAAGTCATGTAATGTCTAACTCAAGAAGAATGATAAACTGGGTTCAGACATAACTTCTACTTTGAATCTCTCCTGGCTAGAGATCATTGTTCTCTCCTATGTACTTTTACAGCACTTTGCTGAGAACCCCCATCATGATAAACAAGAAGTATAATTGGGTGCATGAATTTATGTCTGTCTTGTTTACTAGACTGCAGGCATTTTGAGGGAGAAATTTCTCATTTATCTTGTATTTCTGAAACCACATACAGTGATGCCACTGAATTCATGACTCAGCTAAGTACATGGCAACTGTTATCTTTCCAATCTCTCATGCCCAAAGTCTAGGAGTCAACTTTGACTTTCTTACTCTCCCGCCCAATATCCAATCTGTCAGGAGATCCTCTTGGATCTACCTTCAGAATACCAGAAATGACCACTTTTCGCCATTCCACTGGCATCTCTAGCTTCAGGGCCATCCTCTCTCATCTGAACTATTGCAGGAGTCTTTTAATTAGTCCCCTTGTTCCTTTTCTTAGACCACTAAGGTCCCTTTTTGTTTTTGGTCCGTAGCACTTCTCACCATCTGACATACTATAAAGCTTATTGTTTTGTTTCCCTTGACTAGAATGTAAGTAAGTCCCACGAGGTCAGAGAATTTTGTTTTGCTGTAACACTATGCATGCCAATGCAGCATAAATAAAAAGACCTTAGTAGTACCTGGTTGTGTTTTCTAAGTGTCAATGCAGCAAGCCTAGATGGATGAGATAGATGTGACTTGTCTATATTCTCTACATATTTCCAAGATGGTCTTTCCTTTATAATAGAATTCTCAATTTAAATATAAGACCCTAACTACAGTGGAGTTCCTGCCTAATTTGAGGCCTTAAATCCAGATCATCGTGGTGAAGGAAGATGACAAACTAATATAACAAATGACTGCAGAAAGGCTATCAGTTTGGGAGTTGGAAGGTCTGGGTTTAAATCTTTCTGTCTGACTTCCAGTCATTTAACCTATTCTCTGTGCCTCAGTTTCCATGTCAAGGAAAAAAAATGGTTCTCAGCTTCTGTTTAATTTATAATTCTATAAATTTTATAACCCAAATCAGGAGCAGGTAGAGAGATGGTATGAGGTGCTTGAGAGGGAGATGTGCTCTTCTGTTTCAGTGTCAAAACTGATTTCCTCGAGGCCTGAGTTGGCTTGTTTGTATTTGGGTTCCCAATGCCTAGAATGGCACCTGACACACTGGAGGGTCTAGAAATAAATGTGCTCTTACTGACTGCCAGATGGAATACTCTGGGTAAACAGATTTGAAATAAAGGGCTAAACTAGACAACATAAAGACATATTTCAAAATTAAGCTTTAAGCAAAATTAATATTTCTCTGTTCTTTTGAATCATTACAGAATAGGAAAGACATTATTAAGACTACTTTCTCTTTTTTTAGAGAGAGAGAAGGCACATGTGTGAGTGAAGGGGCAGACGGTGAGGGAAGAGAATCTCAAGCAGATTCCCCGTTGAGTGTGGAGCCCAATGCAGGGCCTGATCCCATGACCCTGAGATCATGACCTGAGCCAAAACCATCGGACATTCAACCGACTGAGTTACCAGGGGGCCCAAAACTACTTTCTTAAAGACATGCCTATAAGCAGCCATTTCAGGAATATCCACAGAAACATTTCTTGGGAAGGCTCAAGGAAAACTATGGAGGAAAAATGCTGCTGAACTGGCCACCTGGAAGAATCTGCTCTGGAATGAGGAGGAGTTATGAGAAAAGTGAAAAAGAGGTATAAATAATGAGATTTCGAGAAAATGACTAAATCGTGACATAGTTGCCATACAACTCTTGAGCTGGGCTGGTATAAATCATTCTCAGTTTAAAAACACAACTCCATTTACAAATGTAGGGGTCCCTTTATTTCATTTGTTTGGTTCATGTTCAACAGACCTATTTTTTACGTCTTCTACTTGGTAAATAACCAGAAAACAGTACTAGGTCACCAGGGATGCATGACCGAGCGTTACAGTGAGAGGTGGGGATCATGGCTCTGCAGAGTGTGGATCGGAAAGTCACAGAGTGAGGCAGGCAGACTCCTGGGAGAGTTTCTTAAATTCTTGTGACCTTGGTTTCCTCATCTGTCTAATGGGTAAAATAACTGCTGCCCTGCCCAACTGCTAAGAACAGAAATAATGTATGTTACATGCCTGTTAGAATTCTGGAGGTTGGTTACCCAAAAAAGGGATAGCATTATCAAATTCAACTAAATGATTAAGGAAGAAGGGTTGCTATTAGAATAGAATGACATTAGTAGGACTTAAAACTTGGGAAAGTTTTCATGAAAAAGGTGATACCGACAAGCTAGGTCTTGGATAATGTGGGGATTTAGGGAAAAAAATGAAAGGAGATAAAGTACCGTGTTTGATTACAGAGAAGTGAAATTTGTGGGAAGAGAAATGGGATCTTTAGCAGGAAGGGACAAAGAAAGGATGGTAATCATGATGATAACACAGAAAAAATAAGTGCAGATGGTAAAACATTTTAGACTAAATCAGGCTGCTAAACTCCAAAATCTCTTAACAGAGCAAACTAGGTTTGGCTTTATAAAATACAATCATGTTTCACAATTTAGGAACAGTGGCATAAAGAAAAATAACAAATCAAATCTATCAGTCCTCAACCCCTACAGTTAAAAACAATTAGATGGATTAAAGATTCTTAAAGGCGTGGCTTTACTTGTTACCCAGATTCCCAAGCCAAACAACATCAAGAAAATCCTATTAAAATAAAAGACCCTTTTATAGAATCTAAAGAACGCAAAGCAGGTAAATAGCAAAACTTCTTAAGGGTGCTCCACTGGTGAGACCTGTGGTTCAGCCCCAGAGGCAGGAGCCAGCAGGGGGGCGCTGTGACCTGCTCTAAGTAATGGCCAGGTCAGTTATGTAAACTTACTTATTTCTCCTTGGAATGAAAGTGGGAAAAAAAAAAAATGTCTGTAACGAGTCTGTCAGGATTGTTAAGTGCAGATATTCCTCAGCTTTATTCTGAAGAAAAGAAATCTTATTAGAGTCCTATATTAAGTTTCAGATTTAACACAAATATTTAATTGAATTATATAAAATGAGGAATCAAAGATCATGTGTGACTGAATTTCAGTATCTCAGTATAGGAACTTTGATACACTGCTTTCCAAGGGATCTATATAGTAGATTTGGTATTTAGTACAGTGCTATACATAAAATGGTATACTGGTGACAGTTTTTAGTAATAAACATTAGTGAATGGGGTCCAAGGCAGACCTTTCTAAGCAGTATAGCTTAGAAAGGAAACAAAATTTGAGGTTTTATGAAATAAGAAAGGAGGAAATAAAAAACCTGCATATTTCAAGAGAAATACTTCAGTATGGTATATGTTTGTTAAATCAGGAATAGAAACATGTATGTTACATAAACCAGTAACATGTAGATTAAAATTCAAATCCAAAAACAGGGAAAAAACTTCACCTGAACGTAAATATTGTTCCACTACTAGCAAGCAGTAGACCTAATGGACCAGTGTGCTGACATAACAGAAGCTTGGCTTAATGCAAAGCAAAAAGCTGCTTCTAACTGGATATATATATAGTTTTTAAATTATATTTTATTAAATTTTATTAAAATATTTAAAATTTTATATTAAAATATTTTGTATCATATATAAAAATGTTTATAATATTTATATATTATATATTTAAATGGAAGTGCAGTTGACACAATTTACATTAGTTTCAGGTGTGCAACATAGGGATTCCACAACTCTGTACCTTATGCTGTGCTCACAAGTATAGCTACCGTCACCATACAGCACAATTACAGTACCATTGACCATATGCCCTATGCTGTACTTTTCTTTTTTTTTTTTTTTAAAGATTTTATTTATTTGACAGAGAACACAAGCAGGGGGAGTGGGAGAGAGAGAAGCAGGCTTCCCATGGAGCAGGGAGCCTGATGCGGGGCTCGATCCCAGGACCCCGGGATCATGACCTGAGCTGAAGGCAGACGCTTAACGACTGAGCCACCCAGGCGCCCCCCGCCCATGCTGTACTTTTCATCTCCCTGACTTATTCATTTCATTACTGAAAGCCTGTACCTCCTACCAATCATTTTGCCCATTCCCCCCCCCATTCCCCACCCCTCTGGCAACCACCAGTTTGTTCTAATTGGATATTTCTGAAAGAAGCCTGGCTATGCCCCATTTAAATTTTACTTCTGTTGCCTCATGTTGTTTCGGGCAGCATAAATTTGAGAGGAGCTTTGGTAACAAAAGCCTTGCCTTGTAGACTTTTGGTCTATGACTTAATAAAAAATACTTTTTCAGGATGTTAATCTATATTTAGGTCTTTAAATATTTAAGAATTCTCCAAAACAAAAAAATTAAGCATTCTCAAGAATTAGCAAATATGGGTAAGTATTGTGTAAAATTTATGTTCTCAAAAAGAAAGCTTTAATTGCCAATGGGTTAAAACTGAATATACAAAATACATATCCAGTTTCAAATGCCAGTGTATTAAGTTTTTTAATAAAATGTTTCTAAATTTCTAAATGTTCATTGGGAGAAACAAAGAGTTTTATAAAGATAATAAAAATAAATACCAATATAGGATGTTCAGAAGAGAGAGGAGGAATAGATTCGTATAATGTTTCCTCATATTCAAAATTCTTCTGCATATTTATTCGACAGACACTTCTGAGTGCTTATCAAATGAACAGGATGCCCTGGAAGGCATTGGGAATATAATGGTGAACAAGGCATAAGTCCTGGCCTGAGCTCCAAACATTTATGGTCCAACTGTGAGGTGTGTGCGATGGGGAAGGGACCAGAGAATGGCATAAGCAAGAGACACTCCATATACATACAGAGACTTATGGGGAGAGTAGAATAAAAACCTCACATTTCATCTTTTAGAATCCTATAAACTATAAACTCATAATGAAGAAATTCTGTTGCTAAAGAGAAAATCTTGTCATTTTAGTAAAGTTTCATTTTAGAAGTTTTTTCCTGACTCAGCCACTTCCTAATACTGTTTTGAGTTATGGTCCACACATTTCCGCTGTCAGGTTTATGCTTCAGGCAGTGGTGGGTGCTGCTCTGAGTGGACGCTGAAATTAATATGCCGTGGCCTGAACAGCACAGATGACATAGTGGAAGGCATAAATCACAGCATGACCTTTGGGGGATCTCCTTGGACATGACTCCATCTCCGTCATGAGACATCTTCAAGCATTAGCCCTTACATTCCCTGCCTGCATCCTTTCTGCCATTCTCTCTTGTTTTATGTTTCTTCATTAAACTAAAAGCACGCTATGAAGATTTCCAACTGGGGAGATAGCTGGGAGATGTTTGGGTTGGAAGGTGGGAGAAGGCTATAAAGCACTGAGGGACAAGAAGCAATGCTGCTTAGGAAAGGAGAATTCCTTTTATCTTTTCCAAGTACATTTTCATGGCCTTTGGGGAATGAGAGACCCACATAGAGATTACTTATAATAGCAAAAATATAACCACTATACTTTTAAACACAAATGATTGCATATATAAAAAAAGGAGGAAAAATAAAAATGAAACTATAGATGGGAATAATAATCTCTTACCATAGTATGTAAGATACTCTGCTGTGTGTAAAAATGTCAGTGAAACCAGAACGTTGAAAATCCAATTTATTCCAGATGAACATGCATTTCCTGTACTTCTTCCCCAAAGGGGATATATTTCAGAATTCACAGTCCAAGGCATTGGTCCCATTCCTGAGAAAAACATAAAACTAAAAATTTCAGTAAAATAGTTTATAAGGAATTTGAAAAAGAGTAGTTTGTCCTCTAAAAAGAGACACTTTAAATTAAACACAACAACACAAAGCCTTTGTTTACCAGGTGCGAAGAAAACAAGATATAAAATAAGGCCCAGAAGTGCAGTCCAGGAGTATGGCGTAGGGCAGAAATTGTAAGCCCAAAATACTTCTTCTGTTTTAAATTTGGTTTCATTCTCACATCTGAAAAATAATGCAATATAAGTATTAATGTTTTAGGGTATAGTTGCAGAAATTCAATGTGCTTATCTTGGAAATATCTGAAAGTTCCTTAATATCATTAAGGAAAAGGGTCCAAGATGTTTTTCTTGAAAAAAAATTAAGATTTAAATATACAGTATTCGCTGTAAAGCTCACATAGAACATCTTAGATCTGAATATAACTCAAGAGAAAAACAAAGAAATGTACTGTGTGTACAACTCAACAGCAAAAAAAAATCCAATTAAAAAATGGTCAGGGGGGATGCACCTGATTGAGCATCTGATTCTTGGTTTCGGCTCAGGTCATGATGTCAGGGTCCTGAGATTGAGCCATGCAAGTCAGGCTCCGCGCTCAGTGAGATTCTTTCTCCCTGTCCCTGTCCCCTCCCCACTCTCTCTCACTAAAAATAAATAAAATAAATGGTCAGAGGATCTAAATGGACATTCTCCTAAAGGAGACATATAGATGACAGGTACACGAAAAGGTGTTCAACATCATTAATCATCAGGGAAATACAAATCAAAAGCACAATGAAATATCACCTCCCACCTGTTAGAATGGCTACCATCAAAAAGATGAATAACAAGTGTTGGTGGGGATGTAGAGAATGAGGAACCCTTGTGCACTATTGATGAGAATGTATATTGGTGCAGCCACTATGGAAAACAGGATGGAGGTTCCTCAAAAAATTAAAAACAAAATTACCATAAGATTTGGCAATCCAACTTCTGGGTATTTATCTGAAGAAAACAAAAACACTAACTCAAAAGATATATCCACCTGCATGTTCACTGCAGCATTATTTACAATAGGACATGAAAGTAACCTGAGTGTCCACTGATGGATGAATGGATAAAGAAAATGTGTGTACATACACACACACACACATACAAATATTATTCAGCCTTAAAAAAAGGAATTTTTGCCATTTTTAACAATATGGATGGACCTTGAGGGCATTATGCTACGTGGAATAATACCATATGATCTTGTATGTGCAATCTAAACAAAAATACTGAGCTATGGTCTTAGATACAGAAAACAGATTTGTGGTTGCTGGGGAACGGAGTTTGGAGAATTGAAATGGGTCAAAAGGTACCAACTTCCAGTTAAAAAATAAGTCATGGAAGGTATTGAACTGCATGGCCACTACAGTTAATAATACTGCATTGCATGTTTGCAAGTTGCTAAGAGAGTAGGTCTTAAAAGGTCTCATGACAAGAAACATTTGTAAATAATGTATGATGATGGACGTTTAATGCCAAATCATGTTGTCCACCTGAAACTAATACAATGTTATAGGTTAATTATATCTCAATAAAAAAACCACATTGTGTTTTATACCCACTTCATATAAGTCAGACATGATTTCCAGTTAGTCCTCGAAAGCTACAGTAACACTTTAAGACTGCCGAGAGTCTGTCGTGGTAGAAAGACCTTAGAATTTGCAGTCAGGACAAGATTGAAGTTCCCAAACCAGATTTTTTTTTTTCATCTGTAAAATGGGGATAATACCTTAAGGATTAGAAGGGTCCCTTGTAAACAGGTGATGGCATAGATGTGGGGAGGGAACAGTGCTTATATCTGATTCCAACTAACACTTTCCCTTCCTGCCGTGTGTCCTTGCTTCTGTCTCAGTCACTCCTTAGTGACTTTGCCTCCTAGTTCTATTGTCAAGCGAAGTCTCCTCTGGTCTTAGATTGACTCTCAAGTTAAACTTCCAATTCTTTACCTTAATTGAAACTGGAATTGCCCATGAAGACACAACCAGCCTCACAAACACTCTTGCCCTCATTGTCATTTTTAGACTAGTGTTCTGCCTCTATCAACCTCTGATGTTTGAACCTTAACATTTAAGCCCTGTCCTTGCTGGTCTGTTTATGACCTCCATCATCATAACACCCCACCTTGTCTTCCTGAGTTGAGTGCCTGGTCAGTCATATCCTCTACTCCCTCACATCCTCTGCCACAGCTGTTTATTTTTACTTCTGGCCCATATAATACTTTAGCTTAATAGTTCTTTATTTAGCCTCTGAAATAGTTCTTTATTTAGCAACTTTCAAACATGCAATGCAGTATTATTAACTGTAGTGGCCATGCAGTTCAATACCTTCCATGACTTATTTTTTAACTGGAAGAGGGCATTTCGCTTGATTTGGAACTATTTTACTTCAAGGTCTCAGCATTCCTTTTCTGATAACAAGCATTCCTTTTCTGGTAACAAGCATTTTATTTCCTCATTTCTGATCACTTCCTCCACACCCAAATCACAGTCTTTAGATTCTAAACTCACCTCAGCTTTCACTTAACCTCATCACTCAGTGTAGACCATGCCAATACTCTGCCGGTCTCTAGAATCCATCTTTCCTTCCTCCATGCTTATCTGCCATCCTCACGATGTCAGTTTCCAACCATGCACAGTACCATTTAACTGCCTTCAATTACCACTGGGCTAAACTTTGCTCAACTGTTGCATCAATTAATTAAAATATGTACTATCTTCTAGTACTGAAATCTTTCCCTCTTTCTCACTACTATGAACTTGGGTCCTTCTTTAAGAAGAAAATGGAGGACATTCAATTTGAACACCCTCAATTTTACTCTCTTGAACCTCTTGTTTTTCTGCATTTTCTTTCGGGGCTCTTCTCCTACACCTCCATTAGTAACATGTCTCTTGCCTTTTCTAAGGACCTGTACCCCCTTCTCCTTCTGTCTCTGCTGGGGTCACGTTCCATCAGCCGTCTGTCTCTTTCTGCCATTTTCAGTTTTTTCTGACATGAGCCTTCCTTTCTGTTTATGACACACAAGCTTGCTGCTACTCAACTGTTCAACCCCTCTCGTATTACACTACTAGTTCATCTCCAATTACAGAGAAATTTATACTGGTGAACTCTTCATCCTTACAACCTACTCTTTCCTTCCTAGGCCAGCTCCCCCGTCCACCCATAGACCAGCTGACTCTGACTCACTCAGGCTCTGTTTTCCTGAATCTACTCACCCAAAAGTTAGACCTTCTAACCGCCAAATTCACTTATCTTGCCTTGATTTTGAGGTTCTTTGATTACTTTCTGGTGCTTGGTATTGCTGACAGACCTTTTTTCTTCTCTTTCCCCTTTGCTTTTTACAGTTATATCTTCATCTTCTCCCTCTGATATATATGTCTTCATTGCTTTTTAAAGTGTCTCTTCCTCCCCTCAACCTCTAAAGGGGTGTTTTAAGGTTCTATTGTGGGGTCTGTCCCTTGTCTCTTAAACATCTCATCTAATTTTAATTAAATTTTTAAAAGAAAGGAAGACTGCCACATGCAGTGCCTCACTGGGATGTGTCTGGAGTCTTGGAATCTTGACTACCCTACATTCTCCTACAAATTGAACTTGAGAGCTCGTTTGGAGGTTCTGACAGGTGCACAGCTTCTCATATACCCTTGATGGAAGAACAATATCTGGGAAGGTCATCCTCTTTGAGTGTACAGCTACAGGAGAGATGCACATGGAAGGGTGAGGAAGGAGACACATGTCTAGCCGCCAAATCAGCCAAATCAACCGTGGCGATCAGTGGGGTGACATATCACTGCTAGATCACCCTCATACCCATCTCATCTAATTTTAGAGATTGATAGTTTCCACATGGATGCTCCCTGATAGTTTATTCTAGCATTGACTTTTTTTCTTATGCTCCATTGATGGAATTTAGGTACCTGCTGAATTATCCACTATTATCACAGGCTGTTGGAACATTAACTGTGTAATGCATACTGAGTGCTTAGCACACTGCTCGGCACGTAGTGTATGCACAGTATTAGTGTAATAGTGCCTCTCGTGACATTTCTGTTTTCGATACCACCACCACTCCCTGAGTTGAAATGGGTTAAACTCTTGCAGTTATCTTCAATATTTTCTTACCCATCTTTCTTTAATTGGACTTAAAAGTATAGAGGATTTTAAGAAGAGTGGCTAAGACTATGAGCTCTGGGACTGACATCCTATGTTCAAATCTAGGTTGGGACACCCAGATTTGAAGCTGGGATATTTGTGACCTACGTACTTAACTTTCAAAGCCTGTGTCCTCATCTGTGAAATAAGGATTTTCCTGGCACCTACCTCATACAGTTATTTTGAGGCTTACATGAGATGATGTATGCAAAGAACTTCACATGATGTGGGTAAGAATTCATAATTATATTGCCTAGACATAGTTTCTTGAATCTGCCTTTTCTATTTGCATTAATACCACCCCAGTTCAGACAGTTTGTCTCATCAACTGCATTTGTCTCCTTGGCAGACTCTGGAGTAGTCTCTCCGTGATCCATTTCCTGATACTCATCCTCTTCTCTAGTCCTCTCTCCTTGAGTGTGGGAGTGACCTGTGACTTGTTTCTAACAGAACGTGGCTGAAGTGACAGGACGTATGTGATTATGTAAGCTGCTCCGCGGAAGTCTCTCACTCCGTTGCTGGCTTTGAAAAAGTAAGCTGGTACGTGATGGGATGCCAGTGTTGGGATGCTCATGGGAGGGACTGAGAGAAGTCTTTAGGAGCTAGGGGTAGCCTTTGATTGACAGCAAGAAACTGAAGTCCTTGGTACAAAAGTTACCGAATTCAGCTAACAAAATCTTCCTTAGCTGAGCCTCAGAAACAACCACAGCCCAAGTGAACACTCTGTAGCCTTGTGAGACCCTAGGCAGCGGGCCTAGCTAAGCTGTGCTTGGACTGCTGGCCCACGGAAACTGGAGTATAATTAATGTGTGTTGTTTTAAGTAAGTATGTGGCAGTATTACTGTAGCAGCAAGAGCAAATAAATATAGTCTCCTAATGATTTTCCCTGCGTCTCGCATTCCTTTCTTCAAACTACCGCCCCACCAAGTTGAGCTCTCGAAAGCACTGCTCTGGCCACCTCCCTGCTCAAAAACCTTCAGCCCCCTTATCCCAACTGCCTATAAAATGGGGCCTGCAAAATTTAGCTGCAGCCTACCTTGTATCTTATACTCCTGTATACAGTCCTTTTCTCCAAATAATTATACTACTAATTTTTTGAACCAACTTCCCAGCCCCGGGATGTTCTACTCATGCCATTTCCTCTAACTGAAGGCAAACTCTCACTCTTGATCTCCACTGTCACAGTCTAGCTCGGCCTTCAAGGTGAGTACAGATGCCACCCACTCACCTACCTGAAATACTCTGTTCTCTCAATGGATTTCCATTTTCCTCACTTACATCATTATCATGTACGTGCTCTGAAATCTCCTATCTATATATTCTCCCTCTTTTACTGTCCTGGACTCCCATCCGAGGCAGCACAGCACAAAGGTTAAGATCTAGAGTTAGGCTGCACGGTTTTGTATCTAGGTTCTGTTACTTACCAGCTGTGTAACTTCGGGCAAATTAGTCAACCTCTTTGTACCTTGGTTTTCTAATCTATATAAAGTCCCTAATAAACTTGTTACAAAGATTATATACAGTTGTAATTGCATGGCACGAAGAAAGTGATTTAAGTGTATGCCAAAAGAATAGCCAGTTTTGTATCCTCCACCTGCCTTTTCTTAAATCTCCACCTCTAGTTCATACTAGTATTCTCTATGGACATAAATGAAGCCTTCACACTGAACTGTGAGTAGAAAACAGCATTAGAAATCCCCTGATCAATAATCTTCCATCTTCATTCCTCACCAAATAGTCTTTTGAATTATATAAGAAAAGGGACAGGGAGGGAGAGGGAGAGAGCGAGAGAGAGAGAGGAGTGAAAAAGACAAACAGGCAGGTTTCTGGGGAGGGAAATGCTTACATATACTCAAATCACTAAAATTCACTGAAAAATTCTATTCTCCATTTTCATTCATTATTATCAAAGTCACTTAGAGGATCTCTTTTGCTGGAACAATGGAAAGCAGCATATTTTAGGGTGAGCTCTGTGCTTGGCTGGGTGTAGTTTTTCACTGTTTGGCCATGCACGTTTATGTGCGTAAAAGGGCGAGTAACTCCTCATCATCCTCATGCTGATTTTAGGAAAGTGCCACAGGCTCTGACTTGGCAGAGTTACACACTCAGCAGTACGCAGACCGCTAATGACTAAGATGGTGACATCACCTGACCTTTAGAATATAAACACTGGAAATCCCAACTAAAAGATAAAAATGTATATTCCAAATGTTATTGCAAAATACCCTCATGTTTTCCTGGCTGAGTGACTGCGGGTGGAAGAACATAATGCTCCAGAGAAAGAACAAAAAATACTTTCACATCAGTGTGTGGGCTGGGATTAGAAAAAGCCATGCTCTTTGACGGGACACCTCACCACATTCTAGAGCAAAAACCAGAAAACGGGCGACGATACCAGGAGCTGTGCAGAGAGGCTGCTGCAGCGGAAAGAGCAGCAGAATCACGCAAGCAGGCAAAACAGGTCTCACTTTGCCAGAGACAGAGGACTACTCAAGCGAGCGAGCGAGCGAGCGATAGGACGAACACCTGCCATGCAGACCATAAACGATCAGTTCGCTGTTCCAGCCGCAGAGCCCACAGTGCTGCCTTTAATAACGCTTCTAGAAATTAACAGCTCTCTTCCAAGGTGGAACAGTTCTCCCTTGCCTACTCAACACCCACTCTAACACCAGTTCAAATGTAGAGCTATTCTGCCTATTGTGTGTGTGTGATCTCTCTCTCCATCAGATATCCAGAGAAACAACCAAAGGAACTAAGTGCTACAACTGCTCTTGCCCCAATTAACCATAAGCAATTTGTTCTGTGCTTCCTACACAGCACATGCTTTTCTACTGCTCCTTTATTCACGATGAAATGAACTGCTTTATGTTCATAGGTGGGGGATGCTAGAAAATACAACCTGTATTTAAAATGCAAAACTTCAAATTTTATTTAGCCAATCTTAATTGTTGAGAAACCAAGAGAACTCTGCCCCCATCCCAGAGTTTACAAAAAGATGTAGGGTTTTGGAGAAGGGAAAATAAAGCTTGCTAGGGTTTGCCTGCCACATCTACCATTCTACTGAGTTTACTGTACGTAAATTCATTACTGGGAAGTGGGAGTGAAGCATGATTTCATCTCTAGTTCCTGATGTAGGTCTGTGATTTCTTTGAAGAACATCATTAAGCTGTCACCTCAAAACAAAATAGACACCCCAAAGGGTGAACTTTAATAGTTCTTTATCTATAGGAATTTATGATCTGATTACACAGTTAGTCTGAGCATGGTGGTAGAGAGGTACCTAGAAAAGGATAGAGTATCTCCCCAGGGAAGGACACCTTTGCTCTTGTCTGAAGAGAAATAAACATAATGCCAATCACTCAGAGGGCCAGGATGGTGTAAATTTATAAGCAACCAAAGCCATGAGAAATTTCAACTTTTGAACATTCCCATCAAAGCAACAGGAAAAGCTACTGTTAGAAACTTGACTCATTACTTCTCATTTTAATTTCTGTTCACTAGCATAATTCCTACGTGATAATCTAACATGAAATAAACTTGTCAAGGGTGGCAACATAGCATTTAAATTTTTTTAAAAAAAGATTTATTTTAGAGAGTGAGAGTGAGCAAGCAAGCAGGGGGAGAGGCAGAGGGAAAGAATCTCAAGCAGACTCTCTGCTGAGCATGAAGCCCAACATGGGGCTCGATCTCATGACCCTGAGATCATGACCTGAGCCTAAACCAAGAGTTGGATGCTCAACATACTGAGCCACCCAGGCGCCCCAGTATAGCATTTAAATTCTAACATATGTACAGTTGAATAATTTTAGAAAAGTACGGCTCCCTAGCTTGTAGCATGCAGACCAGGTTGAAGATCTTGGCTTCAGATGATTTTCTATTGTCTACCTTTTATTTTTCCTGTTGTTTTGTTTTACAATTTTCCTACAGAGGACTGTCACATAAAGGCAAGTTGAAAAAAATCATTATCTTTTGTTAATTATCATTTTCTGGTAAAAAGAAAATCTTTAGAATTATTGAGACAAATCATAGACATGGGTAAATTTTATTAGCATTAGATATTTGGAGCTAAAGCCTCTTTTTAAATGAATGAAGTTTTATTTATATGTAAGTCGTGGTATCTAAACTATTTACCAGGATGTTGGCTAGCTTATATATCCTGAGTATGGGAAATAGATGGAAAGAATATGAGTGGGCAACCAGATGAAAATAATATTTAAAGCCATACAGATACAATGATACGGTATAGTCTCTAATTCTGGTAAGAATTTAAATTGGTATAATTTCCTTTTGGAATGAAATCTGGCAATTTGGACATAAGAATATTCATATCCAAATATTCATGACCTAACATCTCATTTCTAAAATTTATTCTTAGGAAATTATCTGAATGGAAACATTATATGCTGAAAGATCTATTTCACTATACTTTTATCACAAGCTTAACACAGATGAAAATTAGAAATAATAAAGATATCTGCAGTGGAGGGTAGTTAAGTGAATTAAGGTACAACTGTAGGAAATAAAGCAGCCATTAAAATTTTTAAAAGTAAGTTAGGCTAAACTACAAAGATTTGAAGTTTAAGTCTTAGATCTAACTTAGGTTACTTTCATTTTGGTATCAAACGAACAGTACAGTGAATGTACAATCAATAGAAGTGGATGTGGTTCCCTGTTGCCTCTCCGGATCCTCCCAGACTTGTCCCCTGAAGTTCTGGGGTCAATGTAAAAAATATGCCAGAAGAGCCCTGTACTCTGCCTTGGGGAGGAGGGTCCACATTAGCGTTCAGAGTTCAATCCCGTTTCTAAGAAAAATTCCCTACTTTAAAGAAAATACTTCATCATTCTTTTTCCTACTGCATCATTACACCAACAGCAAGCCTGGCCATGGTCTACTTTGTAAAGATTACCTGGAAACATGGAAAATACCATGAACTTGGCATTGCAGGAATATCAAACTATAAAATATTATCTATGATACAAGGTTACAGGAGAGTAAATGGAAATATGGAAAATGGGGGGGGGAATCTATTATGATGAGGATGATTTTCACTTTTGAATTTATAGTTGTGATAATGTCCTGTGACAAGATGGGAGCAACTTTAAGAATTCACAGACCGCTAGTCCTGGGCCTCTTTTTCCATTGTTTTGTTTCACTCTAAATTTTTTCCTGTAGTAAAGGCAAGCATTAGAGTTAAAGTTATTGGTCATTCTCTGGCTTCCACTGGCACTGAAAGGAAGGGAAATCTTGCTTTTGAATTACAAGTCTTCTCCATCACGCCGTTCCTTCATATTGCCCCAAAGGCCTCCAGGCTCCGGTTTCCATATTTATACTCGGCTGTCACCACACGGCCTCCCTTCTCAGGAGCCTAACGGCGCCTGCCTCTGTTCACAGCTCGGGAGTCCCCCCCCATGCAAGCAGTCACGCTCTGCCCCACGAACGGCTTGCCTGGCTCTATGTTAGATACCAACAGCCTTGGCACACGGTAGATGCTTTATACTAGGGAATGACTTGACGAATGGTTTATGTTCCCTCTCTCTGGACATCAGAATATGACCTATTTGAACAGGATAGAACAATACAGAAGTGGAAAGACTAAGAGGGTAAACAGAGGCCATAAGAAGGATCATATAGTTGACAGTGATGGGGGAGTGCAGAAGAGAGAGGCGAAGGGCAGACCACCACCAGTCTGATGCACAGTAGTCTAGATCTTCTTTCTAACTTTGTTCTCTTACTTTTCTGTGTAACTTCACCATAAAACTTCCATTAACCAGGAAATCTGGTGTGTCTGTTCCTCTCAACATGGAAAGTTATAACAGAATGGCTAAAGTCTAAGATAAGAGTACTGATCCTGATTTTGCATCTATAAAATCCCACAGGTCCTCAAAAGAATGTATCATAATGGCCATACAGTTCCATTCTTGCAATAAGATTTTTTTAAATATTGAAAATATGGTATAAAATATTAAGATAACTTTTCCCCATACAGTCACTGTGGGAGATGCCACCCTATTCCAACTATGCTGTACTCTGTTGCTCATATATTTTCTGGAATTCCTTTCGGAATCACATTCAGAATCTGCTTCTTTGTCATTCAAGAAAACCATCATTTTTTTTTCTACTTTGGGCTCTCTTCCTCCTTTTCTTTTATTTCTTGCCATTATGAGCCAATCATATGAGGATCTCTGAAGTACTGGGTAAAAAGGAGAGACTGAACCAAATGGGATGAAGGTGGGGAAACACTGTAATCGAAGTAATAGCAACAAACTCAGCATAATAAGTTCATTTGTTTGTCACGGGCTCCAGAGCCATGAGAAATGTGGGATGCTGCTAAATGGGGTGGTGCTGCAGGCACACTGCTCCCATCAGTGGTACTTAAATTGAAAGGCACTTGTGAGATCTTAAATGATGTCTAATACCTGGCACAATGTATATACTTATTTGTTAAATAAATGAGTAAATAAATGAAAAAAGGCTTAATTCAGTAGAGTTGATTTTGCTGATTGCTACTGGTTTCATAATTTAATAACCATTTATAATTAAAAACATTTTTTCAAAGATGATACTTTAGTAAATGAAATTAATAGTACAACTTATCATGAGACAGGGTTAGGATTGGCTCTTGTGTGATGATGCTGTGGTAAGGATCTCATGATGGTGAATTATACCATCCCTCTCAAGTTCGAATTCAATTCAGAGACCAGAGGTTTTCCCACCCTTCAGGCTTTGCTCTCCTGCCTGACTTCTTTTACTCTCCTGCATGTCTTGGGGACCTTTCTCCAGGAAGGACACAGTACCTCTCTCTTTCCCCTTCCTGCCCTAGGGCTTCATAGGCCACTATAACGTAGTACATTTTACACATAAACAACGTTCCATATTTTTTAAGCAAAACGATAAAAATACTTTTATTAATTTTAAGCTGATCTTTGGTCATCTGATACCAATCTCTCCACGATGCTGTATTAGAGAAGACATATTTGCCACTGAAATTTTAAATTTTAAGAATTTATCTCTACTGAATTTAAAAAGTTATTGCCTATGATGATATCAGACAGACGTACTTCCTTACATAAGCATAATGAAATCTGTCTGTATCATCCCAAGCTGTGAGAACTTCACAACAGTGCTCTGGGCTCATTTTCTTTCCACCACGAGAGTTCCTACACAGTACCCCCGCGCGTTTTAATTTGCAGGTGCATGGGAATGAATGTAGCTGATTTCTCGCGGTTGGCTATCTTGATGCAAACAATGGTATAATTTGTATCTTGGATTCTTTTCAATCCATTCTACAGCTGCCTTCCATCAAGTGTGAGTTCTATGGCTTCTTTCTGAAAGCTGTGCTCCCAACAGAAATGTCCTTGAGTAGCAGTAAATCTTCACTTGAGGAAGTTGACTAATATTTGTATGGAGTTTTACCATACACAAAACACCTTAATATACGTTAACTCATTTAATTCCCATAATAATCCAAAACAACAGCATTAATAGTTTCATTTTGCGTATGCGACAAGTCTTTTTAAAATGCTGACTCTCCCAAGATTACACAGAAGAGGTAGCATTTGAAACCCAGTCTTCTCGGTTTCTTTCTCCTTCAACATAATCATCCTACCAGTTCATGTATATATGAAAACCTCTTTCTTGAGGTGCCTTATTTTTTTTATGGAATATAAATAAAAAAGAAGATATGAAAACTCTGCTTGAAATCTGCCCTAAGTCAGTGTTCTTCCTTAATGTCAGTAGTGAAATCACTCAATCTCTATTCAAAATGAGAATAAAATGCCTCCCAAAGAACATGAGGAATTAAAATGAGTAGCACCCTGGCAAATTTGAGCTCTGTGTCTTGTATATTCTCTTCTGACTTGGTATCCATTCTGCCCCAATGCACAAAACAATAATCAGAACAGAAAGGATGCTGATATGAGCCAGGAGTTAAAACAATCTCAATAACTAGATAACTCATTTGAGGGCAGTGATGTCAACACTACAAGTGTATTGCAAGGAGAACAATCATTCCAATACAACAAGATGGCAGTGTTAAGCAGTCTTTAAATAATACATCCTCTAAAACACAGAACTACATAATGACTTTCTCTGATAGAGTCCTTGGTAAGGAAGTAAAAAAAAAAAAGTTTCCCCAGAAAGTTGCTTAGAGGATGAAAATGTGCATGGAATGTCTCAGAGGTTACTTAAAAAAGAAACTGTGCCATCAGTTATTGACATAAGAATTTTGTAAATAATGAGGAGATGCAGTCATTATTAGAAAAAACTATAAACTGTAAGGCAGTTTCGCATTATTTTATCTCAAATTACTGCTAAAGTGAAAACGTAATCATTTCATAAATTAAGCATTTTAATGGCAATTGCCTTTTTTCTTACTTTCTGATTTGTATAGAGACTTCTGAAACACTTTACTGATTCCCAGGAATGAAACAAACCTATAAAACGGAAATGTGTCTCGATTGTTCTAAATCAAAGCTGGGTTTTATGCCATTTGCAAAGGTGAACGCATAGTTTAACAGGTCCTTTAACGTCCACCCTGTCCTTCCTTCTCCTGTGTTCCTGGCACTGGAGCAAACAAAGCAAATCGTGTCACACCCACCTTCAGCCTCCTCACCCTAAAACCAGCCCTGGCTTCACACCAGGAGGGTCCCTGCAAGGTCTGCCCCCTGCTCCAGCCTTACCCAGCCTGTCCTCCACCTCGCCTACCATCACCCCTGCTCCCACGGGCTAGCACAGTGACAAGCACACAGTTGGTGCTCAGTAAATATTTGTTACATGCATCAATCATTTTCACCACTTGACAGTGTAACAAGAAAATACTGCCTCGTGACTCTGAAATTCCTTTATTTCCAAAGCAATTTTATGTAAGGAGAGAATGAATTAGTGTAATATGTTCTTTCTTCTTCGTATGAATTTTTGTGATTTTGTTAGTTTATAGCAGGTATTTAAAGTTTTTAACTCCAAGTAATCATTCCTTTAATTAAATTATTATTTCAACAAATAAATGTTTGTTGTATTCTAGGCATGAGAATAAGTATTAGAATAGATGAATTTAAATATTCATTCATTCCATCACTTAACAGTAATTTACTACAAGCTCAGTGTCAATTAAATTATTAGAAGAACAGCCAAAAAGAAATGAGCAGGTGAGAAGTTTTCATCTTTCCTAACACACACACAAACCCCCACACCCAAAGAAGAGAAGATTAGTGGGGATCTGTGGTATTTTTCTTCACACTGCTTTTATTACAAAGTACGTTGAAAAAACCTTGTGTTCACCTTGGGTAGAAGTTTTCCCAGAGGGTCCCTGAAGTTGGTAATATGCCTCAAAGTTCTATCCCTTAAAGGAAAGGGGGTCCTGAAGCATCTGAAATGCACACTGTAGGAAGATACTGGCATATACAGAGATAACACAAAATCAGAGGTCCTTGGGGTTGGTTAGATCAGTCTGGCTGCCCTAATCACAACAGAGAAAACCCAGAGTCATGGAATTTTAGGAGCTGGGAAAACTTCAGACAGAGTATTAAATCTGGGCTCAACCTTGGTGAGTGATCATTCTTTGTACTCTATCCTATGTGGAGTGGGGGGATGGCGCCAAAGGTTAAATACTTTATCTAAATCCTCTCTCTCTGGTAATATGTACAAAGAGTATTTTCCCCAGAAGAAAGTGCTGATCAAATTTGAGATTTCAGTAAATGGCCTACTTTGAGCTTTTTTGGGTCCCATTTGCCTTTGTTCTTGGCATGGTGCCTGTAATAGCCAAAACATTTTTATATGAATCAAATCATAGCCACAAATTTTCTGTAAATGTTTTCTTTTTTTAAAAAAAGATAAAATTGTAATGTAAAACAGTGATGTTAAAGCGAACCTTTGATTCGGATATCAGGAGTTAATCTGGTTAAAAGTCTCAGAAGAAAAGGAGTTGGACTGGGTAAAGGGCCAGTTTGGTACAGAGGTTAACAGCACAAGTTTTGCAGGAGAATAGACCTAGGTTTGAGTTCTGGTCAACCACTTGCTAGTTTCCACCAAGGACCGTAAGTAAGTGATTTAAGCTAACTGAGGCTTACTATCTTCATTTAAAAATGCTTAGCATGTAATAAAGCTATTATTATGAAAACAACAGTAATTGTTGTTGCTATTAGTAAAACACATGTATTCTGCAGGCGTGGGCACCAGAGACAGGAATATTTTTTTCTTGTGTAAAGTTCTATACATTACAATATTCCCTTGTGGATATGATGTGTTTCCTATAGAAGAAGGAAATATCATCTGGATTCCTAGGATTTTTTTTTTTTCCTTCCCAGCTCATTTAATTATCCCAGTCACAGTCTTTTTGTTAATCTCTTTATAGCATTTTGATATACTACTATACTTTGATATACTTCCTTCCTCTTTAGTCTTTACTGAAACAAGTTTTCTCTTCATGCAATCATGAATAAACTTATTCTTTTTATACAGTAATGTATAAGCATTATCTTCTGGAACATTATAAATTTTAGGATGAAAATGAATAAACAGCAAGGGTAAGAGACAAGAGAAGGTGGCCTGTGAATAAATGAATAAATCACGATGCAAGGTGAATGGAAATAGTTGGGAGACTTAGCTTAGATTTTCTTACTGTCAAAAAATCAAAAAGGGCAAATGCACCAAGCTTGTGGATGATAAATTGCTATTTATTAGCCATGAATCCATCAAGAGAGGAAGGGAATGATCACATTACAAGTTTTACTGGTACTAAGATAACACACATGATACTCTTAATTCTATCATAGAAATCTGGACCAAGTACGAGGATCTATCCTTCTAAGAAAAACTACATAGAAATAAAAATAATACTTGATTACACATATTTGCTGGAGTACATATGCAAAAATATTCTATTCCTAGGAGACTTATGTACATTCAAATAGATGAATTATGACTTTCTGTATGTCCAAAAGAATTAGGAACCATCTGAAACTTCCCTAAAAATACTCAAACTTGCCTGTTTAATAATGGGAAATTTCACTAAAGTGGAGTAAAGGGGCTAGAAGGGCGAGCCA
Organism: Neomonachus schauinslandi; assembly: GCF_002201575.2. Lineage (NCBI taxonomy): Eukaryota > Metazoa > Chordata > Mammalia > Carnivora > Phocidae > Neomonachus > Neomonachus schauinslandi. The sequence goes on along the minus strand of NC_058407.1, from coordinate 72,164,934 downwards.
TACCATTCAACATCAATTACAGGCCCCAACAGGAAAAGATGCACATCAAATCAACAAGAAATCAACCACTACAAGTCAGCCAATGAGAAACTGTCATCAGTCACCCTGAACTCTTGCTCTTCCTCCATCTCCAATGGACTTTCATTCAAAACAACTACTCCCAAATTCCTCCTCTTTAAAATAACATTCCTCTCTTCTGTTAGATTTGCCTGTGGTTTTGCCATAGCCTGTATTTCCCAAATTGCAATTCTCTGTTATTCCTGAATAAGCCCATTTTTTTGCTGGTAATTTTTACTTTTCAAGTTATGAAGGTGATACATGCAGTTTATATTTTTTATAAGCACAATTAACAGAACACTGATTTAAGTAGCTGACAATCAAAACTGCCCTGCGACCTAAGTTTCCAAATTCCAACTCCTCATCTGCATGTACTCTATCATCATGAAATACATTATTTTAGTATACTTTTTTGAGTTCCTTCCCCATACATATTTAAAAACCTAGTTTGCGTGTGCAAATAAAATTAGGTTCATGCCATAGTTGTTTTAGAGACTGTTTTAATTTATTAAAGTTTGTCATACATATAAAGAATTTGTAAAATAGGTACACTATAAACTACAACAAGAAGATAACCACCCGTATACTCACCAACCAGTTTAAAAACTACATTATTATTAGACTTTAGAAGCTGTCTATAGGCCACTTTCTGATTGCATGCCTCCCTTGGTCCCATAGATAATCACCATCATTAATTGTGTTAATTATGCCCTTGTTTTTCTCTGTTGTGATGCTATTTATATATGCATTCCTAAAAAATGGATTGCTTGATTATGCCTGATACTGAATTTGACATAGTGGAATACTGTATGCTTTCTTTCAGGACTTGCTTCTTTCCTGAAAATTACGCTTTTGAGATTCATCCATGTTGGTAGCCTTTAGCTATACTTCATTTTCAGTGTGCTACGCTATATACCTGTATGAATGTACTTTATTCTATTGTTGTTTACAGTTTTTAAAACTTATATGTAATGCTCTATGAACATATTTTTAACATATCTCCTGGTATATGTGTGTGAGAGTTTGTTAAATACAGAGAAATGGAATGTTGGATCACAGGTTATGTGCACGGCCAACTTTATCGACAACACAAACTGTCCAAAGGAGTTGGGTCCATCTAGATTCTCACCATCAGTAGGTAAGAGAGAACTCTGCACTGCAACCTTGCCAGCTTTATTTTTTTCACATCTGCTAATTTGGTAGATGAAAATGGTACTCCATTGTAGTTCTGTTTGTTTTTTTGTTTTTTTTTTTTAAAGATTTTATTTATTTGACAGAGAGACACAGCGAGAGAGGAAACACAAGCAGGGTGAGTGGGAGAGGGAGAAGCAGGCTTCCCGCCGAGCAGGGAGCCCGATGCGGGGCTCGATCCCAGGACCCCGGGATCATGACCTGAGCCGAAGGCAGCCGCTTAAGGACTGAGCCGCCCAGGCGCCCCTCTCCATTATAGTTCTAATTTGCATTTTCTTGATTAACCAAGAGCTTGAGCCTCTTTTTTATATGTGTATTGGCCATTCAAATATCTGCATTTATAAAGTGCTCTGCTCTTTTGCATTTTCCAACTGGATTCTTTTTCTAATTGGCTCACAGAAACATTTAGATATACTGTACCTCAGGCCTGTTCAACAGAAATATAAAGTGAGCCACATATATAAGTAAAAATGTTCTAGTAGCCACATTCAAAAAGTGAAACAAGTGAAATCAATTTTAGTAATATATTTTATTTAACTCAATATATCTAAAATATTTTCATTTCAACATGTCCAATATAAAAATTATTAAGAAGATGTTGTATGTTTTTTTTTTGTACTAAGTCTCCGAAGCCTGCTGTGTATTTTACACTTACAGTACATTTCGGTTGAGACGGAGCCACATTTCAAGTGCTCAAAAGCCACAGTGCCTTGTGGCTCCATCAGTGGGCAGCACAGCTCTGGGTACTAAGCATTTGCCAGGTATATGTATTGTAAATATCTTCTATCAACGTGGGGCTTATTTTTTCAATTTCTTTAAGGTAGCTATCTTTTCACAAATCAGAATTCTGAAAGTAGTCAGGTATATCCAGAATTTCCTGTATGGTCTTCATTTTCTATGACTGGTTTAAAAAAAAGATCCTTCCCTTTCCCTGGGTCATAAAGATATACAGCTATATTGTCTGTTAAAAGTTTTACAGTTTGCAAATAACATGGTCATGTATGTAGAAAAGCCAATGAAACCAACAACAACAGTTACTGGAACAAGTGAATTTAGCAGTGTTGCTTCTTTTCAAGATCAATATATAAAGACTTACTGTATTTTTACATAGTAAACCATCAGAAATTAAGAAAAATTCCATTAACAAGAACATCAAAAATATGAAATATTTAGGAATGTGACAGAATATGTGCAAGATCTGTAACCTAAAAACTACAAAATACTCCAGAAAAACAATAAAACTAAATAAATGCAGATATACCCTATTAATGGGTTTATTGTTAAAAATATCAGTTTTTCCCAAATTGATCTATAGAGTCAACCCAAAGCCAATCAGAGTCCCAGCAGGCTTTTTTTTGGGGGGGGGGGGTAATTGACAAACGGATTATAAAATTCATATGCAATTGCAAAGGAGCCAAAGAGCCAAGACAAATTTTCTTCCATCTTTTAGCCTCCGGGTGGGGGTGGGGAGGTTCTTGTTCAGATGACTGCTGCATGCACATCCCTCAGAACCCTTCTGATGTGAAGCCAACCAAAATAACCTCTATTTTCTTTTGGATACTCCTGACAGAAATCCAGTCTTGGCTCTGAATATTCCTCCAAAGGTTGTTCACTCACCTGCTCTTCCTCTTGGTAGGAATCCCTCTCATTAAATGTATAGTTTCTAGGGTCATTCAGCTAAGCAGTGACATACTTTCAGAACAAATGTTCCTGAACACAATCTCAGAACGGAAGCAAAAGGAAAATGTAACCCCTAACATTGACCCCCATTCTCAGGATTTTCATTCTAACACAACAGATCCATTAAGGTTGGTAGGCACTGGATTCTGTCTGCTTGTTCAAGAGAAGGTGCTGTGAAGGGCTGTAAACATTTTCTGTTCTGAACTTCACACCAACTCCCCTGTGCTCTGGTACTGAGAAACTAACCCACTCCCTCTAACTTCCCCTTCTGAGCCAACAAGTCCTAGAACAGGATTTAATGGCCTTCGGACAGCCAAACTGCAAGTAAAACAGCAACCTTCTACAAGATCGCAACACCTGCCTGACCAGCGCCCACCAACCTTGCAGCTGGCGCTCAGCTTTGGTCTCCTTCCTCTACAAAATCTCCTTCGTTTTCAGAGTGACACTTCCTGTGGCTTTTCTCCTTACTGCAACTGCTTGAATAAAGTACTTCTTTCTGTTCCCTTTTGAGGTTTAGAGGATTTCTGAGAAACTGAGAGCCTTTTACTCTCTCATTCTTGCAGGAGATTTTCACTGGGCATTGAATTATAAGTTGATGTGTATTTTCTCTCAGCATATTGAAGATATAATTCAATTCTCTTCTGGATTCTCTTGAGAAATAAGCTGTCAGTCTAACTGCTCTTGCCTTGAAGATGGTTTCTTTTCCCACCCTCTTTAGCAGCTTTTAAGATTTTCTCCCTTTCTTTGTTGTTCAGCAATTTCACATTAATATGTTTAGTGTGGAGATGGTTTTACTTATACTGCTTGGGATGCTTTGGGCTTCTTAAAATTGTGGATTCAAATATTCTGGAACATTCCCAGTTATATCTTTAATACTGCCTCTTGCCCATTCCCTCTATTTTCTCCTCTTTAGAAGTCTGATGTGAAGTATGTCCGTCACACTTCTTATCCTAACTCCCTCTCATATCCAGACCTCTTTCTCATATTTTTCGTCTTTATGTTTCTTTAGACTTCGTTCAGGATAACATTTCATATCGGTCTTTATTGATTCTACTAAGTCAAATCTGCTGGTAAATCTATGTAGCCAAATTTTAAACATTTTTCTTCTAAAATTAATTTTTCTAATCTGCCCATTCTTTGGTCATATTTTCAATATTTTATTTTTAAAATAAAACGTATTAATGATGCTTATTTTATGTCTGCTTAACAAATCCAATCCCTGAAATCCCTGTGGGGCCATCACTGCTGTCATGTGTCTCACTGATTCTCATTCAGAGTGCCTAGTACCCTTGTATATTTTGTGATTTGGACTATTAACTACTTATCTACCTTGTGATTTTATCTATGGAATGGTTTGAGGCTTTGACTGAGGCTGATATTTCCAGAGAGGATTTTACATTTGCTTCTGCCAGACCCCCGGGAGGGTGTTCTGGAATGGGGACCACTTTGGATTAAATCCATAAGCCGGCGGTTTTACAGACACAGGGAGTGAGGAAGCCACAAGGCTGAAACTCACGAGGGCTGACTCCTGGTTTTAAATTTCTGGGGTAGAGCAAGGGTTCCCCTCTATCCATGTGAGGCTTGAGGAAGGAGAATTTCCTACTGTCCTTTTATGCACTGGAACATTTTTCTTTCTTTTATAATATAATAGCTTTGTTGAGGTATTATTCACATGCCATAAAATTCATCATTTTAGAGTATATATAATTCATTGATTTTTTAGTATACTGACAGAGTTATGCAAGACAGTTACGCACCACTGTCTGATTTTAGAACATTTTCATCACCCCGAAAAGAAACTCCATCCCCACTAGCAGTCACTCCCTCACCCTTCCCCCTCCCAGCCCCTGACAACCACTAATCTACTTTCAGTCTCTATGGATTTGCCTATTCTGGACATTTTGTATAAATGGAATCATATAGTATGTGGCCTTATAGAAATGGCTTCTTTCACTTAACATATTCATGTTTTCAAGGTTATTCATGGCAACTTTCATATTTCATTGACTGTCACAATGCAGGGTTCTAGCCCTTGACTTCTTAATTTGACCTGAGTGGGGCCCTGGTGCATGTGCAGAAATAAGGTATAGGCCTTCTAGGTCATTTTTAAAACAGAAAGTTGCTTGCCCACTTTCTCCTCTTTCCCAGCCACATGGACTGGCACAAGGTCTTGGTGATGGTGAATTGGCTAAAGCTCTGGAAAAAGTATAATTCTTCAAATGAACAGAGTAAGAAAGTGGAGACGTAGGTCCCTGCCCATTTGGTGGTGCACGGCCACAAGGGCTGGTATCTCCGAAAGACTAAACTTTACTGAAATAAACTTCTTTGTTTAGACAGGTCTTTTGATAGCGGTTTAGCCCGGATGCTAACATAATTAGAATATAGCATTATTTATTTTATCATTTGCCTCCTGGATTTTATTTCAATATTTTTAATAGTAATAATGTCACAAACATACCTACTTTTGGCTTCTTCTCCAATTATTTCCTTATAACACATTTTTAGAAGTGTGGTTGCTAATTATAGGGTGTGGATATTAGGAAGCCTTTTGATACATATTGCCAAATTTCCATTTAGAAAGATGTTTTACTCTTGACGTCAGTGCAGAAGAGTGCTTTTTGCTCAGTTTCAAAAAACTTAAAAAATAACCCAAAAGGTGTTTGTTTCATAACTTGCCTAAGGTAAATAAATAATAGTAAGTAATCGATAGTGAAACTTCATTTTATTGCTAAAAAAACAACACATATCTCTTTGAGGGACTTAAAGTAAGCATGCAAGCATTCCTCTGCCCTTCAACTGGGAAACAATGGTAAAAATAGTATTATGTTTGCAATATAATTATCTTTAAATACATTAAAAAATGCTATCATTTTCAGCATATATTTAACTTATTTTGGATTTCTGACTTGCATTTCCTGAGCTATAATTATAATGTTATTTTCCCATTTCAGCTCAATATTTTCTCATTTATATTGCAGTTCTGTAACAGAAAATGGTTTTCTGTTTTCACAAACATCAGCAATTATGTGAAAAATATGTAAGTGGAGATTTAATACAGAATAAGGAGCTAATCCAATAACCCATCTCTTCTAAAGTAGCTCAGTATTTCAATTGGTTTCACCTAAATGATGAGGACAACTGCATCCCTAATTTTTGTTGTCTCATACTGGTAGCTTTTATTCTGTGAAAATGATAAATATACATTGGATAATCTAATCACAGTCCAAGACTCAAGTGTACCTTAAAACAAAAAAGAAAAGCTAATGGCTACATGTTATGTGCCTGTTATGGTAAACACAGATACACACAGACACAATGAAAACCAGCCATGACTTACCCCACACACTCCATCCATTTGAATATAAAAGCTATTGTTTTGGTTAAATCTACTTCAAACATGATTTTTCTTTAGGGCCGTGGGAGTCAGCTTGCAAGATGTAACCCTGTGATCCCACCTCCTAGTATTCATGCCCTTGTGTAGCTCCCACTGATAGGGTTAACCTGTGTAACTATTATTGTGGATGATGAAGTATGACTTCCAAAAGCTAGTTAATGTAAGCTATTGTGACTTCTGCCTGCTTCTCTCTTGGACCACTCGTGCTGGGGGCAGCCAGCTGCCATTATCATGAAGACACTCAAGCAGCCCAATAGAGAGCTCTGCATTAAGAAAAACTGAGGCCTGACAACAACCAGTATTATCTTGCCAGGCACATGAGGGAACCACCTTGGAAGAAGATCCTCCAGCTCCAGTCAAGCCATCGGATGATAGCAATCTATGAGTGACACTGAGACAGTACCTCTCAGCTAAGCTATTTCTAGATTCCTGACCCCTAGAAACTGTATAGCACAGTAAATATTTATTGCTTGAAGCTGCTAAGTTTTGAGGTGGTTATGTAGCAAAAGATTACTAATACAGGGCTTCTTTTTTCTTTTTTTTTTTAAAGATTTTATTTACTTATTTGAGAGAGAGAGAGAACCCCTGAGAGGGGATAGGATCAGAGGACGAAGCAGACTCCCTGCTGAGCAGGAAGCCCGATGCGGGACTTGATCCAGGGACTCCAGGATAATGACCTGAGCCGAAGGCAGTCGCTTAACCAACTGAGGCACCCAGGCACCCCTAATACAGGGCTTCTGAATATTCAGTGAAAAATCAATTAACTTGAATAAGAAACTGAATGCAAAAGAAGACACCTTAATAGGTTAACTGGGTGATGGACGTTGGGGAGGGCATGTGTTGTAATGAGCACTGGGTATTATATAAGACTGATGAATCATAGACCTGTACCCCTGAAAACAAATAATACATTATATGTTAAAAAATCTATATTTCCAAGTAACTTTTAATTCATCAAAAATGTACAACACGCCTTTTACGTATAAGAAGAGCCCTTTAACTTTTTCTAACTGTAAAGCCGGTGCTTTCAGGCCTCCTGTTCCAGCCTCCTTGCAAGGCACATACAGATACCTCCCAGGATGGCTCAGGCTAGTGCTGGGGCAAAGGAGAGACTCACGGGACATACCACCTTTATTCCAGGCTCTCCTAAGCTTTCAGGACACCTCCCATGACACCTCTGTAGAATCATAAAAATCTCTCACACTCCTTTAAGTACTAAACGAAGCTCAAAATACTTTATGAATGGTTCCTCAAATAAGTCAGGTAATGAAATAAAGGCATCACCTGCCCACAAACTATACTCAATCCCACCACCCTTATCCCCTATTCGGGAAAGGTTACAACTACCTGGCGAATCACTGTTGTTCTTCAATTTTGAACATTAGCACCTTCGAGGTATACTTTTATATGGACCTACCCAGAGTAATCTTCAAAATCACATAAAAAATAACCTTCATTTCCACCGCCACTGGCACAGTAAACCAGATAAAGAAACACGCATGACAGCTCAAAATAAACAAACAAGCAAAAAAAAACTAAGGTTAGCTAGCAGTAAGGTCAAAAAGATTGGAAAAATCAAGGTTACAAATTGGTCTGTGCAACTAAAAGCAATTTAAAAGGTGAAGAATGTATCATCAAAATGCAGCAACTGAGTGTTTTTTTTAAAGTAAGGCCTATTAGGGGCGCCTGGGTGGCTCAGGTGGTTAAGCGTCTGCCTTCAGCTCAGGTCATGATCCCAGGGTCCTGGGATTGAGCCCCACATCGGGCTCCTGGCTCAGCGAGGAGCCTGCTTCTCCCTCTGCCTCTGCCTCTCTCCCTGCTCATGCTTTCTCTCTCTCTGTATCTCTGTGTCTCAAATGAATAAATAAAATCTTTTAAAAAAAAAATAAAGTAAGGCCTATTATACAAAACATGCTCAGAGAGAAAGAGGGAGAATACCTTCACATTACCCAAGTCTGACAACTGTGGAGGGTTGCTTAGATCATGAGTTCACATGGACTCAGAAAGAAACTTGGTAGAACTTCCAGCTCATTGGTTGAGAGAGAATCAAATTTATTAACAGCATAATTTATAACCTGTCAGAATCCTTCGAATAAGAATTTGCTGCTAATCTGCAGTGAAGCAGCTGATATGCACAAAATACATAATGAAGACTGATGCCCAGCTTTTTCTGCAGTTCCATGGAAAACCAATCACGGCTGAAAAAGCTTATCTACAATATATGCTGTGTTATTTGGTTGGTCCTATTCCAATCTTAGTTCGTGGGAAAATCAGGGCCACTCTAAAACTCGAGCTTCCCAAACCAGTCATAACATCTTCAAATTCTTGGGATTTCTGAAGAAAGGTAATTAGTACTTTGAATGAAAATTGTAAGCAGAAGAAAAATTTGTGGCTAAAATCTCTTCTTCCGAGAAGGCTAAAAATAGGAATGCAACTTATGCTGAGTAAGATTCGGCAGGGCTTTTTCCAAGAGGGGTTTTGCAAAGACTGGGCTGCTGAGGGTAGCGGAGTCATAAACAACTGACGTCCCCCACAGATGACGGCGATCCACTTGAGAGGGCTGACTTCTTGCCTCATCTAATTTCCCTGGGCATAAACCTAAGATTCAAACTTCGTAGTATTACATTTTAAGATGGTTTAAAAAGTCAGGTAATTGCATAAAAAGATTACTAAAGCAGGAAAATTCATCAAAGGTACTAGTGCTGAAAGAAACAAGATTTAGGGATGCCTGGGTGGCTCAGTCAGTTAAGTGGCTGCCTTAGGCTCAGGTCATGATCCCAGAGTCCTGGAATCGAGTCCCATACCCGGCTCCCCGCTCAGCGGGAAGCCTGCTGCTTCTCCCTTCCCTCTGCCTGCTGCTCCCCCGGCTTCTGCTCTCTCTCTCTCTGGCAAATAAACAAATAAATAAAATCTTAAAAAGAAAAAGAAAAGAAACAAGATTTAATTTGGGGTCAGCAGAGTTCTTGTCCTAGACCAGCATATTACTTGGTTTTGTGAGGTGCAGCCAATCAGTTTAAATGTCTGGGATTCAGTTTCCTCCTCTGTGTAATGAGAGGCCTAGACCAAAACCTAGGACTTCCTCCTTTGTGCAAAATCAGTAATATGTTGAGGAAGGTTTTCAGGCTGCTCGGAGACATGAGAGGGTAGGAGATGGTAATCGATTAATAATGTCTGCCAGGGCAAGTCTTGGTATAGGAATGGCAGAGATGCATAGTTCCTACCCTTGGACCCAATCCTTTTTTTTTTTTTTTTTTCCCTAAGACTTACTTATTTGAGAGATACAGAGAGTGTGAGACAAGAGAGAGCCCTAGTGGGGGGAGGGGTAGAGTGACAAGCAGACTCCCTGCTGAGCAGGAAGCCCTGACGCAGGGCTCAATCCCAGGACCCTGAGATCACGACCTGAGCTGAAGTCACTTGCTTAACCCACTGAGCCACCCAGGTGCCCCTGGACTCAATCATCTTTAAGGGCTCTTAGAACTATAACATTCTATCATTGCTCATTGAACACAACTAACCAGAAAACCCACTGAGATGGGGTATTTCAACAAAACTACACATTTAGGAAATATAAAGAGCTAGTAATGAACAGAAAGAAAATTTTTTATTGTTAAACACTGTTAATTTGAATAGGTAACAATGGCTATATTCAATTAAAAAATAAAGTACATTGAACGGTAGGCACTAAGTTGCATAGCTAAAACTCCCAGATCATGATGAGAACATGGCTTTACCTTTCAGAGGCCTGAAGCTATATTAACTGTCATAGGTATAATACCAAGTTCGCCATTAAAACTCCTTGTACTTTGCCTGTCACATCATTGTGAAATTCTAAACAGCTAGAGCAGCATTTGAAGAACAATTGTAGGCTTTAGAACTTAAAATTTAAAAAGAAAATGCAGTAAGAAATAGAGCTGGCAATGGCCTTATTTTTAATCAGAAGCATTGCTGCTGTTACCAGAGTGATCATTAACTTATTTCTCAACGTCTATGAATTAACAAACGCTTATGTTTAAAATGTACATTAAGCAAATAACAAATTAGAAATGATTTAAATAATGTTAGTCTAGAAGAATTTACACATGAATCAAAAATATTTTAAAATACTTTCTGATGAAATTATAAATAATGTAAGTAAAGAGAGACCACAGAGATTGACGAATTCAAATGCATTTTCTCTTATGAGGGTTGGCACTGAGCTCTCTGACCACAGTGAGCTGATTGTCCTTGGATCAAGGGTATGGTGAAATCTAGCAGCAAGAGAATATGTTAATGATAAATTTCAACATCACTGACATTTTCAAGGTAGTAAAACCTGTTTAAGCTCATAAGTAAAGCTCAGAGGGACACAAGAAAACTTGCCTGTGTTGGTATAAACTCAGGCTGAAACAACATACATTGTGTGTCTTGTGACTACATGTGCATATACAGACACCCATGTACACAAATAATGGTGTTGATATCTCTAGCCTGAGAATGTATATCCATAGGCCAAATATATCAGATTGAGATTTTTCATTGTATACTGAATAATCTATGAGTGTCTAATTAGAGAAAGAAACATAAAAATGTGTTCCAGAACAATGAAGCCTACTAGAAGGGCAATTCAACAAGTGTGGAGTCATCCAAGATAATGACATTTGAAAAGAAACCTCACTTCAGGAATTTTCCACGAGTCCCCTAGGATACCAGGAAGACAGAAATTTCTAAATGTATTTGTAATAATGTTCAGAAAAGAGGAGTAAGGTGCAGCCACCCATGGACAGTCATCTAAAGAACAGGGCACAGGGCAGCCACTTTAGGTGTCCTTTTAAGGGACCAGCCTGCAGGCCGGTGACAGCTAATGGAAGATGTCCTCTGGAAGGACAAGCTGGTAACTTGGGCTATACAGGACTGCCACAGATGAACCCACGCTGAAAAGGAACTCATGTTACAATTCTGTAGAACACATAAGCGAGCAATCTACTGTGATCAGTCTCCAGTAGGTAACAGCAAACACCAACAAACAGCAGAATCACAGCCACCAGAAGTTTTAGGCTGTAAAACTCATTGAGAAGCAAAACAGACCAATGAACCAACCAACCAGGCATCATTAAATGATTTCACAGAGCGACCTAAAATATGAAAAAATACAACACTTTATATAAAATACTCAGATTTGAAAAAGAATCAAATATAACTTCTTCAAAAAAATACTGTCACAGAAAAAAATCCTTCACCAGATGTGCTAACCAGCAGATGAGACCTCAGTGAAGAAAATACGAGAACTGCAGGAGTGATGCGAGCCAATTCCCCAGGACATGGCACTGGGAAAGAGAGGAAATGAGAGAGAGGGCAGCATGTGATGGCCAACATGCATCTCATGAGCATTCCAGAAGGACAGAAGAGAGAGAATTTGGGGGGACGATATTTAAAGCGTTTTTTCATAACTAATGAAAAATAATTCAGAAAGAAAAATGATCCCTTAGCAAGGTAAATAAAGTGAAATTCACATCAAGGCCCATCCTTGTGACTATAAAACACTAAAGACGAAGACAAGGGCTTAAGCATCCAAAGAAAGCAAAGACTACTTAGAAAGGAGTACCTAGCCTGGTGGCGGATTGCTCAGCGCACTGGACTCTCATTTCCAAAGTACTGGGAGAAAAGGACTGTGAATCTAGACCTCTATGTTCAGCTATCATGAGTGATGGAAAAACAAGTAAAATTTCAGACAAAGCTTGGGAGAGTCTACTGCTAATTCTCTTGCAGATTCTAAAGGATATGGAAGAGGAAGAAGAAATATGAATAAAAAAACTGGTGTGCATGTGAATAAATATAAACAAGTTGTGAACTGATGAGAAGACAGTTGGTTAGAATGGTGGGGAAAATTGAGAGGACACAAGCCCTGTAAACAGATGGACGCAGACGGTTGAAATATTTATGAAATAAATATTAACAACAAGAAGGCTGGCAAAACTACACAATAAGGAACACAATGGATTTTAAGGCAAAGAGAGTTATCAAGGATCAGTGATATATACACATTAAAAGGTTCATTTCACCAAAAATTTAATAGTTCTAATCTTGTAAACACTTGATTAAACATACTTCAAGCTATGTAAGGCAACACCGCACGAACATCATGCCATGTAAGCAACACCTTCAAAATCAAGAAGGGAGAATTAAACATTCACTCTCAGAAACTGCTAGGTTACTACTACTACTACTAAATACTAATCTGCCAAAAGCCATTTATTTACCCTACTTGTGTTATGCTTATTAAATAGCTTTAGTATTCCCTGATTCCTCTGCTCTTAACTTCTGTCACTTTTGGTAATGTAGCATGAAACCACGGGGCACAGGTTGGTTAATTAATTAATTTCCTCCACAAATATTTACTACAGGACTCCCAGGCTCCAGGCTCTGGTCCAGCCTGGAGTGTCACAGTAACTCATCACCAAAGGGCTCTGCTCTCAAGGAACTTGCATTCTACACGGGCAGAAATAAAACAGATAAACGTACAAAGATGTTTACATATAAACACATTATAAATACTAAAAAGAAAAAGCAGAGTGAGTAGGACAAAGAATCGGGTGGGGGCAGTTTGCTGTGTTCACGGGGCTTTCAGGTAAGGGCGCCAGGCTAAGGTGAGGACAGAGTGGAGAAGGAAGCGTGCACTCCCTGCAGGTATCGGAAGGAGAGCTTTCCAGACAAGTGCGTGCCAGCGCCCACGATGGAAGCCTGCTGGGCGGCTGCGAGAACAGAAGCTGCCCGCCATGGGCAAGGAGGCAGCCCTGCGAGGCCGGGTTAGAGGTGAGCAGGACTCTGTAACATGCAGTGTCATTCGAAGTGATGGGATGTGGGAAGCCACAGAATCCTGAACAGAGGATCAGTGTGATCTGGCTTCTGGTTTTAAAGGGGTCACTGTGGGGAGGGCGCAGGGGCCAGGGCCGAAGCAAGGGGACAGGTTCGGATGGATGCCTCTGCCGTAATCCCGGGGAGAGACACTGCGCAGTCAGTAGGAGGGGGTGTGAAGAGGGCGCACGGGATAGATGAGGAGTCTTTACTCTTTCTTGAGGGTTCCTAATTTCTCTGGTTTGCTTCTCTTTTCAAAGAGTCCTTAACTCCCATAGGCTATCGATCTGAAACAACTATATTTAAAAACATCTACTGCAATGCGCTTAAAAAAAATAGCTCTGAAGTTGTAAACACTGTTGAGAGTTCTCTTAAAACAAACAAACCATACACAACATTCTGCATGAATAAACTGTTCGTTAAAAGACAAAGGGAAGTGAAGGGGGTTGAGGGTGGGGGCGGCACCTCCTCAGTAACTCAGGTACCAAGGAAACCAGATCTGAGGGGGCAAGGCAGAGTCAAGATCTTAGACAAATGACAGAGAAAGAGGAGTTACAGGGCCTTTCTCCATTCTTGTTTGCTGGATGGAAAAGGAAGGATGGCTCTTTTCAAAACATGGGCAGAGAGCAGAAAGCTATGGACACGATTTGCCTAGTTTCAAGGTAACTGGATGAACCAGCAAGAGACAATTAATGGCTGGCATCAAACACTTTCCTCACCAACAGCAGCTTCCCTGCAATGTTTACAGCCGTCTTTCTGATACGGATTGCTGTCTGACAAAGCTTAGCCCGGCTAAGTCTTAGCTACCGCAGAACAGATTATTCAGAATCACAAACCAATTCATGTATAAATGTGTGGCAGTTTCACAAGGGCTCTAGAGAATGATTTCACAGATTAAAAATTAAGAAAAACATTGCTGACAAGTTCCTGTTTCAGAGTTGACTCCTTGACCTTGCCTGGAACCTCTGAAGCTGAAAAATCAGACCAAAAGCTTTCAATCCATTTGAAAAAGGAACAAAGGATATGTCAGAACCAAACCTTTGCCCAACAGACTGTTAGGTCCTGTGAAGGGGCAGGTCTAAGTGACTCCAGGTGCCTGATGAATGACCCTTTTCCAGGATAAAATTGTATTCTGTCCCTTTCTCCTAAATGCTGCTGGAGACATTTTCCCCTAGGCTCTCATTAGAAGCTACCCAGGATGCTGACCTCATTTATCATTACCTGCAAATTAAAAAAGGTCCACAAAAAGGCATGTTCTCAGTTGTGATAAAATCTAATCCAATATAAACCTAGGTGCTACGTAAATGAAACTCCAATGAAAAGATGTAACTTCTTCAAGCAAATTTCCTTATAGTTAAACTGACTCAGGGGAAAAAAATAACTGAAGGTTCTCTAGACACTATACAAAAAGTTAGTATTTTAATTTTTGAGAATTCTCCAAAGTGCTTAAATTATATATAAGAAACAATTTAATTGTTATAAGTTCTTTCATGTAGTAATAAAATCAAGATGTTTGGAAATATTTTTTAGAAGTTAAAACTGGAGACGACCCAGATGTCCTTCAATGGGTGAATGGTTAAACCCGGGGGCACCCAATACTATGCAATACTAGTCAGCAATAAAAAGGAACAAACTATTGATACATCAACAGGAATCTCCAGAACTAGGCAGAGAACAAACCAATCTCCAAAGGTTACCTACTATAGAATTCCATTTATTAAGCATTCCTGAAATGACAAAATTACTGAAATGGAAAACATCTCAGTGGTTGTCAGGGGTTAAGGAAAGGGGTGGAGTGGTTTGGGGGAAGTGGAACGGGAGGAGGCTGTGGTTGTAACACAGCAATAGCAGGGATCCTTGTGGTGATGGAAGTGTGTCCAGACTGTGCTGGTGGATACATAATGCGATACGGTAGTACCGTTACGCAAGATATTCTCATCAAAACTGAGCAACAAGTACACGGGATCTCTATTATTTCTTAAAACTGCATATAAATCTAGGATTATTTAAAAACAAAAAAAATAATTAAAAAAGGTAAAGGGTGGCTGGAAGACTTGGTAAGTATATCAGCTTGGCTCCTTGTTCACTTTCAAAGATGAACTGATAGAACTTTTCAGAATTTGGCTTTTAATACCAGTACCAGGAGAATCTTGCAGTGGCTAATGGTATCACCAACTGCTGCCTGCTAAAAACAGAATCATTTTGCCCTTTGAAAATAGCTAGAAAAATATATTTTTGTATGTTAGGAGTAATTCTTAGAAGTCAAGCAATCTAGAAATTCAATTATCTATTGACACATAACATAAATAATAAAAAGTCATTTAAAATATATAAATCAATGACTTTTGAGAATGTACAGATAGGCCCAAGTAACCACCACCACTACAAATAAAATATTATATATTTCCATAACTTCAAAAAATTCCTTAATATCCAGCCCTCATTAGTAACTGATCTCCTTTTGGTCACTGGCGATTAGTTATGCTTTTCTAGAATTTCACATAAAGACAACTTTACAGTATATATTCTTTGGTTTCTAGATTCTTCTGCTCAGCATGTTTCTGAAATTGTATCAGGTTAGTGGACGTATTGGTCATTTATTTTGTTCATTTTGGGGTGGTTTTAAACTGTATGTTAATTTATCTATTCACTATTGAAGTAACATTTGGAGTTTTCAGTTTTGTCTATTGGAAATAAGGGTACTACTAACAAAAGCATATAAATCTTTGCTAGATGCCTATTTCTCCTGAGCAAGTATGTACTAAATTGCTGGGTTGTACAGAAAATGTACAAGAGGTTTTATAAGAAACTTCAAACTGATTTCTAAACTGTACCAATTTGCATTCCCAACATCATGCTTCACAACGTCACTAACACAGCATTTGTCAGTGTTTTTCATTTTAGCTATTCTAATGGGTATGCTGTGGCACGTCACTGTGATTTTTATTTGCATCTCTCTGATGACTAATGATGTTGAACATCTTTTTATGTGCTTATTTGCCATCTTTATATCGTGTTTTATTAAGTGCCTGTTCAAATCTTTTGGCCTGTTTCTTTTTTGGGGGGGCAGGGGTAGGGAATAAATTGTTGCCTCAATTATTGTTAAGTTGTAAAATTCTTTACTCATAAAATTCTTTGTTAGATATGATATGTGTTAGATACATATATCTTCTGGTCTGCAAATATTTACTTCTACTCTGAAGGCTTTTTATTCTCTTACAGTGTTTTTCAAAAAGTAGATGATTTTAATTTTGATGAACTCCAATATATCCATTTTTTTCTTTATTGTTTGTGCTTTTTGAGTCCTATCTAAAACTTATTTGCCCTACCCTGAAGTCACAAAGATTTCCTTCTATGTTTTCTTATAGAAGTTTTATGATTTTAGCTTTTACGTTTAGGTCTATATGATCCATTTTAAGCTATCTTTCATTTATGGAGTGAGGTAATAAGGATTGTGGTCCTTTTCCCCCTCATGTAGACAGCCAATTGTTCTAGCAGAGTTTGTGGAAAAGAATATCCTTTCCTCATTGTATTAACTCTGCATTTTTGTTAAGAATCAATTGGCCCTATCTGTATGGATCTATTTGTGGACTCTTTTGTTTCATTACGTATATGTCCATTCTACATTCAATACCACATTGTCTTCATTACTGTAACTTTATAGAAATTGTTTAAGTCAAATCTTCCTTGTTTTTCTTTTTAAAAAATGTTTTGGCCACTCCAGCTCTTTCACATTTCCATATAAATCTTTTCTCTAAAAATATTTATTTATTTATTTGAGAGACAGAGACCATGAGCAAGCACAGGAAGAGGGGCAGAGGAAGAGCATCTCAAGCAGACTCCCTGCTGAGTTGGACCCCAATGCAGGGCTTGATCTCATGACTCCTGAGATCATGATTTTAGCTGAAATCAAGAGTCAGATGCTTAACTGACTGAGCCATCCAGGTGCCCCATACATTTCTATACAAATCTTAGAACCAGCTTGCCATTTTTTTTTTTTAACAGAATAATTTAGGATTTTGACTGGGATTATTTGAATATATATTTGGAGAAAACTGACATCTTAACAAGGTATTGAGTATTCTAATTCATTAGTTTGGTATATCTCTCTATTTAATTATATCTTCAATTTCGTTCACAGGAATATTTTACAGTGTATAGTGTAGTGATCTTGATATTTCTTGTTAAATTTATCTTCAAGAATTTATAGGTATTGATGTTACTATAAGTAGCTTTTTTGTCATTTGCCAATTGTTAAATAATAGAAATAAAACTATTTTTGTTCATTGATCTTTTTTGAGACCTTGCTAACTGCATTTAATGTTATCTGAAAAGAGCGTACACCTTTCTTTCCAACCTGTAGGCCTTTTCTTGTCTTACTGCACTGGCTAGCTTCTCCAGTAAAATACTGCACTGAAGTGGAAGAGTGGGCATTCTTACCTTGTTCACAATCTTAGAGGGAAAATATTTAGTTTTTCACCATTAAGTATGATGTTAGCTGTAGGCTTTCCACAGATGTCCTTTATCAGGTTGAAGAAGTTTCCTTCCAGTACTAGCCTTCTAAGAGTTTTTATATTAAATGGATGTTGAATTTTGTCAAAAATGGTCTCGGGCGCCTGGGTGGCTCAGTCGTTAAGCGTCTGCCTTTGGCTCAGGTCATGGTCCCAGGGTCCTGGGATCGAGTCCCACATCAGGCTCCCTGCTCGGCAGGAAGCCTGCTTCTCCCTCTCCCACTCCCCCTGCTTGTGTTCCTGCTCTCGCTATCTCTCTGTCAAATAAATAAATTAAAATCTTTAAAAAAAAAATGGTCTCTGCATCTATTGAGATGATCATATGGTTTCTCTTCTTTATTCTATTAATGAGTTTTATCAATTGATTTCAAATGTTAAATCAACCTTGCATCCTTTATATTGCTGGATTCGAGAACTTCTGTCTGTATATATGAAGGATAGTAGGGTGTTAGTTTATAATTTTTCTTTCTTGTAGTTTTTGTATGGTTTTGGTACCAAGATGGTACTAATCTTATGAACTGGGAAGTTTCCCTCTCTGCTATTTTCTGAAAGGGTTTATATAGGATTGGCATTTTTTCTTTCTTAAATGTGTGGTGTCATTCACCAATGAAGCCACCTGGATCTGGGGTTTTCTTTGTGGGGAGGTTTTTAATTTAAACATTGGTTTTAAAAATAGATACAGGATGATTTAGGTTTTCTATTTTTTATGTGTCAGTTTTATAAAATTTGTGTCTTCAAAGATTTTGTCCATTTCATCTAAGTCTTCTCTTTTAATTCTAATAATGGTAAACTATGTCTTCTCTTTCTTTTTCCCCCTTTAAAAGCGTCTAGGTATAACTTAATCAACTTTACTGATCTCTTTAAAAAAAAAAGCTTTTGCATTTCCATTTCTATTTTATTGCTTTCTACTCTGAACATTTCTTTCCTTCTGCTTACTTTGGGTTTTATTTGCTCTTCATTTTCTAGATTCCAAAATGGAAGTTTAGAGCACTGATTTTAAACCTTTCTTATTTTCTAATATACTTATCTTAAACTATACATTTGCTCTGAGCATTACTTTCACTTTCAGCTGAGTTCCAACATTTTTGATATACTTTCATTTTCACTGGGTTCAAAATATTTCCTAATTCACCCTGTAATTTCTTCTTGACATCATAGGTTATTTGGAAGTGTGCTATTTAATTTCTAAATATTTGGGAATTATTGTGCAAGTTTTTAAAAACTGTTTTCTAAGTTAATTTTACTGTGGTCAGACAACGTATTTTTATGAATTCAATTATTTAAATTTTGTTGAGACCTGTTTTATAGTGCAGAATACTGTAGAGATCTTAGTAATGTTCCATGTTTATTTTAAAAGAATATGTATTCTGCAGTTGGTTGACAGTACTGTTCAAGTCTTCTGTGTCTTTACATTTTTGCCTGTTTGTTCTATCAATTATTGAGAGAGTAGTGAAAAACTCTCCAATGATAATTGTGGATTTAGTTTTTGCTTTATTATTTTGAAGCTCTGCTATTAGAGAAATACACATTGAAGATTTCATGTCTTCTTGATGAATTGGCCCCTTCAGTATTATGATGTGTCTTTCTCTATCTCTGATAATCCTTATTCTGCAGTCTTCTTTACCTAATATTCACAAAACCACTCCAGCTTTCATATGATTCATGTTTGCATGGTATGTCTGTTTCTATCTTTTTACTTCTAACCCATACATGTCTTTATATTTAAATTGCTTCCTCCCAACCCCCAACAGCAGATAAGTTTTGCTTTTTTAAAAATCCACTTGGACAATTTCTGCTTTTTATTTGGAGTTTGTAGATGATTTACATTTAATGTAATTTATCAATATAGTGGTTTAAATCTACTACCTGTTTCTTTTACATTTATTCCATCTGACATTTGTTATTTTTTTTTAAGATTTCTATTGCCTTAACTGCATATATGTTCACGTTCCATTTTATCTTTTCTATTTGTTTCTTAGCTATCATTTTTTTGTTTTAATTTTTAGTCATAGGTGTAGGCCAGCATTTATTTTGATATAACATTGAAACTTACTTTTATAACAAATATGTTTAAGTATATTAAAAAGACAACCCATACCCTTAACAAACCTTCAACAACCATAAAAATATGGCCAATTCTGTTTCATCTAAACTCTCAGTAACTCTTACCTCTCCTAAATTGTTGTGATACAAATTCCAAATATATTATGTCATCTGTAACTATTTCAGTACATATCTCTGTAAGAAGTTTTTAAAAATATAAAAACAATTATTTCATCTAAGAAATGAACAATAACAGAAATTAACAATTAACAATGCTCTGCTTTCTTCAGAACATTAAATAGTGAATCATTGTTCAGATTTTCCTGGTTGTATTTTTTAAAGATTTTTCACAGTCTGTTTGAATTAATACTCAAATAAGATCATTTCTTGCCAATTGTTTGGTTTTTTTGGGGGGGGGGTGTGAGGTTAAAAGAGAGTCAGGGAAATTTAAAAACACTGTTGCTGCCACTACCATTCCTAAACCAAATTTTATTTAAAATTTAAAATATGCAAAAATATTTAATTTGCCATATTTGTCAAGTAGAGCTCCTATACTGCATACATTTTTAAATTGGAGTTCCATTTTTTTTTTTTTTTTAAATAGGCTCCACAGCCAGTGTGGAGCCCAATGTGGGACTTGAAACTCATGACCCTGAGATCAAGACCTGAGCTGAGATCAAGAGTGGGATGCTTAACTGACTGAACCACCCGGGCACCCCATGGAGTTTCCATTTTATATTGAAGAACGTCATTCTTGGATATTCTCTGAAGCCTAAACTGCTACATCTCCGTATTTTGAAAGCTTCAGTTTAGACAATTTCCAACATGAGTAGTTGCCTATTGCTTCATCAACATTATATTACTAAATTCTTTAAAATCATATCTTCCAAGAGGAGGAAAAGTGTACATAAACATTTTCTTAAATTCTATCGGAATTTTGTTATTCGTTATGACAAGACTTAAATTAACTTCAAATGTGAAGACTAGGGGTGAGACTTTAAAAAATCAGTCACCATTTTGATGTAGATAGTACTATTGGAATTTCAATGTCATTGTTTTATCTCCCAAAGAAAAGAGCTACATATGTAAATAGCAATTAATACTTTATAAGGAATAAGCTTATCAAAGACATTTAATGAATCATTCATAATTTCCTCATTGTAGTTTTTTTTAAACTAGCCTAAACTTTTTACAAATGGAGGAAAAAGTGGAAACATCTATTACTTTAAGAAAAACACAATGCATGAGCTGATTTTATTATGTCAAAAAACATACGGACTCACTAAAGAAATTTAATCAAAATTCTGATAGTATTAAGCATTATTATAATTGTATAAGATTTAATGATAATTATTGATGAAAGTTTTTACAAACTTAACAATGCATTTGTAGGAAAATGAATTCCTCTTTTATCCTTAAATACTAGCATGCTTAAGAAAGGAATTTTTAATTTTACCTTTACCAATTAGATATGCAATTCCAGTCAATTTATACAGTTAGTTAAGTCAGGAAGATATAGCAGACTGTAGAAATAAGATTTATAATCAGATGGGTTTTCTATTTAGTCAATGTACAAATCTTTCAATATACATTTTCATTTCACTTCCTTAATGATCATGGATGGCAAGCAAGTGATATTACTTCTATTTAAAAAATCAGCAAGCTGAGGTTCAGAGAGGTAAACTACATGACCCAAGGTGATAATCTGGTCAGTTAGTGAGTCCAGACACATATCAAAGTCTTCTGACTCTTTGTTATACAAAAGAGCTAAGCTGCACACTGATTTTTAGACTTTCTGAAAGAAACTTGCTGAAAACCATACACCCAACTGTAAGTCAGAAATATAAAAAGAGGAGATGGAGTAAGGCAGAGAAACTGTGAGCTGTGCTGGGTCTGGTGACAGTGTGGCCTTTATTGTTAACTACTGCCAACTCCACTACAAGTTTCTCAAAAATGTCTGGCCTTCTCCAATGACCCAGAATTATCCAGAAGAATAAAACTGAGAATTCTTTGTTGAAACATCTAGAGGGCTGGAGGCTACAGCACTCTCTTTTTTCTTATTACTGTTCTTTCAGTAATATTCACATCTACTGAGGGATTTCTACATGCCAGGCATTATGCCTAACAGAGAGAACAATACTATCCCAACTTTGCCCATGAGAAGCTTCCAGTTGGGGACAGTTAGAAGCAAACAGGTATAACCATAACTAACAAAAGAAAGTAATTATAGCTTATATACAAAGTACTAAAAAGTGCTTGTGCTTAAGTACATAAGGATAGAGTATTGTGGAATAATAATTGAAAAGTATCTTAATATATGCTAGCTACAATGAAATAACTTCTTGTATTTCTAGTCTGTGAAAAATAATTAACCATTATTTTAGCTAAGTTATGTCACAGCCCACCATTCTATAAAAGAGAGCCAATGTCAAATAATTGTAGCATTAAAACTGCAGAAGTAAAATAATCTATTAATGTTTATGTTTCAGAATTACTTAGTGATAATACAAAGACATAGATTTCTAAGTATTCTCCCTTCAGTTCTGAACCTATTTTTTGTACAAGAAATTCAACTGATGTTCAAGTCTTATTCAATTAGCTATACTATAGACCCTACAGTGTTTGTAAAATCCTAACTGTAAGATTTAAATCCATGAGGCATACAATGTATCTTAGACTGATACTGAACTGAGGTCTGAAACAGTTTCACTACAATTTCTCCACTTCTTTTTAATTTTTGTGAAGTAGGTGTTTGTTTCTGGGTCCATGCTTTATTGTCATGCTTCTCAAATTAGAATATGTACTGGTGTGCTACAAATTTTTAATTTTTGTGAAGTAGGTGTTTGTTTCTGGGTCCATGCTTTATTGTCATGCTTCTCAAATTAGAATATGTACTGGTGTGCTACAAATCAGAATAGCATATTTTCTAGGAATAAAAGTTTTCCTGGGGGTTGGGGTGAGACGGTGGAGTAAGAGGATTCTAAGCTAACCTTGTCCCATGGACACAGAGATAACAGCTACATCTAGGCATCCACCTCTGAAAATGACCTAAAGACTGCTAGAAAAAACCTTCCAAAATTAATTGTAGAGAGGAGCCCAGCAGAGACATGGTTAAGAACCAAACCCCCAGCAGGACTAACCACAAAGGGGAGGACACCACAAGCCCAGAGAAGGAGACCTCACACCAGGCACCCTTGATACTGGGGACCCCTAATCATAAGACAAGTCCCCATAACACCTGGCTTTGAAAACCAACAGGGCTTAACTTCAGGAGCTTTAAAATCAGCAGGGCTTAACTCTGGGAGAGTGATAGGAAACTGAATCTCCACCCTTAAAGAGGCAGCATAATAAGTAACTTGGCCTCGACATAGCACAGAAGTAGCAGTTTGGAAAATGGCTGAGGTACATATGAAGTGTACTGGAGGATCAGGGATCTTCAGATTTGTCTGGAAACGAAAGTGCTGGTGGGTGCCATTTCTCACCCCCTGCCCCTGACTAGAGCCAGACACCTGAAGAAGGCAATGCTAACACTCTCCATCTACCTTGCTAAATCATAAGCCCTAACTGCACATACCCCTGCGAATGTGCCACATTCAACCCACCCACTTTGGCAGGCATCCCTCCAAAGTGACTCCTGCCCCGCCACAGATTGCAGGAAGCCCTGGCAGGGACTGGCATCACTCCAGAGTAACTCCTACCCTAGGCATGGGGGAGATAACCTCACACATCAGTTCACTGTCATTTCCAGCAGCCTTGCCTCTTAGCTGGCTGCCCAGGGAGCAAGACCTGCCCTACAGTGCATCCCCAACTATGGCAGAGAGAATCACTGCACACAGTAAGCCTGATTGCCAGTCCTGCTCATCAACGAGCCCCTGGCAGCCTCAGACAAGCCTCCCAACAGTGCAGAGACCAAACCTGCCCAGTGTACCCACTGCAGGCAAAGCAGATCATTGCAGCCAGCTGTGCTGAAAGCAATCACAGCTCAGCCAAAAGAGGAGAGTCCATGCAGCCCACACAGGGGATACCTCTGGAGCATCTGGGGTTCTAGCAACTAGGGGGATTGTGCTAGGCACCACAGGACCTCTTTGACACAAGGCCAGTACTTTCAAGACCAAGAAAGGGAGCTGACCTATCTAATACATAAAAACAAAAAAGAGACTTAGAAAAAATGAGGAGACAGAGGAATATAGTCCAAATGAAAGGATAAGGAAATATTACAGTAAAAGAGCTAAATGGAACAAAAATAAGCAATATACTTGATAAAGAATTCAAAGTAATAGTCATAAAGATGCTCACTGGACTTGAGAAAAGAGTGGATGATCTCAGTGAGAACTTCAACAAAGAGATAAAAAAATATAACAAAAGAAACAGCCAGACCTGAATAATTCAATAACTGAAATGCAAAAATACACTAGAGGGAAACAACAGCAGATTATAGAAGGCAAAAGAACAAATCGGCAATCTGGACGACAGGGTAATGGAAAGCAAGAAAGCTGAACATCAAAAAGAAAAAAGAATTATAAAAACTGAATTCAGTGACATCATCAAGTATAAGTAACATTCACATTATAAGGATCCCAGAAGAACAAAGGGTTGATGGGGCAAAAAACTTATTTGAAGAAATAATGGCAGAAAACTTCCCTAATCTCAGTAAGGAAACAGACATCCAGATACAGGAGGTACAGAGAACACCTAACAAGGTGAATCTACGGCAGTCCACACCAAGACACATAATAATTAAAATGACAGAGAGTAATGGCAGAGAGAATTTTATAAGCAACAAGAAAAAAGAAAATAGTTACATACAAGGGAAATCCCATAAAGGCAATCAGCTGATTTATCAGCAGAAATTTTGCAGGGGGAGAAGGGAGTGGCACAGTGATATATTCAAAGTGCTCAAAGGGGGTGGGGGGAGACAAACTACAACCAAGAATATTCTACCTGGCAGGGTTATCATTCAGAATAGAAGGAGAGCTAAAAAGCTCCCCAAACAAAAGTTAAAAGAGTTCATTACCAGTGTTACAAGAAACAGAGGAAATTCCTTAAGTGAAAGAAAAGGCCATAATTAGAAGAAAATTATGAAAAGAAAAATTTCACATAAAAGCCAACATACTATAAGTACTAGATTAATCACTTACAAAGCTAGCATGGAGATTCAAACACAAAAGTAGTAAAATCAACACATCTACAAAAATTAGTCAAAGGAAACACAATTCAAAAAGATGTAAAATATGACATCATATACATAAAACACACATGGGGGAATAAACGTTTAGTATTTTTAGAATGTGTTAGGGGGCGCCTGGGTGGCTCAGTCGTTAAGCGTCTGCCTTCGGCTCAGGTCATGATCCCAGGGTCCTGGGATCGAGTCCCACATCGGGCTCCCTCCTCGGGGGGAAGCCTGCTTCTCCCTCTCCCCCTCCCGCTGCTTGTGTTCCTGCTCTCGCTATCTCTGTCTCTGTCAAATAAATAAATAAAATCTTTAAAAAAAAAAAAAAAAGAATGTGTTAGAACTTAAGTATCCATCAACTTAATACGGACTGCTATACATATCAGATGTTACTTATGAACCCAATGGTAAACACAAATCAAAAACCTGCAACAGATACAGAAAAAATAGAGAAAGGAATCTAAGCACAGCATTAAAGGAAGCTATCAAACTACAAGGAAAGAGAGCAAGAGAAGAAGAAAGGAACAGAGAACTACAACCAACTGGAAAACAATTAAAAAAAATCACAGTAAGTGCATACCTACCAATAATTACTTTAAACATAAATGGACTAAATGATCTAATCAAAAGAGGATAACTGAATGGATAAAAAACAAGACCCATCTATATACTGCCTACATAAGACTCACTTCAGACCTAAAGAGATACAGACTGAAAGTGAAGGGATGGAAAAACATATACCATGGAAATGGAAGTAAAAAGAGAAGCAGGGTACCAATACTACATCACACAAAACAGATTATAAATCAAACACTGTAGCAAGAGACAAAGAAGGACATTACATAATGATAAAGGGATCAATCCAGTAAGAGGATAGAACAATTGTAAATATCTATGCACCCAAGATTGGGGTACCTAAATACATAAAGCAAATATTAACAATCATAAAGGGAGAAATTGACAGTAAAATAATAATAGTAGGGAATTTTAACACCTAACTTACACCAATGGATAGATCAGCCAGACAGAAAATCAACAAGAAAACAGTGGCTTTAAACAACACATTAGATGAGATGGACCTAACAGATACATACAGAACATTCCATACAAGTGCAGCAGGGTACACATTTTTTCAAGTGCACATGGGACAAACAAGTGTCAATACATTAAAGAAGACTGAAATCATACCAAGCATCTTTTCTGATGACAATGGTATGAATCTAGAAATGAATTAACAAAAAATGTGGGAAAAACACAAAAACATGAAGGCTAAACAACATGCTACTAAACAACGAACGTGTCAGAATGCCAAGACCCACAAACACCTTGAGGGAAAAAAATATAATAAAAGAATATGCAGATAGTGAGTGACTTTATCCTTCTTGTTTTAAAAGAGCTGCACACACACAAAATCTCATTCAATCTCTAATCTCGAAGATAAAAGAGTTCCCTAAATTTGGGAAAACATAAACTTCTTTGAACATCTCAGGAGTACTCAACAAATACAGAAGAGACAGAAAATCTCTTTTTAAAGAATCATACCAACTCACAAGCAGGGAGTTGTGTGTTGCTTATACTGGGGGTGGTGTCGTGCGTGTTGGGGCAGGATGAGGAGGTTACCCGTCACAGCGACACACAAGTCACACACAAGTCACAGGTAGAGCCCCGGGATGGTCGGCTCCATTCCTCTTCCAGCAGAAGAGGGGCTCTGCCAGCTTTTGATTGCGGATCATCTGCTCCACAGATATATAATACCCAATAATTTACATTCTATTAGCTCCTCACTTAATGCAGAAAACAATGCCTTGCCTGAAATGAAACTGCTGCACTACAGGACATGAAATATTTATAGAAGCCAATTGAGGAAAGCAACTGATGACTGCTCAGGGGTTTAATCAAACAAAGATACAGCGCCCTGCGCGCACATTCATAAAGGAGTTATCTCTACACAGTAGATAATAACATTTAATGCTATATATACTATTTCATCTTCAGCTTTTTATATATTTTAAATAGATATTTAAAAAATATCTATATCCAGGGTATAGAGACACCAAATACTAATTCTATAAGAAAAGCTCAAAGCTGTCATTCTAATCAGGACTTTGTCAATGTATCTGGGGCAATTCTGTTTACTTCAAAGGCAGTTTCTTGCCCAGCCCAGAGAGACTGGCTATCGAGGACACTCAGCCAAGGCTGACTATGGTCTCAGAATATTTGCTGAGCTGGCTTCAAGATTCACTTCCCTTGAACTTCTCTAGGCTTGTCTCATTTTATCTTCATTCTATTTACCTCTACTTTCTTCTGTCTTTCCAATGCGGATACCTTTGTCGTAACATTTTCCAGCTCTTTATCAACTACCCATGCTTCCTAATTGACTGCGCACCCCCACTCTCCTGGAGAGCTTCCTCGGGTCACTCCACTGATCCAAGTGACATCCCTGGGTGTGTGATCCCCCTTCCTTTCCCTGGTATGCCAAATGGAGGAAACCAGAGTATGTCTGGTTTACCTGTTTGTTTTCTCTTGTCTTGTTACAGAGCCCAGCCCAGAACCTAACATGGGTAGAGAAAAAAATTCCTCTTTTACACTAACGTGGTATCCCAGAGCTTGACTCCTTTCTGGCTCAGGGCAGACAGAAATAATCATGTAAAAGTCCTCAGACTTACAGTCAGAGAAAGACAAATACCATATGATTTCACTCATATGTGGAATTTAAGAAGCAAAACAGATGAATATAGGGGAAGGGAAAGAAAAATAAAATAAGATGAAAACTGAGAGAGAGGCAAACTGTCAGAGACTCTTAATCATAGGAAACAAACTGAGGGTTGCTGGAGGGGTGGTGGGTGGGGGGTTGGGGTAACTGGCTGATGGGCATTAAGGAGGGCACTTGATGTGATGAGCACTGTATGTTATATGCAACTGATGAATCACTAAATCCTACCTCTGAAACTAAAAAAAACAAAAACAAAACTCCTCAGACTTAATTGAACAGCAGTACTAAATATGTTTCCTGGTTTAACTGTAAAAGACATGAAATATTTCTATGTACCTTCTGAATCTCTATTTAAAGGAGCAGAGTTGTAATCACAGACCAAGAACTATTTGCTAAAATGTTCACTGTTCCAAAGTATTAGATATCTTACGAATCAATGAAGAACAGACAATAATAGCTTGATTACAGGGAAGAAGATGTTCTGGGCAAACACATCCTTTGTGTTACTAACTGTGGTGTTACTAAAAGTAGTTCTGTGACTCTGCCCAGAACAAGGGCATTTTTCTGCTTTGTAAATACCTCTGAAATCCTTTTTTGCATGTGTCTGTCTTAGTTGATCTCCTCCAAGTTTTTAGGAATATCAAGCTTTGCAATCCTATTTTAGGTAATAAAGAGTACAGTCAATGTTTGGTGAATAATTAAATAGGCAGATAAATGTAGATGTTAAGTTTCATACACATTTTCCCTCAGATGATAACTACAGTTTGAACACAGAGACACAGAAAAGTTTCAGGTGTTATTAACATATAAAATGTTGACTTTGCACTGTCCATTTCTCTCATCCTTTGATTCTCCTGAGCAGAATTCTGATCACCTGTTTCCTAAGCCAAATAATTAAAAAACAACAATGGTCTGCATAATCAAGAATTTCCTAAAAGTTCAATGTTAAAACAAATAAGCTGATTTTCCATTACCAATCAGTCAACCAGCCTGCACCCACAGGGGGAAAAAAAAACAACAACAACACAACAGTATAGTTACATGAACAAATTTCACATCCCTGATGCTTCAGAAGTTTTGATAGCTTGAGTGCTTTAATAAATGGGTATCCATGCATCACACATCAATCTCATTTTTAAGCTTCCAATGAAATTTTTGTCAAGAAAAATAACGTTCCCTGAAACATTATTCACAAGAACCAAGATATGGATATACAATTGTATATGATATACAACTGAAGTGTCCACAGGTAGATGGATAAAAAAATATCATGTGTGTATATGTGTGCATGCATATACATGTATACACAATGGAATAGTATTTGGCCATAAAAAAGAAGGAAATCCTCCCATTTGTGACACCATGGATGAACGAGGAGGTCATTATGCTAAGTGAAATGAATCAGATGCAGAAAGACTGTGTGATCCACTTACATGTGGATATCTAAACCAGTGGATATCTAAACCAGTCAAACTCACAGAACCAGAGAGTAGAATAGTAGTTGCCAGCCCTTGGGAGGTGGGGAAATGAGAGGCTGATCAAAGGGCACAAACTTTCAGTTACAAGATGAATAAATTCTGGGATGTCATGTACAGCATGGTGATTATAGTTAATATTACTGTACTGAAGACTTGAAATTTGCTGAGAGTAAATCTTCTATATTCTTACTGCACACACAGTAACTACATGAGGTGCTGGATGTGTTAACTTGATTGTGGTAAGCATTTTACAGTGTGTACATATATTAAATCATCATGTTGTACATCTAAAAATCATGATGTACACACTAAATATATATAATTTTGTCATTCATACCTCAATAAAGCTGAAAAAATAAATTTTCATGAGCTTTAAAAGCTCATAAAATAAATTAATGATTTATAAGTGACTTTATAGTTTGGACATTTTTTCCCTCAGTTATGTCATAAGCAGTTCAAGTAAGCCCTTGTGATAGAAGGAATTCAACACTATTTAAAAATATTTTCTGAAGTAGGAACACATAATTTCCCAAATATCTACAGTCCATTTCTGAAATACTCTGTCCTACGGTTTGCCACAAACTTTTATTCCTCAAGCCTTCCATTAATTGAGATTTCTAAAAGCTAGGGCTGATTTTTTAAATGTTGCACATTCTAAAACTTATTTTCATGAAACTTTTTTCTAAATGTCCTGGACCCTAAGCAGTATATTTGGCAAATATTTTTTTAATGTATTTGTAAAAGGAACTTTAATTTCTTTACAGTAACTTTATTTTTTATTTATTTATTTATTTATTTGACAGAGAGAGATAGCGAGAGCAGGAACACAAGCAGGGGGAGTGGGAGAGGGAGAAGCAGGCTCCCTGCTGAGCAGGGAGCCCGATGTGGGACTCGATCCCAGGACCCTGGGATCATGACCTGAGCCGAAGGCAGACTGAGCCACCCAGGCGCCCCTTTACAGTAACTTTAAAGTATACTTGTATAAATGTTGCTATCTGTCCTAGATTATAAATCTTGAGGTAATATCTGTGTATTTTTAATATATTTCTAACAGCATGTAGCAGAATATCAAATATTAATGTTATAAAATGAATGCACAAAAAGCCTCTTTGTATTTCTAGCTATAGATTTCATACCAATATGAACTGAACTTAAATCCTGTTATAAAATTCAACATACCAATAATTAAGCATAAGAATATTAATATTTATGGGTTTGTTCATGCAGAACAGGTCTATATCCAACCTCTTCCCCAAAACTCATATATCAAATAAACGACAGAAAGTTAAAATACATTTTTTGTTGTATTTTCCAGAGAGTTCCAGGGCACATGTGCCTCTGAAATGGAAATAAAGTTGGCTAACACTTAGGACTCTTCATTTTAAAAATAACATTCTTAGATAAAATAAGACAGCACTCGTCATAAGAGGACAAGTGATAATACAGTCAAGGGTGTTACAATGAACTCTTCCTAGAAATCCCAAGACAGAGCAACTGAGTTTCAACAGTTTTCAGGCTGCCTCTCTGGCACTGTTTGGAAACAACAGGAATTCCGATGGGTACTGGTTCATGAAGGTCCATGCAAATTCCAAATGATACAACCTGGTTGTTACCATACAAACCGTACATGTTGTAAACCCAGATTTAAGGGGTTAAACTATTTTTTTTTTTAAAGCTCTCACTGAAACCATGAGAGTAGGAAGGACCTAAATGATGGGTACTGAGGCACTGGGTCTCTGACTAGAACAACTGGAGTTTAGGTTCACACATACTCTCTAGCAGGAACTTTCTGAGAGTATTTGGATTTCGAATGCTGTTCTTTCTGTATCCACAGCAACATGTATAATCTTTCCTTTAAATGTCTTTATTAAAGATATTATATAAGAACATCTTATTTTATTTTTTTTAAAGATTTATTTATTTGAGAGAGAGAGCGAAAGACAGAGCGAGAGAGTGAGCACGCATGCAGGGAGGAGGGGCAGAGGGAGGGGGAGAGAGAATCTCCAGCAGACTCCCCTCTGAGCACAGAGCGGGACCCATGAGATCATGGCCTGAGCCAAAATCAAGAGTCAGATGCTGGGTGGGAGGATGGGTTAGTCTGGTGATGGGTATTGAGGAGGGCACGTTCTGCATGGAACACTGGGTATTATACACAAACAATGAATCATGGAACACTACATCAAAAACTAATGATGTCATGTATGGTGATTAACATAACAATAAAAATAAAAATAAATAAATGTTGCTGAATATTAAAAAAAAAAAAAAGTCAGATGCTTAACTGACTGCACCACTCAGGTGCCCCTATACCATGTTAAAATGCAGATACCACCCAGCCACACTCCTTATGTTAATAAATTTCCAAATGCCTTGCCTTACCCTCCTTCCACCTGTTCTTTTAAAAATGCTTCCTTCCTTCTTTTCTTTTTTTTTTTTTAAAGATTATATTTATTCATTTGAGACAGATACAGAGAGAGAGAGCATGAGCAGGGGGAGAGGGAGAGGGAGATGCAGACTCCCCACTAAGCAGGGAGCTGGACGTGGGGCTCGATCCCAGGACTCTGGGATCATGACCTGAGCCGAAGGCAGACGCTTAACCATCTGAGCCACTCAGGTGCCCCATTTCCTTCCTTTTTCAATCAGGATTTTATCTTTTAAACCCAAAGCCATTCACATTAGTCCTTACTTAAAAATCTTAACAGCCCTCTACCCCTATAGTAGTATTCCCCAAACTAAGGCATTGCGTAACCCCCTTTGTGACTATTTACCATATTTTTTTGTTTTCCTGTATTGTTATTCAATAGTTTCTAAAACTGAGCTTCCTTTTAAAACTGATATAAAGAAAATCTGTACCTCTTCCACAGTGGAATATGGCTTATCTTGCTTTTTCAGTCAGAAGACAAGAGGTTATGCAGAGCTAACAAAAGAGCCCAAATCCCAGCGTCATGATGGGGCTACAGTGTCGTATGCGGCAGACAGGTCCATATGAGGGCAGTTCTAGTTCTACTCCACATTTTCTTTACTCTGTGACCAAAGCTAATGGGACACCTTCTATTCTGAGACATTGCCAACTTCACTCCAGAAGAAAAAGAGGACATGACAAATCCTTGCTCTTAAAGCTTCAGCTTAGAAGTGGCATGGGTTGGTTCCACTCTCATTTCTTTGGCCAGAGCAAATCATGTGGATAAGACCGAATGGGCCAGAAAAACCTAGTCCCTCCCTAGCTAGTGCAGCAGATATTTTGAACAATAATGCAATCAGTCACACTTGCCAAGAATAGAAGATAGTTATGTAAAGAAAACACAATGCTAATAATTTCGAGTTAGATAATGTTTCCTACCAAGTGTTAAAACCACACTAGTGCCAACTGATTTTTTTTTTTTTTTTTTGTAACTTTTAGAGACTGGGTTTATTTCACTCAACATAATTCACTTTGATTTTCTTAATATATTAGGAATATTTGGAAGAGAATTTTATCTCATTCTGTGATACCATGTCCTATCCACAACTGGTATCACATATAGTCATTCACCTAAAATCCATTGCCAGTATGCTTTCCATACCTATAAAACGTACCTGTAAATATTGAATTAAAATTCCTAAATAAGGCTGACAGTTGGATTCAAACTCACATTTCCAGTATCAGCTCCAGTCATGCATTTTCCTTCGTCTTATTCCCATTGTTCCCTCGACCCCCTTTTGAAAAATCCCAACCTCCCCAGACTCCATCTCGGCAGTAGCACATCTTCTGCTTAAATGCACCATTATTTGATGAACCGAGTCTTGGCCCTGCTATTTTATATTTACCAAGCACTTCGAGCCTTGGCCCTGTCCTTAACCCTAAAAGTCTCACAGTCTTCATCAGTCTTTTTTAGTGAGAAATAACTGACAGACTCCTTTTCAAATGAAATATGAACTGAAGAATAATTTTAAAAACATAAAAGGAACAAGGACTGGACTAGAAATGTACAGTTGGGGCCTAAGATGAAGTGTAGTCAAACACATTATGAGTATTACTACTTGGATAAAACTGTGCAAATGTGTTTATTATTACAATTAAATGTCAGCTAAGAAATTGGACAAATTAACATGGAGGAGGGAGATAAATTCTTACTATTTTTTAAATACTTTATTTATTTGACAGAAAGACACAGCGAGAGAGGGAACACAAGTAGGGAGAGTGGGAGAAGGAGAAGCAGGCTCCCCGCTGAGTAGGGAGCCCAATGTGGGGCTCGATCTCAGGACCCTGGGATCATGACCTGAGCCGAAGGCAGATGCTTAACGACTGAGCCACCCAGGGGCCCCATGGGAGATAAATTATTCAGAAATGTTTTGCTTTTCTTTTTTTTTTTTTTTAAATTTTTATCTTATTATGCTGTGTTTATGTTTTGCTTTTCTGATTTGTATACTTTGTAACATAAAACAGCGTCATTCCGTAATGAAGTCATTAATGCCGAGAAAGGCTAAGTTTCTGGGCTTGAAAAAAGAAGAATCCAGAGGCACGTGAATTACTTAGGGATAGATGAAACTTACAAATACATACTGTAGAGCTATAGATCTTAAACAAAGTATCTAGCATAATGACTTCAAGTAAAGACACGAAGGAAAGTGTAATTTAAAAAGCAAAATGGATTAAAATATTTTACTTTAGAGTCTTGCTCTACTCTGTCTAAAATGTATGCTAGCAAAAATTAATCTTGAGCTATATTATTATTAATTTAGAAGCATAGCTTGAGGATTTTAAATTCTTAATATGAATAACTAATAAAAACATCAATCCTATATGTGAATATATTAAGATACTGATATAGTTTGTTAATTATAAATTTCTTTTTCTAAATGCAAAATGGATATATACCTTTAAAAGTTAAAAAGAAAAAAAGGTGATGAAGGGAAAATTCTATTTTTAGCTATTTGGCCTGGTTTCATAATACACTTGATCTTATACTGTCACCATAAATACATTGCTTCCCTTGCATACCAGTGAATATTCTGAGGACATGTGCTGAATATTTCTTCCAATAATTTTTTAAAAGTATTTTTCATGTAGCATGACTACATGCAATATATAGCATGCATATACTTGAAGGACATGGTTAAGTTTTATTTTTTAAACCTCTTTAGTGTGTTAATTAGTACCAGGTAAATATTTAGCATTGTGAATTAATGTGCATCACTCTCATTTTTCTTTTAGAGATTCTCTTTCCTGGAAATAAGTATCAATGTAGAAGATTTCACTAAAGTTGGAACACCTCTGATTTGGAACTGCCATACTTTCAAACCCTTATCTTCCAGTGATGGAAGCCTTTCCATTTTGTCATTTAACAATTACTGTTGAATGTCTGAATGTACAAGGCACCAAGGGATTAAATAACAGTGCATGAGGACGCCCGGGTGGCTCAGTCCGTTAAGCGTCTGTCTTTGGCTCAGGTCATGATCTCAGGCTCCCTGCTCAGTGGGGAGTCTGCTTCTCCCTTTCCCTCTATCCTTCCCCCGACACTTGTGCTCCTGCTCTCTCGCTCTCAAATAAATATCTTTAAAAACAGTGCAGGATACAGACATTGGAATTTATAATCAAGAAGCAAAGATACATCCAAACCCAAATCACTATCATAGAAGACAGTATAATTATCATATAAGTTAGCATGGAAGTGCTAAAGGGCAAGCAAGGGATATAATAAGGATTGTTTGCTGGGGCTAATCAGAGAGACTGCAAAGAAAAAGTGACATGTGATCTGGGCAAAAAATAATGGTTAAAAGTCAGGCAGAAGGAGGAAGAAGGAGGGTAAATTCTAGGCAGAAAGCACAGTGTGAGGAAAGGCACAGAGGTAGGAAATCACAATGGATATTAATTAGGGTGATAGCAAGGGATTTAGGTCGACAGGACTTCCGTGTGGGAGAAGAGCGGGACGCCGGGAAGATAGTCTGGGTGTTGCATCAGGGTGCAGCTTTGAGAAAAACATCTCTGCTGAATGAATACAATAAACCAGGCATTCAGTGTGAGTTAGAACAATGAACTGCCAAATAGGGCCTCTATCTAGCTATTTTAGTGTGCTAATTACAGAGCGAAAATGTTGTTATTATAGGAAGCAAATACTGAATCAGCACATTAAGAAAGTTTGCCTCATTAGCAATACTTTTAAAGAGTCAGGATGTTTGAAGCTCCAGAATAGATTTTTTATGGTTTTGTGTGTATAGAGAGCCAGGGGATAGGGAGGTGGATGAAGAGGCACACAACTAAACAGAAAGTATTTTAATGCGCTTACCTGTTAGGAAGTGCTTATTCTAATCTAGAAAATGTATTATTGACAAATCTAAGAAAAAAAATTAGCACAGGATATTTACCACCAACATTTGCACAGACATTTAAAAGTGTCTTCAGATACACCCTTACATAATCTTCATAAAAACCATATTGTTCAACACAACAAGTGTATTATTTCCATTGTATAGATGAGAAATGGGGCTCAGAGAGGCCCAGACTGTCCAGGTGCCATTTACAAACAAGGTAAATGATAATCAAGGCTGAAATTAGAATCTACATGACTCTAGGATGTGCATCTTCCTACTATGCAACTACTGCTCCCCTAAAAGGCTTCTGACTTGGAGAACTTCACTGAGACCCTCTACGCATCACTGTCTTCATCTGTATAATGGGAATGAAAATTACACTTCACAGAGATGTCGAGTTGGTTTTGGAAGGTTTTTTTTTTTCTAGAAAGCTGTCCATTTTATCTGTTTTCAAATGCACTGGATATTATTTGTAGTGTTCTCATGATTTTTAAATTTTTTACTATCTGTTGTTATATGCCCTTCTTATTCATTCTACTTATGGTTTATGTGTGCCTTCTCTCTCCTCAACCAGCAATGCCAGAGATTTCTCCATTATATTGGTCTTCTCTAACCAACTTTCGGTTTTTGGTCTTTTCTAGTATTTTTTTGTTTTCCATTATTTTCTTTCTCTTATCTTTCCATCCTCTGCTTACTCTACAGGCTAATTCTCTGTTCTAGTTCTAACTTCTTATGGATTTTTTCATTTATTACTTTTAATGTCCTATTTTCCATTATGATTTCTTCTTAACCCATTAATTAATTTTAAGGTAATTTTTTTAAGTTTCCAAACTAAAGTAGAACGGGTAATAAATATCTTTATATTGTGTTGCAGTATTACTGTATTTTGTTTAGAAAAGATATTTTGCAAATATTGATTATCTGATTTATTTAGAATTTTTAGAATATATATTCATTTATACAAATTCATTAAGTTTATTCTTTCTGCTTAAATATAGTAAATCTTCATAAGTATTCAACATTTGCTTGAAAATAATAAAATTCTCTATAAGTTAGGTTCATAATTTCACTTATATCAAGCTTATTAGATAAGTTTTCCGAATGCTCTAATCTCTAATTTTTGTCTTCTTGACTTAGCACTTACCTAATTTTTTTCACTATATTTCCAACCCCTCTATGATTATCTCTTGTAAACAACGTTACAACTGCATTTAAAAGAAATCCAGTATAAGGATATTTGTTTTTAGTAGGTATGTTTAATAGGTTTATTTTTACTGTAATAATTGCGTTTAAATTTCATTTTGATTTTTTTAATTGATTTCTCTTAACCATAGTTGCTTCCATAGTTTTCCCCCTTTCCTGCCTTACTAGTTTCTCTTATTTTTTTTTCCTCCACTAGTACATATTTTTAAGAGATTACATTTACATTTTTTTAAAAGGTTTATTTATTTGGGGGGGGGGGGGGCATGCGTGCTCTGAGTGGGGGGAGAGGCAGAGGGAATCTTCAAGCAGATACTCCCTGAGTGTGAAGCCCAATATGGGGATGGATCCCACGTCCCTGGGATCATGACCTGAGCCAAAACCAAGAGTCAGAAGCTTAACTGACTGAGCCATCCAGGCGCCCTACACTCACATTTTTAACACCTATAATTAACAAGCTGCAAAACTAATTATAATCTCCATTTCCTTCTGGAAACAAACAAAGGAATGTATAGGGCTTTTGTCTAACAGTTCTCATACCCCCTTTTATGTTATTTATCTAGAATTTTAGCTTTTGAAGATTTTATTTTTAGTAAAATTTGCTTAAGTATAACATCTGTTATACATGTGTATATACACACACACACCACACAAATTATAAGTGTACAACTTTCAGTATAATTGACAAAATTATACTATTTCCTTTATCTTTCAAACATATTTTAAAGTCTCTTTCATATCTTTTTTGTAATGGAAGGTTGTTTAGGTAATTCATTCCTCACTCTGTCATACTTGCAGCTTCCTTCCCTCATTAATTGATGTAGTTTATAATTTCTGACTGTGCTCTCACATTTACCACGTTGCCTTCCGTGCAAGTCTCACGTGTCCTGGGTCCTGACAACTACATGTTTATTTCTGAAGTGGCTCTGTGGATTATATCCAGTTTGGGACACATTTTTTTTTAGTGGTCACATTTCTCAATTTATGGTTCCTATATCACAAAGGCACTGCGACATTAGAACCCGTATTACCCCATAGTAACGGCTTCTGGCTTTGCTTTCCTACGTGTGACACTATTTCTACTCAAGGTCCTAAGTGGGCAACAGAGAAGTTTACAGCTTTCCCAGCCCAGCCTGGCAGTTGTTCTTGCCCCTAACCCAGAGCGCATACAGCACTACACAGCTCCAGAGAGAAAGCCTGGAGCTCTAACTCTCTCAGCACTCAAAACACTAGCTTCTCACTCTTCAGGCCTGCTTCCCTTCTGATGTGGCTCCTGGGCTCCTGGGTTTCCATGTGGTTCACTGTTCTTGCTCTCATTTGTGGCACCTAGGGATTTCCCTCAAATTCAGCTGTGCATTAAACTTGTATTTGCATGTGTAGAGGATGCGTATGGGAGGTATAAGGGGTGACAGGCAGGGAGAGAAGGTTTTCCATCAACACAGTGTAGTTTATTTTCTAGAAGTATTCTAAATAATTTTTTTAATGGGTTTTCCTTTTTAATTGTGGTTAAAGACATATAACAAAATTTGGCATCTTAATTCACCATTTTAAATTGTACAGTTTAGTGATGTTAAGTATATTCACATTTATGTATGAAGCAATCTCCAAAACACCTTTCATTTTGCAAAACTGAAACTCCATACCC
This sequence comes from Neomonachus schauinslandi, assembly GCF_002201575.2. NCBI lineage: Eukaryota > Metazoa > Chordata > Mammalia > Carnivora > Phocidae > Neomonachus > Neomonachus schauinslandi. The sequence continues at coordinate 72,126,730 of NC_058407.1, read as the reverse complement.
ATTGAACAGCTCCCTATTCCCCACTTCCCCTGCCTGTACCAATGACCATTCTTCCATCTTTATAAATTTGACTATTCTAGGTATCTCCTATTAGTGAGGCATGTGTTGTATTTTTTGTGACTGGCTCATTTCACTTACCATTATGTCTTCAAGATTCATCCAGGTTGTACTATGTGCCAAAATTCCTTTAAGTCTGAATAATGTATCACTGTATGTATACACCACATTTTCTTTATCCATGCATATGTCTATTCACACTTGGGTTGCTTCCATCTTTTGGCTATTATGAATAATGCTGCCATGACCATAGGCATTCAAATACTTCTTGAGGACCTTGCCTTCAATTCTTTAGGATATGTACTCAGAAATGGAATTGTTAGAGGATATGTAATTCTATTGTAAAATTTTGTGAAACCACCACTCTTTCCACAGTGGGCGCACCACCTTACATTTCCATCAATAGTGCACACAGTTTCCAATTTCTCCACATCCTCCACAGCAATTGTTATAGATAAATTTTTAATAGTGGCCACCCTAATGGTTATGAGGTGGTGTCTCATTATAATTTTGTTTTGCATTTCCTAATGATTAGGGATGTACAGTTTTTCATGTGCTTGTTGGCCAACTGTGCATCTTCTTTAGAGAACTGATTTTTAGAAAAAAACTTTTTTACTGAAATTTAACAACAGATATTAGAAAAGCATGCCAATTGACTTAATGTTTTGTTTCCAATTTATTATAGTAGATTATGTAAACAAATAGTTTTCATTATGTTGAGACAATTCAGAGTTCACCAAAATCATTATATTATCTCCATCATGAGTGGTATTATCATTCCACCTGGTGTCTTTTCAGGAAACAGCTATAGTTAGAGATCAGGATATATGGCTCCGAATCTCCCCAAAACTTGACCCTGAAATATCTATAAACAGTATATCTCAGATGTGAATCCAAGGTTAATGGTAGATTTTGCCCTGAGAATTCTACTCCAAGTAACTGTATAAAACCTATCAACCAACAAAAATATAGTGAATGCTAGTTTACCACATAAATGGAAAATGTGTTGTAGGAATTTCTCATGGCAAACACATTTTGCTTTTTTTTTTTTTTTTTGCTTTTTTTTTAGCACAGAGCAACCAACCATATTGGCTAAGTTAGATGAGGCCTGTCACTCAGCACAGAAAAGAGTGAGAGGAAAACTGTCTTTTTTTGAAGGGGAATGGTAAAGAGTTTGAAAATATTCTAAGAATATTCTACAAGGGCGCCTGGGTAGCTCAGTTGGTTAAGCGACTGCCTTTGGCTCAGGTCATGATCCCAGGGTCCTGGGATCGAGTCCCACATCGGGCCCCCGGCTCAGCGGGGAGCCTGCTTCTCCCTCTGACCCTCTCCTCTCTCATGCTGTTTCTCTCTTGCTTGCTCTCTAATAAATAAATAAATAAAATCTTTAAAAAAAAAAAAAGAATATTCTACAAACACAAAAGTTCTCTGTATATTTTGTTTAGTTCTTTGTGTTTTTCCCTAGGCATTATCTGTGCCTCACTTTTCTCTAGTAGTGAGTACACTCAAGGCATAATGCTCTAAATATATAAATAAAATGTAAGAATAAGTTAAATAAAAGAAGTAGTATACATTTCTATTAAAAAGTTGTACTATCTGTTATTCGCAAATAGTAGGAGCAAAACTCCTATTTTGGGGCCTGAGACCTCTAGACCTTCTACTGAGGATGAGAGAAACGCCTAATTTTAGCGTCCCCTTATCATTAATATACTTTTCTAATATGTTTTTAAGTTAATTCTGTGAAGTATAGGAAACTACATACACAGATTTTGTGACATATTCATAATTCCAGACAAGTAAACTTTCAGTTTTTATCTATTGAAAAAAGAATCATAAGGGCTAAAACTGTAAAGCATTACATCCAGAAATACTTAATCAATTAACTCACTAACGAAGCTTGGCTGATGAAAATTATATACTGGGTGTTTTTAAAACAAGCTCTTTCAAGTTTTCATGTTAAGTAATAATTGCATTTCTTTTACATATTTCTTTGTAATTAGTATATTTAAAATGTAGTCTGGATTTTCAGTCAAATACTACATAATTTACTTCTACTTCTTTGCAGTAGTTCCCTAATAAAATGATTAATGATAACAGCATAATGATTAATAATGATACATTATACTTTATAGCTTCTAGGAGATACAAGTAATTAACAGATTTCATTGCCTTCATCAGTTCTATGAGGCAGACAGAAAGAGAGAATATTATTCTTTTTATGGGAATTTAGAATACATCAGAGGTTAAGGCCATATCAAATAATATTTACATATTTCCTACGTCCATGGATATGACAGGAGTTCATAAATGTGGGGAATATTTATTCATACAAATATTTCATTTATGTGCCTACTACAAACCAATGTAATCTGTCAAAAAGAGAAAAGTTTATAGCTTCCCAGACTGGTTACTGCCAATGATTACCAACTTTTATCATTGTTTTGCTTAATTTTACTAAATTCCAGGAATGTACTCAAAGAAAACAATAGTTGCATGAAAGAACTTAAAGTGATATCAATTTATTGTGACTTGAAAATTTTCTTTTACTTAAGTTTCAGAGTTTGAAAATTACTGGTGTAGTTAAACAATATGCAATGGGAGAATTGCCTTGGAAATATGAGGGAACATCTGACTCAAGAGCCAACCTTCTATAGCTTAAGACAGAATTGGGTCTGGATCTGAATTTCCTCAAGTCTAGGCTTGAGTGCTTTCTACTCTAAGTTTGTGAAACATACAAGTGTAACTTTATAGTGCCACCTTATATCAGTATATGCTGCAAAGTAATATAGTTGTGAAAATCCATTTAAAAGACTAGTTTAAAAGAACTGCAGTCATTGACTATAAATGCAGTCACGCTGTAAGTTTAAAAATAAGACTTATTCTTTTGCTGTGCAAAAGGTTATTATTTTGGCATAGTCCCAATAGTTTATTTTTGCTTTTGTTTCCCTTGCTTGAGGAGACATATCCATAAATATTGCTAAGGCTGATGTCAGATTACAGCCTATGTTTTCTTCTAGTTATTTTATGGTTTCAGATCTCACATTTAGGTCTTTAATCCATTTTGAGTTTATTGTGTGTGGTGTATGAAAGTGGTCCAGTTTCATTCTTTTGCACGTAGCTCTCTAGTTTTCCCAACACCATTCATTGAAGAGACTCTTCCCCATTGTATATTCTTGCCTCCTTTGTCATACATTAATCGACCATAAAGCATGGGTTTATTTCTGGAATCTATTCTGTTCCACTGTCCTATGTACCTATTTTCGTGCCATACTGTTGTGATTACTACAGCTTTGTAATATACTTTGAAATCTGGGATTGTGATACCTTCAGCTATGTTCCTTTTTCTCAAGATTGCTTTAACTCTTAGAAGTCTTTTGTGATTCCATACAAATTTTGGGATTATTTGTACTAGTTCTGTAAAAATGCACTTGGTATTTTGATAGGGATTGCAATGAATCTGTAGATTGCTTTGGATAGTATGGACATTTTAATGGTATTACTTCTTTCATTCCATGAGCATGATATAACTTTCTGTTTGTCTATGTCCTCTTTGATTTCACCATTGTCTCAGTTTTCCGAGCACAGGTCTTTCATCTCCTTGGTTAAATTTATTTTAAGGTTTTTTATTTTTATTTTTTTGATGCAACTGTAAATGGAATTGTTTTCTTCTCTTTCTGCTACTTTGTTATTAGTGTATAAAAATGCAATAGATTTCAGCGTATTAATTTTGTATGCTGCAGCTTTACTGAATTCATTTATCAGTTTTAATAGTTTTTTGGAGTCTTTAGGGTTTCTATATATAGCATCATGTTATCTGCAAATAATTACCAATTTGGATGCCTTTTAACTCCTTTTCTTGTCTGATTGCTGCAATTAGGATTTCTAGTACTATGTTGAATAAAAGTACTGAGAATGGACATCCTTGTCCTGTTCCTGACCTTAGAGGAAAAGTTTTCAGTTTTCACCACTGAGTATGATATTACCTCTGGGTTTTTCATATGTAGACTTTATTAGTTTGAGGTATGTTTCCTCTAAACCCACTTTGTTTAAAGTTTTTATCACAAACAAATGTATTCTGTCAAATGTTTTTTCTGCATCTATTGAAATAATCATATGGTTTTTATCCTTCTTCTTGTGAATGTGATGTATCACAAGGAATGGTTTATGAATATTGAACCATGCTTGCATCCCTGGGATAAAAACTTTTGCACAGCAAAGGAAACCATCAACAAAATAAAAAGGCAATCTAGTGAATGGGGGCAGATATCTGCAAATGATATACCTGATAAAGGGTTAACATCCAAGATATAAAAAGAACTTACACAATTCAATACCAAAAACCAATCTGAAGTTAAAAAAAAAATGGGCAGAGCACCTAAACAGACATTTTTCCAAAGAAGACATCCAGATGGTCAACAGACACATGAAAAGATGCTCAATATCAATAATCATCAGGGAAATGCAAATCAAAACCACAATGAAATAGCTCCTCACACCTGTGAGAATGGTAGTATCAAAAAAATAAGATATAACAAGTGTTGATGAAGACATGGAGAAAAGAGAACCATCGTGCACTGTTGGTGGGAATGTAAACTGGTGCAGCCCACTATGAAAAACATGGAGGTTCCTCAAAAAACTAAAATAGTTGATCCAGTTATTCCTCTACAAGGTAATTACCCCCAGAAAACCAAAACACCAATTTGAAAAGATAGATACATGTACCCATATGTTTACTGCAGCATTATTTACAATAGTCAAGATATGGAAGCAACCCAAGGGGTCCAAAATAGATGATTGGATGAAGATATGGCATAGAGACAACAATGGAATACTACTCAGACATAAAAAAAATGAGATCTTGCCCTCTGTGACAACATGGGTGGACCTCATGGGTATTATACTAAGTGATATGAGTCAGAGAAAGACAAATACCATATGATTTCACTTATATGTAGAATTTAAAAACCAACAAGTGAATACACTAACAAAAAAACAGATTATTAAATACAGAGAACAAACTGGTGGTTGCTTGAGGGGAGGTTGGCTGGGGGATGGAGGAAATAGGTAAATGGGGTTAAAAGGTATAAACTTCCAGTTATAAAATAAGTAAGTCACACAGATGAAATGTATAGCATAGGGAATATAATCAATAATAAAAAAAGGTCTCATTCTGAAATTGTATTTTATGTTCTTATGGTATATAAGGGATGACATACCTGCCCCAGGCTGCCTCATTCGTAGATGCTGTATTAACTGGAACACAGGAGGAGTCAATGACAGTTGATTTGTTCATCCTGTAGCAGAAACCGCAGTCTGGATCCAACATACATTCATTACAGTAACTGTAAAATAAAGAGTTATATCACGTTAAAGACAACTGATCTTCTTCTACATATTCCATTATACTTTGCAGGAAGCTTGGGGCCACGGCACTCATGTTAGCCATGGCAAAGGGACATGTGCTGAGGCTGCTGGGAGCTGGTGGGTCTCCCCACCTGTCTCTCTCCTGGCTACAGCAACTGCAGAAGCCACTTTGAGATGGAGGGAGGCTTGGATCTGAGACACTGGGTGTAAAAGATCCCCAGTTGTCCCTCAGCAAATCAGCATTTGCTTTTCTAAGCCACTGAGATTTGTTACTAAAGCATGGACTGGCCCAATGTGACCCAGTGGAGTTGTTCCAAATTGTACCCAAGCATTTATTTCTCTTAACTGTCTCCATTCCGTATCCTATCTTTTAAAAGTGGAAAACATATTTCCCAGTATAAATACTGAAACAGAAAATTCAGAGAATGAAAAACATTACATCTGAAGAAAAAAGTTAAAAACAAAAATATCACCACCCCAATAATGGTCACTGTTAACATCTTGGTAGGACATCTGTACTCTTAACAAATCTACACAGAGTACCAACTATATGCTATGCTTAATTTAAAATAAGTTGGTATAGGAAAAAAGGCTAACTTTCTCTAAGTTAATTGCATCTACTGGTTGGATCACAGAGCCATAATCAATTAATCATTGCTCATATAACAGCAGTGTCCTAACTGCAGAAAACTCTAAAGAGGCAAAATCCTTTAGAGGGCAGGGTTTTCCAACCTAAGTCTACAAAGTACTTGTAAATGTGTTTTCTTGCAGTCAAATTCATTTGCCAGACAATTCTGGAGTACCTCAAACATGGCAGGCACACACAGGGCACTGCAGACACTAAGATGAATAGGACAAAGTCCTTGCTCCTGGGTAGATAAAAGGCAAGGACAGGAACAGATATACAAATAAATAAATGGCAGTGTAATAGAAATTAGTGTGAGCTACTCTAAGGACAGAGGCCTGTTCATCTGCCTGTAAGAGCTGGGGATAGTTTGGGAGAAGATACTTGACATAGATCATAAAAGAAATTTACCATGCAAAGAGGTAGAGGGCAGGGCATTTCAGAGGACTCTTATTCTACAATTAAAGATCAGTCAGCACAGACTTATTATTGACTGTGTACAAGTAATTATATGATGGGGTGTGGGGGAGAAACAGGGTAAGTACTACTGTCAAGCATTCAAAAAAGAGGTGAATCCTCAAAATCAAAATAATTCTTTGATTAATTTAGCTAACCGGGAAAACACTGGCATTGTTTAAAACAAGATTATCATTTCAGCCTCCTTCTGTAAACTTTTCCTTTGCAAACAGCCATCCTTAATTTTAAATGAGACTTGAGACCCCTTGAGGCATAGCTTGGAGATATTGAGGATTCAGTTCCAGACCACTGCAATAAAGCAAATACCACAATAAATGAGTCTTTTGGTTTCCTGGTGCATATAAAAGTCATGTTTACTCTATACTGTAGTCTGTTGTGGGTGCTACAGCATTATATCTAAAAAAAAATATACCAATGTACATACCTTAATTTAAAAATACATTATTGCTAAAAAATGCTACCATCACCTGAGCTTTTAGCAAGTCATAATGACTGATCATAGATCACCATAACAAATCTAATAATAATGAAAAAGTTTGGAATATTATGAGATTTACCAAAATGTGACATATACAAAGTGAGCAAATACTGTTGGAAAAATAGTGCCAACAGACTTGCTTGATGCGCGGTTGCTGCAAACCTTCAATTTGTAAAAGACACACTATTCTGTGAAATGCAATAAAGTGAAGTGCAGGAAAACGAGGTATGCCTGTACTAAAAGCAAAAGAGAGGGCTTTGAAAACCAACTGAAAGGTCAATATACTTTAGAGAGGTGATACAGCATTGCAAATATAAAAGGGTCCACACCTGTGATAAGCAAAAGAAACAGAACAACAGGAAGCTTTAGAAGTACTGTGAGCTTCCAGCTTTCACAACTAGACAGGGCTAATCTGGAAAGGAAGGGAATTCCTGCTAGCACTTTGTTGGTTTCTTCCACCCATGTGAGGTAGACTCTAACAACCCTGATTTTTCCAACGGCTTTAAATGATACTTATTTGGGAAAGGTCAACTCATCCAGCGGTAGAGAAATGACTCTATTTCTTTAAAAATAAGTAATTCCTACAACAGGCCAAAAAAAGTAATGATGAAGGCTAACAGTTACCGAGAACCTACCACACGAGTGTGTCAGACATCACAAGGTGTCACTGATGATGCTTTGCCTCCTCCATCCCTCATTCAGTCATCTGACTCTGACCACAACCTCCCATTCTTCCAGCTTGCTTATAAATGATCCCAGCTCTGCCCTGGTGATTCGTTCAATACAAATATGTGCCAGGCACTATTCTGGGGGTTGGGCCACATTAGTAAACAGAACAGATTCCCTGCCCTCATGGAGCTGTTAGACCTCCTGGTGACTCTGGTTCATTGACCCTTCTACTTGTTCCCTATTCATTAGCTTTTAACTTTCTTTGGTTCATCCTTATCTAGCTTATGGATCATGGCCTATCACTTCAACATCCTAAATTTCCTTGCCCATTTCTTTCCATCTCACCCGACTAGCAAAAAGCCTAGCCATATGTGAATGTCAACGTTCGCCTTTTCTATGCCTTCCCCACAGACCCGAATGCAGCTGAGGGAATCACACAACAGGGCAGCTTAGTAGTTCTCTAGAATACACTGCTACCAGCCTCCAAAGGATCCTCAACGGCCTGACATTCCTAATAATTTTCTGTAGTCAACTCCACACAAGGACTTTACAACCACATTACATGGGGACTATTCTTCAAATCTCCAATGCTCTGTCCTTTTAGTCACTTCATATCCAGCTTCACCTCAAGTCTACCTTCACATAGAAAACAGATGAAAGTGGTAAAGATGGTAACTTTATAATCTTACAGCAAACACAGAAATAATCATAATGTCCTCTGCTCCAGTAACAAAGAGAAATTGTTTTTCTTTTCTATCTGGGCTTTCGTTCTGTTCCATCTCCTTAGCCCATTTCAGACCCTTTTGATTACTGCTCCTTCTTTCTCTTAACGTCTATTGTCTTAAGGTGGAAGATTAGCTTTTTGATTTGGTATCTTTCTTCCTTTTTACTGTAGAAAGTTGTAACCATGAATTTCCCTCTGAACACTGCTGTACTTACATCCCACATTTGGTATGTTTGGTTTTCATTTTCATTCATCTCAAAAGAATTTTCTAATTCTCCTTGTGACTACTTTGACCCACTGGATTAAGAAGTGTTATTTAATTTTCACATATTCATGAATTTCCCAATTTTTTTCTGTTAGTGATTTTCAGTTTCACTCCATTGTTATCAGAAAACACTTAGTATGATTTCAGACCTTTTAAAATTTATTGAGGCTTGTTTTGTGGCCTGGCATATGATCTATCCTGAAGAATCTTCCTTGTGCACTTAAGGAGTGTATATTCTATTGGTAGCAGAGTATTCTCGAAATGTCTGTTAGATCTGGATGATTTGTAGTCAATACACTAATTTTCTTTTGGGAGGGGATGTTTTTTAGATCCTCTTTCTTCTTTTAATTTAAGTTTTAGTTAACATACTGTGCAGTATTAGTTTTAGGAGAATTCAGTAATTCATCACTTAAATACAACACCAAGTGCTCATCACAAGTGCCTCCTTAATACCCATCAGCCACCTAGCCCATCCCTCACCCACCTCCCTCCATCAACCCTTAGTTTGTTCTCTATTTTTAAGAGTCTCTTATGGTTTGTTTCCCTCCCCCCCCCATATGTTCATCAATTTTCTTTCTTTTTTAAAAAATATTTTATTTATTTATTTATTTATGGACAGCACAAGTGGGAGGGGCAGAGGGAGAGAGAGAATCTCAAGCAGACTTCGTGCTGTGTGTGGAGCCTGACACGGGGCTTGATCCCAGGACCCCTGAGATCATGACCTGAGCCAAAACCAAGAATCAGATGCTTAAGAGACTGCACCCTATCTATTTTCTTTCTTAAATTCCACATGAGTGAGATCATATGGTATTTGTCTTTCTCTGACTTATTTCACTTAGCATAATACACTCTAGCTCCACCTACATCATTGTGAATGATAAGATTTCATTCTTTTTGATGGCTGAGTAATATTCCATTACATATATATACATACATATGTATGTGTATGTATATATATAATAGTGTATGTGTGATACACTACTATATATATACATACACACATACACTACTATATATATACATACATATGCTACATCTCCATCTCTCTTTTTTTTTAAAGATTTTATTTATTTGAGAGAGAGAGAGAATGAGAGAGAGCACATGAGAGGGGGGAGGGTCAGAGGGAGAAGCAGACTCCCTGCCAGGCAGGGAGCCCGATGCGGGACTCGATCCAGGGACTCCAGGATCATGACCTGAGCCGAAGGCAGTCACTTAACCAACTGAGCCACCCAGGCACCCTCCATATCTTTATCCATTCATCAGTTGATGGACATTTGGGCTCTCTCCATAGTTTGGCTATTGTTGAAATTGCTGCTATGAACATCGGGGTGCATGTACCCCTTTGAATCTGTACTTTTGTATCCTTTGGGTAAATACCTAGTAGTGCAATTACTGGATCGAAAGGTAGTTCTGTTTTTAACTTTCTGAGAAACCTCCATACTGCTTTCCACAGGGGCTGCACAAGTTTGTATGCCCACCAGCAGTAAAGAGGGTTCCCCTTTCTCCTCATCCTCACCAACATCTGTTGTTTCCTATGTTGTTAATTTTGGCCATTCTGACAGGTGTGAGGTGGTAGCTCATCATGGTTTTGATTTGTATTTCCCTGATGACGAGTGATGTTGAGCATCATTTCATGTGTCTGTTAGCCATCTGGATGTCTTCTTTGGAAAAGTGTCTATTCATGTGTTTTGCCCATTTCTTAACTGGATTATTTGTTTTTTTTGGGTGCTGAGTTTGAAAAGTTCTTTATAGATTTTGGAAACCCTTTATCAGATATATTGCTTGCAAATATGTTCTTCCATTCCAATGGTTGCCTTTTAGTTTTGTTGATTGTTTTCTTGTCTGTGCAGAAGCTTTTTATCTTGATTGAGTCCTGGTAGTTCATTTTTGCTTTTGTCTCCCTTGCCTGTGGTAACGTGTCTAGTAAGAAGTTGCTACGGCTGAGGTCAAAGAAGTTATTACCTGTGTTTTCCTCTAGGATTTTGATGGTTTCCTATCTCACATTTAGGTCTTTCATCCATTTTGAGTTTATTTTTGTGTATGGTGTGAGGAAATGGTTCAGTTTCATTCTTTTGCATGTTGCTGTCCAGTTTTCCCAACACCATTTGTTGGAAACACTTTTTTCCATTGGATATTCTTCCCTGCTTTGTCAAAAATTAGTTGACCATATAGTTGTGGGTCCATTTCTGGGTTTTCTATTCTATTCTATTGATCTGTGTGTCTGTTTTTGTGCCAATACCATACTGTCTTGATGACTAAAGCTTTGTAATATAGCTTGAAGTCTGGAATAGTGATGCCTCCAGCTTTGCTTTTCCTTTTCAAGATTGCTTTGGCTATTTGTGGTCTTTTGTGGTTCCATACAAATTTTAGGATTTTTTTGTTCTAGCAATGTGAAAAATGCTGGTGGTATTTTGATAGGGATTGCACTGAATGTGTAGATTGTTTTGAGTAGCAGGATACAAAATCAATGTAGAGAAATCTGCTGCATTTCTATATACCAGCAATGAAGCAGCAGAAAGAGAAATCAAAGAATGTTATGTCTTCTAAAAGGGATACCCTGACTTTCTTTTAAACTTTTATTTTCTAATTCTAAAAAGTTTCAGAAGAGGCAATATTTATGATTATGGTTTCTATAATGGGAAGATATTTATGAGGTGCTCACTCATTATATTTAAAAATAGTACAATGCTAATGAAAGAATGTATCTCTCAGTGTAATGCTATTATAGTTGTCACTATGATCCAAATTGTGACATTAACGAGGAACTCTCTAGCCACCCTATGCTTTGAAATATCAGCAAGTTCTCAGTAAATAAAAGAGATAGTGTTAGGAGTACTATGCAGATATCAGCAGCTCCTATCAGGTAAGTGTGCCTAGTGAAATGCGTAACAGGAGTGTGTGTTATAGAGATTTTAGGGACACATCAGTGTTTATACAAATACAATCACAAAGACATAAAATAGGCTCTTTTAATATAAAAGAGTTTTCAAACGGTGATGATAATAACAGATAACAGATAAAACTGTGTACTTACTTTCAATTTATTGACTGAAAAGTTGCATATAAATGTGTATGTTTGTTTGTATAATACACACATTTCTTTACCTAAATACACACATGTACATATACAAACATGCACATACATGCCATTTTATATTTGCAAAGTTGAAGCTGAGATTTGTGTTTTTAACTATGTTAACCAAAGGTTCATGTAGTATAATAGGAAAATACTTAGCCCTATTGAAAGAGACAGGCTTGGCAGATTGAGCTCTCTTCTTTTTACCTCCCCTGTAGAGAGTTTATTGTGAACTTTTCTGAGATAAAATGGGAGAACCAGTTCAAGAATTCATAAAAGATTAGAGTTACAAAAAATTAGAGGCTAAAGTACCAGTAAATGTTAAAAAGGAATGGAAGGAAAGAAGCCTACTCTGAGAAATAGGTTAAATTCACCCCCTTTAATAATATACCAAAGAGCAAAAGTTTGTGATTGCTTTTAATCTGCAGGCCTTACTGCTGTGAATCTTTTGCATCTAACTCAGGAATCCATTGTATTCTTAGCCTCACTTTCTAAGGGGAAGAGATGAGAAATAGGACTATGTTCCAGATACTTGGAAATAAGACTTACGTTCCAAAATCCATTTGTGTATGGATTTGATCAGAGAGACATGAATTATAGGGAACAATTCACAGCTTGATTCAAGCCTCATGGACCAACATATAGCGAAGCAAGGTGTAACCTGTGTAACGGAACTGCAGAGAGAACTAGTAAATCTGCTGTCAATATAAGTGACATTCATTCTTCACTTTACATACTCAGCAGGTATCTCTTGAACAGTTGTCTGTCAGGTAACATGGAAATCACTAGGAATAAAAGATGTACAAGACAAAAATCTCTCCCTTGAGAAGGTCACAGTGCAGTAAGAGAAGGCAAACATATCATAAACCCTTAGAGATAATAATGTGATGGGCAGTAATAATAGTAGTCTTTGTGAGCCTCTGACACCACAGTGATCTAAGTTTGCTAGGGTCAAGAAGTTTTACAGAGGAGGTGATGCCAAATATGAGTCTTGAAGGAAATATGTAGGAAAATAAAGGTGGAAAGTAATAGTCCAGACAGAGAATACAATAGGGAAAAGCATAAGAGCTTGTCCTCCTCTGACTCCTGCAGTTCATATGGATGGGCTAGAGCCCATGGCACTTGAGAAGAAATAGCAAGACAAGATTGCCATGCTAAGAGGGGTAGATTGTGCCATAGTGAGGAGTTGGATCTTCATCATACAGACAGGGGGACGCTACTGCAGAGTTTAAATAGGGGAGAGATCTGATCAGGTGAGATGTAAGGCAGTAGAGTGGATGGAGTGGCACTTGTCTGGGGGCAGGAGGACGTGTTAGAAGACAGACGGAAGAGCTGAGATGAGAGGTGGTAAGGATGGAGAGCGGAGGAACCACACACATTTTGGGGACAAACCTGAGGGACCTGTGGCTATTTAAATGTGGGCATTCTGGATCACACTCAGGTTTTTAAATTGTGAGACATAAAAGAACAGCAGCTTTGACAGGAAATCCAAAGATCGAGCTCTAGGGGTGTTGAGTTTGAGGTACTTATGAAACATCCAGAGAACTGGGCAGTTGGAAATATGGGCCTGGCACTTAGGGAAGGGAAACAAACTGGAGAAACAGTTCATGGAGTCTCAGCGTGTCGGTGATAGTAAAGGTCACATAAGGGTGATGCTTTGCAGCAAAAGTGTACAGTGTGAAGGGACACTGCCAAGAAAAGAAGCAAAGCAGAAAGGACCAAGAGGAGAAGGAAAAGACTAAGAAGCAGCAGTCTGAGGAAAGGAAGAAACATAAAGGGACTAGTGTTAAGGGGTAAGGAAGTGCCAGGAACAAGGGAAACATTGTAGGAAAATTTATCACAGATCAATAAATTAAGATTAGGAGAGCGCCCAGAGCTAACAACGAGAAGACCCTTGGCAACCTCAGAGCAGCTTTCACAAAGCGGTGAGGCATGGCCCACTTCATGGAGCCAGTGCCAGCAGCTCCCCAGATTGTTAACATAATTTCCGATCACTTAATTTTTTTTTTTTTAATTCTCAGAAGTTCCCTACTTACGCAGTCCAAATAAGGGAGAGGGGTCACCTGACATCCACACGCTGGCCAAGAAAGAAGGCAGGAGTCCTGGAGTTTTGTTTGTAGCACGCACACAGATGCCCAGTCCTGCAGAGGGCTACAGCAAGGCGGGCTGTCGTGGCCCCAACCCAGCCCTCCATCCCTACCACCCCCCCACCCCCCCCCCGCCGGGGTGTTCTCTGGTTGATTTGGTTCCAAGTCACCTGCCAAAAGCAGCAGAGCAGTTAGGAGTGAGGAGAGGGTGGTAGGGAAAGTTTAGAGTAGCTCTCTTGGGACACAGAGTGCCATTACTGCACAAAGTAGGGTGTGAAATTCATGCATGAGGAATGAGCGAGTGAACACAGTTCCTCGCAGGCAATGGAATTGGGCCTGAGCCAGCGGCTGGCCCTCATGGCCACCATATGCTACCGGCGACTGTCCGCAGGCTAGGCCCTGCCAGAAACAGGCATTTTCAGACCAAACACTGTCCCTAATGCTCCATCTCATTGGGTTTAATGACACATACTTAAAAACAAATGGACCGTTTTCTAGAGGGCTGAGTTCACACTCGACTTCACAGAGTAGAAACTAAAATTGTTCTAAGTTAACCCAAATCAATTTTTTAAAGATTTGCCGAGGAGAGAGAAGAGGGCACCTTCGGTTAAGGCCCTGGTGCCATGTGAAACATGTAAACAATTGATTAAATGAAAACACGCCGTCCTTTCTTTCCCTTAGACACTAAGCTACCTCTTATTCTGCTCTTTTTAACTTTAATTGGAAACATTTTAAAGTTTCAGGACCAGTTTTCTAAATATGTGAACACTTATTATTTTTCTCCCTTTCTAAAAAGTTCAGAGATTGAAAACTTAAATCTTCCTTCCCTTCAACTAGCAAGAAACAAACTGTTTGGTTCTAATTGTAATTTTATTATCTAGATTATATATTTTCCCATCTGTTTAGAGTGTCTAGTATGCTCTGCATTCAGTTCCCCTAACAATTTCTAGAAGAGCAGCATCATCAGCTATTATATAACCTCCCCAAATGAAAGTATCCACAATCAAGAACAATAGCATGAATTCTGGGCACACTTATTTACCACAAATTCTCTCTAAATATCATAATGTCCTGGTACTAAGAAATTTCACAGGATGCGATTTAAAAGAGGACCCTCTCTTAATGTGGCTTTTTTCTTCAGGCTTCAAGGAAATTAGCCCTTCTAGCTGGTGTTTCTGAAACTGAGTTATCAAAATTACTAACCAATTTCATTTGGGTTGTGGACTGAATGTTTGCAAATTGTCCACTTTAGCCTCCAGCAGTTTAAAAACTGAGCTCAGGTTAAGGAACCCTCTGGCAATTAGATTGACCATCTTTCTATTTCATTCTAAAAATGACTCAGATATTCACTTCAAGCCACCCACCCCCCAAAATTATTCTCCATAAATGGGCAGAACAGGCTAATGAACCTACAGTAATGCCTTGATTTATAGAGCTGTCATGCTTTGATTCATTCAATAAACATATTTTAAGGAACCAGCTTACAATGGGGTGTGGCAGATAACAGTTGATAAACACGGTCTTTTCCCTTGGGATATAGACCTCACAGTCGATTTTGCAAACCAGTCAGTAAAGAACATTGGAATTCTATGATGGAGGTGTGCACGAAGCAAAGAGGAGGGCCATCTCTATCAACTGTATTACACACT
Organism: Neomonachus schauinslandi; assembly: GCF_002201575.2. NCBI lineage: Eukaryota > Metazoa > Chordata > Mammalia > Carnivora > Phocidae > Neomonachus > Neomonachus schauinslandi. The sequence continues at coordinate 72,111,259 of NC_058407.1, read as the reverse complement.
GATTTGTCTGAAATTTAAAATATTTTGTATCAATAGGGAGGTATCCTCATTTTAATTCATTAATTCCTTTTATAAAGCACAGTCCTTTTGTAAATATCTTCTTAATTCATTTCTTTTGTAAATTTAGTTTCTTAAAGTAGAGCACACTTATACTTTCTGCCCTTGAAATCAGCATGCAAGAGTAAATATTTGAGAGATGTCACAATATTACAATGTTTTACATGGTTAAAGTTTGTGAGAATGAAGAGTTAGCGTATATGTATTTTTCTTTTTTTTTTTTTCCCCTTCATGTAGAATCTTGAACTGGGTAGTTTCTTAGAGATTATGTGCTCTTGAAATGGAAAACCTGAAGTCCAGAATTTAGAACTCACCCCAGGTCACAGTGTGAAAGAGGATAAATGGGGCCTAATTAGCCAGTTTGCTTTCACACAAAAATGTTTTCATCTGTGCTTAGAATATTCTTTTTTTTTTTTTTAAATATTTTATTTATTTATTTGACAGAGAGAGAGACAGGAGAGAGGGAACACAAGCAGGGGCAGTGGGAGAGGGAGAAGCAGGCTTCCTGATGAGCAGGGAGCCTGATGTGGGGCTCCATCCCAGGACCCCGGGGCCACGACCCGAGCCGAAGGCGGACGCATAATGACTGAGCCACCCAGGTGTCCCTGTGCTTAGAATGTTCTTATGAGCATTCATCTAGTGCCACTATATTTAAGTTTTCAGCCTTTATATGTATAAGACGTGACATAAATTCATCAGGTCATGTTCAAGAAAGCCTTAAAGAGTAAATCACGAATAAAAAATAGCCATTTCTAGATGTTATTCATTTTTCATGCCATTTGTTAGAGCCACAGTTATGATACATGCTCTCTGTAAAAGGTCAATTAGCAGATTCCCCAGGATATTTAAAGTTTTGTGTTACCTTCTAAATGTCAAGTTGAAGTTAGAAATATTGTTACATTTGGGAGAATTTTGCCAGTCTTTATGATGAAAAGAATTTCAGGTCAAGAATGTGGTAGGAAATTTTATCTTGCTTCTGCAAGCCTGAGGGACTCTAAGTCCAAATGACTCTGTGGCGGCAAGGAAATGGAATACTGTTTCATACTTGGCCTCTTTTTACTGAGTGACCCATGTGAACCGGTATGGAGGGCAAATATGGAGTAGTAGAGAGGAGAGCTTCTCAAGTTTTTTCAGTAAGGGAAAGGCTTGAGCCTGCACATTTTCTGTGGTATATTCTAGGAGAGGTTGGAAAGTAGAAAGAGAAGAAAATAACCAATTGGACAAGGTGTTGGTGCGGGTGAAGACCAGAGGGATCAAGGTTAAAAGCCCTGGTGGAGGGATGACATTTTGCAGAGCCTGGAAGAAAAGAGTGAAGACAGACCTGGCTACTGAGATCTTTGTTCATGTCTGAGTTTAAAGCTGAGAATGTTCCTACCTAGTCCCTTCAGTTTTCACCACAAGCAAGACAATGCCATCTTGTAAGAGATGGGCAGGGGAATAGGATTGGATTAGAGGAGAGTTGTGGGTGTTTGGGACATCAGTTGTGGGCTGGGGAAAGGCACCGACCAGTGACAGGTAAAAGTTCCCTGATTAGCAGTGAGGATCCAGCTGTGGTTGAATACTGTGAATGTGTACTTTTATCAGTGTGCCTGGTTGTGTTAATTCTCCACCAGTACAGAGCAACCTAGATGCAGAAAGAAAAGATGATGGTCGGAAAGTGTCAAACATAAAAGTTTATAGGTGATATACAGAAGTACCAAAATACAAAGATTTGGAGGGTCTGGTTAGAATGGTTAAGGAGACTTCACCATGAAAGTGACAGAGAAGGATGAAGAGCCATGGAGTGACTGAAAGTTCAGGAAGAAAGGATATGAAAGTTCTCTGAGGTAGAAAAGCAGTTGTCCTAGGATAAGGAAGTAAGATCTTGAAGGGGAAGGAGTGAGAAATATGCATATGTATGTATTCTAGATCAGGGATCAGCAAACTTCCTGTCAAGAATTAGATAGTAGATATTTGTGGCTTTGCAGGCCCTATGGATCCTGTTAAAACCTCTTGGCTCTGCTGTTGAAGCTTGACAGCCATCATAAACAGTAAGTAAACAATGGGTATGGCTGTGTTCCAGTAAAACTTTATTTGCAAAACAGATGGTGGTCTGATTTGTCTCAAGGGCTGTAGTTTCCCGACCTCTGTTCTAGATTATGACAATTTCCAGGATGTGACAAAGTTAAGTGTAAGTGCACAGACTATTAGAAAACAGGGGGCTAAGATGCTTTAAGATTAGTGCATCAAGACCCACAATTGTATGGTCAACTTAACTTTGACAAAGCAGGGAAGAATATCCAATGGAAAAAAGACAGTCTTTTCAACAAATGGTGTTGGGAAAACTGGACAGCCACATGCAAAAGAATGAAACTGAACCATTTCCTCACACCGTACACAAAAATAAATTCAAAATGGATGAAAGACCTAAATGTGAGACAGGAAACCATCAAAATCCTAGAAGAGAAGACAGGCAACAACCCCTTCAACATTGGCCCTAGCAAATTCTTACTAGGTAAGTCTCCAGAGGCAAGGGAAACAAAAGTAAAAATGACTATTGGGACTTCATTAAGATAAAAATCTTCTGGACAGCAAAGGAAACAATCAACAAAACTAAAAGGCAACCATTGGAATGGAAGAACATATTTGCAAACAATATATCTGATAAAGGGTTAGTTTCCAAAATCTATAAAGAACTTACCGAACTCAACACCCCAAAAAACAAATAATCCAGTTAAGAAATGGGCAAAACACATGAATAGGCACTTTTCCAAAGAAGACATCCAGATGGCTAACAGACACATGAAATGATGTTCAACATCACTCATCATCAGGGAACTGCAAATCAAAACCACAAGAGATACCACCTTACACCTGTCAGAATGGCTAAAATTAATAACACAGGAAATGATAGATGTTGGTGAGGATGTGGAGAAAGGGGAACTCTCTACCTTGTTGGTGGGAATGCAAACTGGTGTGGTCACTCTGGAAAACAGTATGGAGGTTCCTCAAAAAGTTAAAAACAGAACTACCCTACAATCCAGCAAGTGCACTGGATACAAAAATACAGTTTCAAAGGGGTACATGCACCCTGATGTTTATAGTAGCATTATCAACCACAGTCAAACTATGGAGAGAGCCCAAATGTCCACTGACTGATGAATGGATAAAGAAGATGTTGACACAGAATGGAGTATTACTCAGCCATCAAAAAGAATAAACTCTTGCCATTTGCAATGATGTGCATGGAGCTAGAGGGTATTATGCAAACTGAAACAGGTCAGAGAAAAACAAATACCGTATGATTTCCTCATGTGGAATTTAAGAAACAAAGCAAATGAGCAAAGAAAAAAAGAGAGAAACCAAGAAACAGAATCTTAACTACAGAGAACTCATGGTTCAGAGGGGAAGCAGGGACAGGGGGAGATAGGTGATGGGGATTAAGAGTACACTTATCATGATGAGTACTGAATAATGTATAGAAGTGTTGAATCACTACATTGTACAACTGAAACTAATGTAACACTGTATATTAACAATAGTGGAATTAAAAAAATAAGCTTAATTTAAAAAACAAAAGAATGTGTATTCTGCCAATTTTATTTTATTTTTTAAGATTTTATTTATTTACTTGACAGAGAGAGACGGAACACAAGCAGGGGGAATGGGAGAGAGAGAAGCAAGTTACGCACCGAGCAGGGAGCCTGATGCAGGGCTCGATCCCAGGACCCTGGGATCATGACCTGAGCTGAAGGCAGATGCTTAATGACTGAGCCACCCAGGAGCCCCTATTCTGCCAATTTTAGATGAAATGTTCTTTATGTATCTATTAAGTCCGTCTGGTCTAAAGTGTTGTTTAAAGCCAGTGTTTCCTTATTGATTTTCTGTCTGGATAATCTAACCACTGATGTAAGTGGGGTATTAAAGTTCCCTACCATTATCATATTATTATCAATTTCTCCCTTTATGTCTGCTAATTGTTTGCGTTATATATTTAGGTGCTCCTATGTTGGGTGCATAAATATTGACAACTGTTGTATCTTCTTAGATTAATTCTTTTATCACTAGGTACTGCCCTTCTTTGTTTTTGTTACAGTCCTCGTTTTAAAGTCCATTTTGTCAGGGCTCTTGGGTAGCTCAGTCAGTTGAGCGTCTGCCTTTGGCTTGGGTCATGGTCCCGGGGTTCTGGGATCAAGCCCTGCGTTGGGCTCCCTGCTTGATAGGGAGCCTGCTTCTCCCTCTTCCACTCTCCCTGCTTGTGCTCTCCCTCTTTCTCTGTCAGATAAATAAATAAAATCTTTTTTTTTAAAAGAAGTCTATTTTGTCTAATATGAGTATTGTTACTTCAGCTTTCCTTTCATTTCCATATGCATGGGATATTTTTTTTCAGCTCTTCACTTTCAGTCTGTGTCTTTGGATCTGAAGCAAGTCACTTATAGGCAACATATAAATGGATGTTGTTTTGGGGTTATTTGGGTTTGGTTTTGTTTGTTTTTTAAATCCATTCAGCCACCCTACGTCTTTTGATTGGAGCATTTAGTCCAATTTACATTTAAAGTAAATGTTGATAGGTATATACTTATTGCCATTTTGCTAATCGTTTTCTGGTTGTTTCTGTAATTCTCTGTTCCCTTCTTCTCTTGCTTTCTGCCCCTGTGGTTTGATTTTTTTTTTTAATTGTTATGTTTGGACTCCTTTCTCTTCATTTTTTGTATATCTATTGTTTTTGCTTTGTTGTTACCATGTGATTCATATATAGAAACATATATATGTATATATGACAGTCTATTTTAAGCTGTAGTTGTGCAACTTCAAATGCATCCTAAAAGCACTACACTATAGGACACCTGGCTGGCTCAGCAGGTAGAGCATCTAACTCTTAATCTCAGGGTTGTGAGTTCAAGCCCCACATTGGGCATGGAGCCTACTTAAAAAAATAAATAAAAGCACCACACTTCTACTCTCCCCCACCACATTTTATGTTTTTTATGTCATATTTTAGATATTTTGTTTATTATTTACTGCAGTTATAGCTGATTTTACTATTTTTATCTTTTAACATTAATTCTAGCTTTTTAAGAATGGCTAATCCACTGCTTTTACTATATATATTGGCCTTTACCAGTGAGATTTCTTTCTTTCATATATTTTCTTATTTCTAGTTATGGCCTTTTCTCTTCCACTTAAAGAAAACCCTTTAACATTTCTTGTAAGGCTGGTTTGGTGGTGATAAACTCTTTTAGGTTTTGCTTGTCTGAAAAACTCTCTCCTTCAATCCTGAATGATAACCTTGCTGGTAGAATAGTCTTGGTTATGAGTTTTTTCCTTTCAGTACTTTAAATATATCCTGCTACATCCTCCGGCCTACAAAGTTCCTGCTGAAAACTCAGCTGATAGTTTATGGCATTTTCCCTGTATGTGACTATTTGTTCTTCTTTTGCAGCCATTAAGACACTCTAACTTTTGCCATTTTAATTATAATATGTTTTGGTGTGGATCTCTTTGGGTTCACCTTGTTTGGGACTCTCTGGGCTTCCTGAACCCAGATGTCTGTTTCCTTCCCAGGTTAGGGAAGTTTTCAGCCATTATTTCTTCACATAAATTTTCTGCCTCTGTCTCTTCTCCTTCTGGGACCCCTATAATATCAATGTCAGTAGGCCTGATGTTGTCCCAAAAGTTCTTTAACCTATCTTACTTTTAAAAATTCTTTTTCTTTGTGCTGTTTTGAATGGGTGATTTCCATTACTCTGTCTTCCAGATCTCTGATCCATTCTTCTATATCATCTAATCTGCTATTGATTCCCTCTAGCATATTTTTCATTTCAGTTATTATATTCTTCAGCTCTGATTGGTTCTTATATTTTCTAATCCTTTATTGAAGTTCTCACTGTCCTCTTTCAAAGTTTGGTGAGCATCTTTGTGATCATTACTTTGAGCTCTTTGTCAGGTAAATTATTTCCATTTCATTAGGGTTTTCCCCCCTCCCTTAGGGTTTTACCTTGTTCTTTTGTTTGGAACACATTCCTCTGTCTCCTCATTTTGCTTGACTTTCTGTGTTTCTATGAGGCAGAACAGCTACCTCTCCCAGTCTTGAAAAATGTCTGGTGTGGTAGTGTCCCCTGTGCAGACTGTGTGTAGTCTGGAAGCTCTGGCAGGCTGGCTGGAGTTCAAATGAGCAAGAGCTGGGGATCCTGGGGTATGCCATGCTGGGACAAGGGGAATCCAAGGGGGTCCTTGGTGGGACAGCTGGTAGTGGAGTAGGTACAAACCAAGGGTGGGTCCTGAAGTGTGCCACCCGGGGCCACCTTGTTGGGATGACTGGATCAAGTGCAGGCCAGGGGGCATGACAAGGTATACCATACTGGGACTGCCTTGGCAGGATGACAGCTGGTGTGGGCTAGGGTGTGATGGAGAAGCCCTAGCAGGTCAGCTAGAGGGTCTGTACCCTTCTCCTGCAAGCTCTTCAAGGTGGAAGGGAAATACAAAAAAACAGCTCTCATCAGCACTTCTGACCCGGGAGGGAGTTCTAGCACTTCCCCACCCATTTGGTGAATGCTCTATGGTGAGTACATGGATTTTCTTCACTTATAGTCTAGTTGCCTTTTAAACTACTATATTTTTTGGGGGGGGGCGGTTTGCTGTGCTCCAAGGCAGGTAAGTCTGCACACGGGCCACTCAGTGATATTCCTGTTACAGTTTGTAGTGGTGGGGTAGAGTTCCTGTCATTATTGTGTCTCCATCTCTCCTACATTTCTTTATATGGTCCCTCTATCATTTGTTGTACAGAAGCTGCTCAATCAGCCCTGAGTTCTTCAGAAGGAATTGCTCTACATATAGGTGTAGATTTGGTGTGTCCATGGGAAGAGGTGAGTTCAAGGTCTTCCCTGCTACCATCTTGGCTGGTCTTCCAACAGTGCTGGTTTTTCATACACAATTACATAAATTCATGACTATTAAAATCAACAAGAAAAATTAAATCAACATACCTACTAGTTACAAATGATTTCTAGATTATATGTTTAGAAAAAGGAATCAATTTTTATTCTGAACTAATTATCTTTTATTAAGTATCACAAAATGAAATTGCAGCATATAGTATCTGCATTCTTTGTGAATGCACAATCACACTGACTTTATTTTCTTTTTATAAACACACAAAAAAATAGGTTGTTTTATAGTGAGCACTTATTTTTTTAAACCTATCTGTGGAAACACTTCTTAAAACTGCATCTCTTTTGGGGACACATTTTTGTTCATTTGTTTGTTTTGATAATTGATGGTTCTTTGTTTAAGTACTGTCCAAGTATCTTCTTTATGCACCAAGAAAGAAACATGGTAACCAAGTCTGTTTTATATTTTTCATTAACTACAACACCTGGCACTATGCTTATCATATCGGAAGTGCTTCATAAAGAAACAACAAAATCAAAAGGATAAATATATTGTGGCTTATATGGATTTGCTTATCAGTTCTTCCATGGTTACTTGGGAGCACTTTCTTATGTTATAGGAAATGATATGTCTGAATGTCAAGGACAATGTGAGTTTTGCTTGCAGAGTGAGAGAAACAATCAGCTCCCAGAGCCCCAGAATGATGTTTGATTTGAAAGCTGTGCTGTGTGACAGAGATGAAATGAGATACCCCAGAAGTCATCTCCCTGGATACAGTCATGTCTTCTGCTGTCTGCAACTCCATTTAGGGTAGAGCCTGTCACGCTGACAGAATTTCACAAAATTATAAAGAATTGAAGGTTGATGGAACCCGAGTTATTAGTAAAGTGATGTTGGGGGTAAGGGGTAAAAATATTAATATCAGCACACAATGATTCTTCACTTTAAGAAAAATATTCAGGTTTTCTTGTGTAATTCATCTCCATAACTAGATGAAGAAGCAAGGAAGAGAACGGCATTCATGGTCATTTTCTCATCTGAGTGTACAGATACGGTCTCATTTGCCTAAAGGGTATTTCTTTGTAAGTGCATCTCATCTGTATTTGTTTCTAAATTACTTTTTCCATATTCATCTATTTGTATAACAGAAGCTTAAAAACAACGAAATACCCAAACAAACAAAATAAACACTGTAATTTAACTTGGATCAGATACTCACATTTAAAACTTGGTAATTCAGATCATTCTGCTGCTCTAAGGGAACCCAAGGTGGTGAACTGTTTAAAATATTTTAGAGTGATTTTACTTTATCGTAAGCACTTGCTTGTATACCAAAGATAGTCTGTGATGATCCTTAAAATAGCAGAAATTTTCTGAGCTGAATAAACATAGATAAATGAAATAAATGAGCAAAATTAAAAAAAAAAGATTTCTCAGAAGAAGTATCTCAATTTCAGTGAATGAGTAAAAACACAGCAATATTTAGACCTACTGGCCTTTGATCATAAGGAATTATTATTCACTTTCCAAAGGCATGTGACACCCTCTCTGGGCAGGGGCATTCCACTGCTTAATTGGTAAATTTCAGAATGAAGCGTTTAATGGTGAAGAGCTGTGTTGTGTTCTTAAAGCCCACTTCTAGTGTCTGCTAAGCCATATGATCTTCTAACGTTCACTTAACTTCTTTAAGCCTCATTGTCATTGGTAAAAATGGGGAAAATAATAGCATCTGCCTGCGTTTTGCTAAAGGATAGGAAAGAGATTCCATGTAAATTCCATGTAAAGCTCTTAGCATGGTGGTCAGCACAATGATGACTATATCATAAATAGTGGCTGCCATGACTATTGCTTTTGGATAAATGAGCAAAATACTTACTCAAATCGCTCATTTTGAACAAACATGACAAAGGGCAGCTATTTCACTTGCTTATGAGGCCAAAGAAATAAAACAAATGGCGATTTTAATGATTCTTTCTCTCTTGCAAAGCTGGAGGTAAATTATTGAAGAGGGCCGTATTTCTTGACACCTGCAAAGTTGACCTTAAGATTTCTAATCACTATAAAGAGAACTAAACCATGAAAATGTGTAGAGCCCTATTTGGTTAATTAATCCATCCTTTCTGCTGTCAAACAGAACCACTCATAAATATGATGTCTCTCTCTACTGCTATATCAAAAACTGCTAGTAGTCTATCCCTATATCCATTCTTTGTTTCCTCCTTTGTAAGAGAATCTGATTCTTAACTGGGAACACTCTGGTCCCCCTTCCTCTTCCAACTGCTGAATAAAAGAATACATTTCCTAGTCTCCACTACAAAAAGAAATGGCCAGGGACTAATTCTGGCCTGTGAGAAATACTGTGTGGGACTTTTCAGGAAGACTTCAAAGGGAGCTGATGCAGCTGGGAAGCATTATTCCTTCTACATTTTCTCCTTCTGGCCTGTTTCAGACCTGATGGTGGAGCTCCTGAAGCCATCTTGGACCATCCTTGTGAACTTGTGATGAATACTTGCGTGGGTAAAGCAAAAAGACAGGAGCCTGAATCCCTGATGATACTAGATCTAGTACATTTTCTCCAAATCCCCTACATTTTAATATATTTTACACAAGAGTAAAAGAAACTTCTCTCTTGTTTAAGCCAGTTATTTTGGGTTTTTCTGTTATATATAGCCAAATACAATACCTAGTGTTACAAGAGTATTTTTTCAGTGCTTAAATGTAAGTTTCTACTCACTTCTAAATATACTCCGAAATATCAGCTTCTGCTCAAGCACCAACATCTCTCTAAAAACGTGAAATGTGAGTATGGGTTCAAAGTGTAAATAAAAGCCAACCTAAGATATTGCCAACTTCTGACAAGGGGCTTTGTTTCCTTAACAGCTGGCTTAATAACTGGTAAATGGTTAGTGTTCAGCAATGTAGGCCAAATAAAAACAAAATGTGGGTAAGAGTCGTGTGTGCCTGTGACTGCAAGTTGGTAATGCTGATTTCCCCCATCATCTCAGTTAATGTCTAGTGGTGAGTAGGGCATTTAGTAAGCAAGCTGGTTCTTTCAAGCTACTTGAACACTATGAAAGGTGACCTAAAAAGTCTCAGAGTTGATGCCTCACTCCATTAATCTCACCCACCTAAGAATGACTGAGGCTCCATGGCTGAGCACAACTCTTACATGTGAGCTTGAACTTGGTAATGACGATGATGTGAGTGCTCTAGCTTGTCAAGGTTATTTTTCTTTGTGATTCTGTTTTTTGAGGTGCTCATGACTATCTATCTTACCTCAGCACTTCTCTGATTGAGGTGGTAAATTGTTCCTTTGTGACTCTTCCTTAAAGGGTAAACGAGCAGTTAAGCTGCTTTTTTTAGTGCTACAATTTCTGTTGCTCCAATTTCTCTCTGACAGGATAATTACTAAGTTTGTCTCTCTTGGAGTCTCAGAGATTCATGTTTATTTGAGTTTCATTTATGAGTAAATTTCTTAGCTTTTTCTCATATATGTTCAATTTGTTGCTTTCTGTCTTTTAAGACTTTAATCTTCAGAGATCTTGTAGATTTTAAGTTACTTTCAGAATTATATAGCCATTCCTTTCTTTTCGTTTTCCTGGATAGATTTCAAGTCTCTGTTGATTTTTTAGGAAAAATATTCTCTCAGAGGAGTATTTTTTCTTCTCTTTATTATTTGTATATATGATTTTACTTTGCTCTTGCAGTTTAAAATCTTTAGATCCCTGTGTCTTTCCACATCTTCAAACTCAGTTCAACTGAGTTTATCAGTTCAAACTGAGTTTATCAGAACAAAACAGGTGAGTGCTGAAAGCCAAATGCAAGCATCTAATTAAATGGAAACGAAAGATTATCAGTGTATATCCAGGCTTGAAGAGCAGTTATAGGGTACTACAAAGAACTTGTTTGAGAACCTTCAATTTGCTGAGGTAGGCATAAGATTGACAGAAAAATCTCTTACTGTATTTCCAAATCAGTTTATGTACTTAGTGTAGTTACAGAGGAAAACATGCAAGTTAACACCACAGTCATGCAAACATCAGGTCTCACTACTCGGTCAGATCAGTAAACAAGTACCTTATGATGTTAGTTGCAAGGTATTTTTTTTTTAAATATTTTATTTATTTATTTGAGAGAGAGAGATAGTGACAGCATGAGCTGGGGAGGAGAGGGAGAAGCAGGCTCCCTGCTGAGTGGGGAACCTGACATGGGGCTCAATCCCAGGACCCTGGGATTATGACCTGAGCTGAAGGCAGACGCTTAATTGACTGAGCCACCCAGGCTCCCCGTTGCAAGGTTATTTTTAAGAAAGGAAGCAAACTGTGGGAGAAAAAAGAGAAGAAACATAATTTCTGCTTTCAAGTTACAAATTTCTAGTTGGGAAGGCAAGTCATAAAAACTGGGCAGTTAAACTACATTAACAAATAACATAACAAGTCATTCCAGTCACCAAGACCTGACAACATCTCATCCCTTCACTTTAGGTCTTAATTTAGACTCTTAAAGGTTTGTCCTTTTGCCATTTCTACTTTGCTGCCAGGAAGATCTTTGTAAAATACAAATCTGAAGTAACATTAATGTAGCTTCACGTATTTTTCTTTTTTAAAAAAGATTTTTATTTATTTTAGAGATAGAGCGGGGGGGGGCGGGGGGGAGAGAGAGAGAGAGAGAGAGACTTAAGCAGACTCCACGCTGAGCATGGAGCCTAACATGTGGCTCGATCCCATGACCCTGAGATCATGACCTGAGCTGAAACCAAGAGTCAGACGCTAAACTGTGTCCCCCAAGCGCCCCCCACATATTTTTTTTTTAATGTGGGAGTTCAAAATCCTTATTTCTGGTACATATGACTTCTTATAATTTAAATTCCCAACAGGCTTGTCAGGTATATTTCTCACCAACTCCTACTTTTGTTTAGAGTCCACTCCATGTTTCCTGAATAGAATTACAGGCATCATCTATTTTCTGAAAATCTGCCTCAAATTCAATGCCTGAAAGTGCGAGAGACATCTGCTAACAGAGGAACTACCACAGGAGCCTTCCCTGGGATCCAGGGGCACTGACAGTGTCTTCTTTCCAGAGGAAAGGAATTGGAAAGATGACTTGAAAACCCCAACTTTTAAATGTCTAAACTAGCCCATGACAGACACCTGAAACAGGACTATGGGAAGGGTACTGGAGGGCTAGGGGGTGAGGTGGGAAGAGTCACTATCCTTCCCAGACACCACAGCCAAGGCCACACAGCAGGGGCAGGGCCTTAGCTGCTCTCCTCCACAAACTCAGGTGACTCCCGTGAAGCCGGCCCCATGTCCATCTGTCTAATGGGAGCAGGGGATAGGAAGGTGATTGGGTCAGGCCATGGCAAAGGATGCTCACTGACGATGTTGACTCTGATTTGCAAGGAAACCCCCTCCGCTTGAAAAAGGGAGAAAGGAGACAGTTTTCTTTTTTTCTTTTTTTTTTTTTTTTAAAGATTTTATTTATTTATTTGAGAGAGAGAATGAGAGACAGAGAGCACGAGAGGGAAGAGGGCAGAGGGAGAAGCAGACCCCCCGCTGAGCAGGGAGCCCGATGCGGGACTCGATCCCGGGACTCCAGGATCATGACCTGAGCCGAAGGCAGTTGCTTAACCGACTGAGCCACCCAGGCGCCCCAAGGAGACAGTTTTAGACCATGAGAGTTGGAGAACCAGTGCAGCTCTGCAAAGCTCAGCATAAGCACTGTTAAGAACTTTCAGGCCCCCCTTCCATGGCCTATACCTTTTTCATGCCAGTGCCCTGCCCGCCATGACAGAGCTTAAAATTACTGCTCCTTGGGTCATCTCTAAAAAAATTAGCTATATAAGGCACATAGTTTAATGAAAGAAAAAATTGGATTCTGTGAAATTGAGCATCTGAAACTGGAAAATATCCTGTACTTGTAGATCCTACAAAATATTAAGCTTTCACTTGTTTGTGCACACACGCTACTTACTCCCTTTTGTCCGGAACGCTGTCTGCCCAGCTTTGGGAAATGTTTAATACTATCCTAAAAGTCAATGGATTTGGCAATGGGTAGTGATGGAACCAAAAAAGAGTTATTATTATAAAACATAATTAGATGAATGACTCTTTAAAATACTGAGCTTCTCTACTGCACAGATATATTTTTCAACAATCTGGGTATTAAGTAAAATAAGGTAGCCTAGAGATATTAACAGAACAGACATAAAACAAGTACAATACTAACTCTTCTTCTAATTCTTCTGCAGTTGACTGATATGACACTGTCAGTTCACATAAGAATAAAAGGCCACTTTGGTATACACACCGGATTCCAAGTACAAAAAGCAGGAATATTAATTTAGCATGTTTAGATTTCTGGTTTATTCTTATCCTATACAGTAAATCAACACCCACACCCAATATGAGAGATGAAAAGAACATTAACAAAGAATTATATCTGTGTTAACATTAGTACATGCTAACTGCCAGGAATTTATACATTCATTGAATTTTAAGTCTTTGCTGACCCACAGCATAATACATGATTGTAATAACATATGAATGAAAATAATACATATTCTTGCCAAATTTGATTACATTAACCAATATTTGTTTGAATTATCTTCAATTTCAAATGTTTATTATCTTACACTAAACTTTTGTGAAGATATGTATGACAGTCCCCATATTAATCATACAAAGATAAAAACGAGAAGTCAGTTAAGAGTTAAATATTCAGGCCCCACAGAGTTAAATGTTTGTATAAATACTAATCAATTAACATAAAGATTTCCTTTGTTTTCAGAATTGATAAAATTAGAAAATGCTAATAAGTTCTATGAAACACTTTTATTCCTGATTTGCCAAGACTAATCAGCATGGATTTAGGATATAAAAGTTAAAAGCAAACAAAAGAAAAGATAATAAGCTTAAAAAAGTTAAATTCTGACTCTCAATTAGGTTACTGGTAATGAGTTTATGACACTGATAAAGTATAAAAATGAGCAGTGCATTTTTTAAGCCTCTGTGGAGGTTAGAGACTTTATTAATCTACCAAAAAGCTGGTCCTAATGTACAACATCACTTCAAAAAAATTGTTCTAAGATGAAATTACCACAGAATTGACATAATCACCAATGCTAATGCCAAAGAGTAACAGGTTTCTACAAAAAAATGGGTAACTATGCAATATGGATGCACTGGAAGAAATACAGCTACACTAGATGTATCAAGTAAAAAGCAGTGGAATGAAAAACAGATTTGTATCATCAGCTACCTAATAATACAGAATATTCAAGACATGCTGAGCTTTGAGTTTATCATTGCATATTAAGTACTCCTACACAGTTTACAGTAAATTTTCAGAGCGTACCTTCCAAAAATGATAGAATTATCTATTTCCCTATGCTGAGAATAAAAAAGAATGATATTCTTTACTCTTGTGTTAAAATATCGACTATAGGCAATTGTGAAAAAGCATCTTTCTCTTCTACAAACTCAAAAGTTCTGTGAGGGTAGGAACAATGTCTCAGTATCTTTTGTCCTCTGTCATCTCAGAACAACAGAGTACTGAAAGATGTTATGGAATCTGTTTTCAATTACAAGGGATAGTATGTTTTATAAAGGACTATAACACGGGTGGGTGGTTTTGGGTGTGTTAAGATCCATAAGGTGCTTATTAATGATTCTAATACAACTTGTTACAAACTTTGTATAAAATAAGTAGCTTGGTAAGTCATAGTGCTTTCATCAGATACTCATTCACATGGGTTAGTTTTTTTCATGAGAAATAACATTCTACTGGGAAGAAGTAATAATGAATCGGTTTCTGGAACTGTTCTGGGATATTCTGGTCAATTTTCCCTTTATGGGCCTAAAGCCCTGTTAACACGGCAGTACAAACTGTGACTATAATTGATTGCTCCTGAGTAAGACCAAAATTCACATGTACGTTCTACAGTGCAACAAACAGAACTTAAAATGCTATACAATTCCTGTGAGAAATTTGTGTCAAGAAGTTATTGTCCTGCAGTGCTGCTTTAGAGAAAAAAGGGGACTTGTCCATTGAATGAACCTCAAAGAAGATAAGAAACCTATGGCTGACCACCACCACTGCCGATCATTTTCTAGTAGGAGGTAAGAAAAAGGGTCCGACTATCTTGCCCACCTGAAGCAACTGCCCAGGTGTACACACAAAGAACTGAGCTGAATTATAGGCACCTGCCTCTGTGTCTCCTATGCTCCCTCTGTGGGGGTCCAGAACTAGACACACTTTTGGGAAAATAAAGAAATCTTACCTCACCAGAAGAAGGCTGAACCAGTATGGGGGATAACTAAATGTTGTTTGGCATTCCTTTGGAAAAAACAGTGCTTATGGTACACGGTCTCTAGGACTAGTTTCTTGATCAGTGTCCCCAGATTCCTAACCTCTTTCTTTTTAAAAAGAATCAAAAGCAAGTTTAGGAGAATGAAGGGAGTCCTCTCTAATTTTGATAAGGTCCTAAGGCAGGGATTTATAAACTTACTCCTTAACACTTCTAAGCTGGGCATTATTTTCTTTCCATAAATGATTCTCCTACAAGTCAGTAAGGGCTTTGTGAGAGCGTGGTATTTATTAAGGTACCTCTTATTTTGCTAGGATCAGAGATGTTGAAAAGGTGAAATGATTCGCAGTGATTTTAAAGAGTTTTAATGCTAGTTCAATTAAATGGCACCCTTAGGACAAAATTTAATTAGGTTGCCTCTGGTTTTAACAATTCTCATCACTTGATACTTGTTTTCAGGGAAGTATTTTGTTAAATAAAAACTTAGTATTTAAGTACCTGGCATTTAATGTGCAGAACTTATAACCCTTCCCTTTGCTTTTCGAGTAATAGATACCTAACCGTGTCATTAGAATACTCATAGATTTGGGTAGTACTGACACATATTCAAAGAAAGTTTGACTTTAGTTTGACTAGTTTGACTAAAGAGGGTGGTGGAGAGAACAAGGTGGCTCTGCAATTTACTAGTTCCATCACTCTCAGCAAGCTATATAAACTCTCTGAGCCTTATTTTCTTACCCATAAAATTAAATAATGATAGCAACTTCCACGTAGGGAAACTTAAGGGTAATATGAGATTATATTCAAAAAGAATGATACCTGCATACAGTAAGAATTAAAAGAAACTATTATTATTAAATAAAAAGCATGCCTGCAATTATGGTCCATCTATCTTCCTAGGCATATCACCTGGGGTCATTTAACCTGCACTGAATATCCACAGAATTGAACTATCCAAACACAGTCTCTTTCCCTCTAACCAGTCTACTCCCAATCATATCTCCAAAGACCCCTTTGTCCTCAAGCTCACCATCCATGCAATAACTTCAGACTCCTGTTATTTCTTTCTGGAGGTCTCTGTCCTTTTCTCTCAGTAAGTCCCCTAAAATTCAAGCAGAAAACTCTTTCTAAAGCTCAAATTTGATCGTGTTACTTCCTTGCCTGATGCTGTTGAATGCTTTTCATCAACTACACATTTTGACTTATATAAAGCCCTGCCCTTCCTTCTACCTCATCTCATGACCGGTGTCCCTTCACCAACATTACCAAACTTTAGAATTCCCTGAAGAGCTAATCTGTTTGACACATGCCCTGGGGGTCATCTCCACTTTCACTGGTCTGAGAAACTCTTACCCTGGAAGAATTAGATCAAGCTCCCTCCTACCTATATGAGGACTTAAATACAGGGCTATAAACTCGGATGAGGGAAAAAAAAAAATTACACCTCTATTTCATTAGCCTTTTACTAAAATTTAGCATTTCCTTCAGTTATGAATGTAGGCAATAAACTACTGACAATAGAAATCACATATATTTTCATATCCCATTACAGTAGTTGCAGAAATCACAAAAACCATTTACATTCACTGTGGTTTTGAAACTACTTAGCTCTGCAGCTAGATCTATTAATGTTAGTGAAGAACTATATACATTACTATATAACAGGTTTATTTAAAAAATATTTGGCAGTCATATTTCAATATAATTGATTTCCCGTGTATTCATATAATTTATTTTATGCAGCTGAGAACATTACTCTCAGAAGGCGTCTAGAAGAATGTTAAGGTTAAGAACCCTCCTGTGTGAGGCCTTCTGTGATGGCCCCAGGAGAAGTGAATTATGCCAGGGCATGCTCTGATACATCCATCAGCCTTGATCACGCTACTTTGCAATTATTTATTTGCATCTTCCTCCCTCCTAGCTGTGAATGTGGAGTAAGGTTTCCTTTTTTCCCTTTAATCTCAGTATCCCCTGACCTACTGTCACTCTCAAAAAATGTTTATTAAACAATGAACTGACTACAAATTCATATACATATTTTCCTAAAGTGCCATATTCTTTGATGTGCTAAAGTGTGTAGAATCATACAACAACCAATTGCTGGATGTCTGCTTCTAAAACCAGGCTGTTCCAGATACCTGATTTCATTTTTCTAGTCTTCTAATTTATTCACCATATAACCTGGATGTTATAGTCCAAGAGGCATGTGTCATACCATCTTGTTTTGTTATTTGCTTATTAATACGAGGAAAACATTCTCTTGTTACTACCAAGCAGCAACCTGAAAAATTCACTGAAGCATTACCTGCGCAGCATGTGACTCGTTGCGTGCCCAGAGATCTTCCCAACTAAACTGCGGAGTCTTTTAGCAGGCCTACAGAATGAATCAGTCATCGTGCTGTAGACATGAGTAGAGGTAAAGCCCAAGCACTTTGAAGAAACAAAGGCTTGGAAGCTTCCTACACTGGCAACTATATATAGCAACAGAGTGTTGCCAAATTTTCTAGCAAATATACCTAACTCCTAGGACTATGAAATTATACTAAAAACTTCCTTCCGTCAGTGCATCACCTGCCTTCTCTCAACTCCAGCCAGCCAACCCACCTCATCCAACCAACCCCCCCCCCCCCCCAGACAACAAAAAAAGTTTCCAAAGTTACATTCACTAAAGAGAGTCTTTTAACCACATTGCTATGCTTTGTATTAAAAAAAAAAAATTTTTTTTTTAAAGGATGGTCCACAGCGATAGGTAGGGCAAACACAGAAGGGGCTGTGTAACATGCTTTTACATTGTGATGGAAATGCTTCAATTTAACAAACCAGAATGATTTAGTGTTAATACCTGAACTGTTTTCATCGCTCATTTGATATCATAATTTATAAGAAAGTGATCTTATTTTATTTAAACTTAGAGAATAATTAAGTGTTTTTTTTTGTTTTTTTTAGAAACTCCATTTAGGGGCGCCTGGGTGGCTCGGTCAGTTAAGCGTCTGCCTTCGGCTCGGGTCATGATCTCAGGGTCCTGGATCGAGCCCCACACTGGGCTCCCTGCTCAGCGGGGAGCCTGCTTCTCCCTCTCCCTCTGCTCCTCCCCACTGCTCGTGCTCTCTCTCTCTCTCAAATGAATAAAGTCTAAAAAAAAAAAAAACTCCATTAGTATTCATTTTATTTGTAGTTTCCTTGGCCTTTATTGTAAGGAAATACCCCAGTGGTTATGGCTGCAGTCTATTCCTGTCACAGTACTGGAGAGTGTATTCTTTTTGTTTACATGGAACAAAGCAGGGATGATATTCTAAAGTGGGTTGGCTTGAAATGTGAACGGAACTCCTCCAGGATGATTTTATTTATTCATTACAATGACCAGAGCTCTTGAATGAGACAAAAGGTCCTTATGGGTTACCAGAGATACATGTTTTTCCCTTTGCCTTTTTGTGTTACTTCAAACCTAAATAGACAAGTTCATGAGAGCTTTTCTCCAAGTCTTCTGAGGTCCAGAAGGAATGTTTCAAATAAGAATATGAGTGACAGCTAATACTAAGGACTGTTCTTACTATGTAACTGCTATATTTAATTGGAAAGCAAGGGAAAGACTCTGTAGAGTTATACCCCAGGAACAGTGTTTCTGAGAAGTGGACGGCTGTGAAGTGTCAGATCCCTGGGCTCCTCTCACCTGAGTACGATTCTAACCCTGCCTAAAGCATCTGTCCCTGTATGTCATCCACCCGATCACCCAGCCCTGTCACTCCCTTCCAAACTATTGAGTTTTTGTGTCTCCATGGCCCATGTCAACTTTGCATTACTTCCTTCCTAGGCTCCTGAGCTCTCTTACCTCATCTCCCTCTAGCACCCTTTGTTGTCCCTCTATCAGTTCTCCACTCTGCAGCCAGAGTGATCTTTTATGTTTTTAAATTAAATTTTTTTTCAGAGTCATCTTTTAAAAACACAAATCTGATTATGTCATTTCATCTCATCACCCTTCAAAGGCTTCTCAGTAATCTAAGATGATGTCCTGAATTCTCATGGTTTATGAGGTCCCGGCATGGTCTGTCATCCAGTTTATCTTTGTGGCATTCTCCTGCTTGCCCGCTATGACCCAGCCTCACTAGCACACTCCTTAAGAAGCCAGGCTCCCTGCGTAGGCCCTGTCTACAGGATGTGTCTTCTTCCTGGGATGTTCTTTCCCTACTTTGCACAGCTAAACTAGAGTCCTCTTTTTTGCCTTTCTGGCTTCCCAAGAAGCACTTCTTGATTGTAGAAAACACAAGTTTATATAGGGGATCCTGCTATTGTGGGGGTCTTTGCAGGTCCCTTGCCAAATGCCAAGGCATGAAGATAAAAAGGTCATGAAGCAAATGAGAATGTCCCATAAGTGACCAACTTCCTCCAAGAATCTCTTCCACAATTCTCTCATCCAGGCATCAAATTCAGGCCTAGGTATTTAAATCTAGCAAAAGACATGTATAACCATTTGGAGATAAGGGTACATGATAAGGTCAGGAGGTTTTTGTTTCAACTCTCATTTTCCCTTTACGTACATTTATCTTCATCTGAAGTAGGTCTATGGATATTATTCAACAGACATATTGTCCTCTGTAACCTCAAAGAATATTAGCCTATACAACCAGGCCAAAAAATTAAAATAAGTTAATTTTAATGGAAATCACTAGACAGAAGACAAAATTTGACAAAAATGGAAAGTTGCAATTCATAGTATAATACTATATTCACTGTCAAGTTGCTAAGAATTACTGGATACAAACACATCATCACCAGGATGCCAAACACTGGAAAAAAAAATTAGGGGCTAACAGGGCTTCTGCACATTCTAAGTTTTATAACTAACAGCTTTAGACTGTCATGCCAACGTGTGTTAAATCACACAACGTTGGCAAAGGAGAAGGAAAGTATAGTGATTGCAAAAATATTCTTACTGTAACTAAACTGTGAGGAGCTACTTAGTTAGGCATATACAGTTTCTCAAAACTAGTGTCATTATCATAGGGAGGTCTATAATGAAGCAACAGTTTAGAAATTTTAATGCTTGTAAACTTCATCTGGAGAGGAAAACACAAAAATATTACTCAATAGAAAAAGAACCACATTGATTATTTTTGTATGCTTGCTTTAACAACATTCAAGGGAAAAAAGAAAAAGAAATGAAAGGAAGCTGGCAGTTAAAAAAATTGAAGCAGGGCACCTGGGTGGCTCAGTTGGTTAAACGACTGCCTTTGGCTCAGGTCATGATCCTGGAGTCCCGGGATGGAGTTCCGCATCGGGCTCCCTGCTTAGCAGGGAGTCTGCTTCTCCCTCTGACCATCCTCCCTCTCATGCTCTCTGTCTCTCATTCTCTCTCTCTCAAATAAATACATAAAATCTTAAAAAAAAAATTAAAAAAAATTGAAGCATTATGGTATGTGATTCTTAATAGAAGATGTACTGGAATCAGCCAGGGGAGTATTTCTAACATACCCTCCACCATTCTGCTGAGGCAGATCCATGGGAATGAGGGATGGGTAGCTTTAAACACTTCCTCAGATGACTCTAAGTAAGATTCTCAACTGAGAAATTTTAAAAGGGAAAATAAAAATGAATTAGATACACAGCCTTTTTGTCAACTCCTACTAAAATATAGTGATTGCCTCACCCAATAACCACCTTTCATTTTCATGATCTCTTCTACCTGGTTGCTCATAGTTAATCAATTACTTATTTTTAATTGCTGTTGATTTTTCTCTCCTAAATATATTTAGGATTTGTCCTACCTGTTTACCTTCAATATTGCCACCATAGTTCAGGCAATTATCATCTTTCTCATAGACAACTCTAATTACCAGTTTCCCTACATCAGCATATGCCCTCTGTGCATCCCACCCCCAGAGAGAAAGTTTAGACTTGAAAATCTGGTCAAGCCACTACCCTACTTAAAACTTCTCAATGGGTTCATGTTCCTAGACTGAAGATCAGAATCGTTCACATGACCTCTGAGGTCCTGCATGAACCTGGCTCCGCCTACCTTACCCGTGTTCTCTTAAGCTCCTCTAATTGCAGTAGCATTCTTTCAGTTCCTTGCACTTGCCAAGTTCTCTGTGCCTTGCATGGCCTTTGTATATGCTGTTTGTTCTGCCTGCCATGCTCCTCTCTCCCTTTCAGAGCTCAGTTCAAACAGCCAATGCTCAGGGTAATCTTCTCTGAAAGACTACCCATCATCCCATGCTCATCTCCTATTATAAGCTTTATTAATTATAACAATGGCTACATTATTTACTGAATGCTTGTTATGTGCTAGGCACTGTTTTCTTATATTAATTTATCCTTACTATAATCCTGTAAGTAGGTGTTCCATAAATATTTTTAACTACATGCATGAACACATGAATGAATGAATGAATGAGATTAAAACCCTGAAATTTCACATATATTTTAGGAAATATCTGCCTACTTTGAAGGATTTTATGATAGCAATTTGCATATACTGAGATCACACTCAAAACTAAGAAAATGTCAAGAATTTGAGGGAAGTGTTACTTAGGAAAGGTATGAATCCTCAAAGCTTTGAAAGCTCTCATAAGAAACTATGTTTAATCGGATAAAGAATACTTGGCCGTAACTGGAATGAATACACACTCATTGCTACAGTCTATAGATTTCTACAAGCGGAAGTGCTGAGTCAGTAGGTGTAGGCGTTTGACTCTTATTAGGCAGAGTTGTATTCCTTCCAAAATGGAGAGAAATTTACAATCTCATCAATAGTATACATTTTTTAGATATTAAATCAATTTCCCTTTTAAATCTGTTTTATTTGCTCAATTTTCCTATATGGATCATTCCATGAGGAAAGCACAGTACCTACATTTACAGCCTAAACTATTACTCATCCTATGGTACTGTATTGCAAACATGACTTTCATGCTTATCTTAAAGAAAGGGGAAAGTGTATACATAATTTTAACAAAACAAGAACACAACCAGGAGACTAGAACAAAATCAGTATGGGGAATGCAGGCCTATTTTACATAATCACTCAGAATATATGTACGTCCTATCAAATTCCCACAAAGCATAATATGTAACTGAAAGATGGTACACAACATATAACTGTTTTCATATTCACTGTCTCCCAAAGGACATCTAAAATTTGGTTCTGTTTTAAAAACTACTGCCTGTTTTTGTGATGAGAATAAAATTAAGCTGTACCACTTCTACTCCATTATACTTTGGTATTGAAATCCTAGGTAGATGACAACTTAGAAGGATCAGAAGGATTAATAGGTTGGTAATCATAAACTGCTATGCAAACTAACTAGGGCAATAAATATTTTTATTTAAACTCTAAAAGTCGATGTCAAGAAAACTACTTTATTATGACAATCATTCAAAAGTTTGTCATTCTTTTCCTGTATCAGAAGTTCATAAAACTTTTTTCATACTCTGGCTAACTTTCTGCCTTTAGATGCCCTGACCATGCGTGTATCAGTCTTATTCTGAATCTAAATTACTCCATCTAAATCAGACATCATATATCGGAGTTGTTGCTCAAACAACAGTATTTTTTTCTTTAAGGTTTTATTCATTTATTTGTCAGAGAGAGAAAGAGCACAAGCAGGGGGAGCAGCAGAGGGAGAAGGAGGCTCCCCGCTGAGCAAGGAGCCCAATGTGGAGCTCGAGCTCAGGACCCCAGGATCATGATGTGAGCTGAAGGCAGACACTTAACTGACTGAGCCACCCAGGCGTCCCAACAACGGTAATATTTTAAATAATTTGCCAGAAGTAACTATGTTAAAAACATTTTACTTAAAATATCTATCAAGAAAAAATCAAAAGCAGAGCACGCAGAATTCTGGTAATTGCTCTATCATCTAGCAGTTGATGTGGGATGTTGAAAGAAAGTAAACATCACTACATCTAGGAATAGTCTATTCTAAAGTTAACTTTTTTTATCAAGACATCTTTAAGTCTTTTTTAGAACAAGAAAAAGAATATTAAAAAATCAGTAGGCAAATATATAAGTAAACTTATTAGTAAGAGGAAGGAGGAGTATAACTATTTACCTCTAAAGGAAAGTAAATATCAGAATCTGGGACCTGGAAGGCATAATATATATCCTCTCATTGTTGTAATGAGAAACCACCATAGATACAATACCCACTCAATATGAAGTTCCAAGTGGATTCCAAGTGGAATTTAGTGTATCAATGTAATGTTTTAATTTCATATAGGAGTATATAACTAAAAGTTAATAAATTAATAAATCATTTACCCATTGACTTGAGACTTGTGTCCATTTAGCTGAGGCTGAAGGACTATCATTTTTTGTTTTTAAAACTAGGTCTTGGGGCACCTCGGTGGCTTAGTCAGTTAAACGTCTGACTTTTGATTTCAACTCAGTTCATGATCTCAAGGGTCGTGAGATCAAGCCCTGTGTTGGGCTCCACAGTGGGTGTGTGGAGCCTGCTGAAGATTCTCTCTCCCCCTCTCCCTCTGCCCCTTCTCCACCCCTGTATGTGCATGCGCTTGCTCACTCGCTCTAAGTAAATAAATAAATAAAGATAGGTCTTGTTCTATCCATGTATTTTAAAGGGGCTGCTAGCCTTTTCAACCACAAAAATGAAGTTAATAAACTTTGAAACTCTGCTGCCAGATACATTAATTGACCTGTTCATTCAATCTCTAAGTAATTCATTTGTGCATTCTTTAGTCCATCTGTCTATCCATCCATCCATTTCTCCAACCATCTAATCACATAGTGTGTATACCATTAGACTTAACATTAGAGCTCCTACACCTGCAATTGGCCATCAGAATTATTTCACTCTCTCCCACCATCTCTTTCCACTTTTTAATGTTCTGGAAGAACCCAAGCAGTGAAAGAAAACTTCCTTTTTTGCTTACATGAATGAGAGGATACTTGTGAAATTCTGTGAAGACTGTTAGAATACACAGATGATAATCTCTTCTATCAGACATGTACATCATGGAAAAGTTTAATTACTGATGATTTATTTTACCTGGAATGTAGATGCCACTGAGTAATACACATATGATCTAAAATGGTTTCACAGTATTCCTGCTTAGATTCCATATCAATCCCAACTTTTAACTTCCAGAAAGATGTCAATATTGTATCTAATACTTTTCCTTAAGCAGTTTTGTCCTCATGTCTTTGCACATGCTGTTCCTCCTGCTTATGGTCCCTTCCCACCACCCTTCCCATCGTCTTATCT
Organism: Neomonachus schauinslandi; assembly: GCF_002201575.2. Classification (NCBI taxonomy): domain Eukaryota; kingdom Metazoa; phylum Chordata; class Mammalia; order Carnivora; family Phocidae; genus Neomonachus; species Neomonachus schauinslandi. Next base: position 72,086,803 of record NC_058407.1, on the reverse strand, counting down.
TCCTTCATAAGCAAGGTCCTACTCATCTCTCAAATTTTAGAAAAGTTAAAAGCCAACAAAAAGTTATTAGAGTTAGGTTAAGGCAGGGGAACCATTATGAAATCTCACCTGTATCTTGTGCAAGTACCGTTCTGTCCTGATGGAGCTACTGGTTTAAAAGTGATGCGTGGGGAAACCTGCGCTGACAGTAGAAATCCCAAAGCAAGAACTAGGAGTGCTACAGTGGTACCTAAAAAAATAAAAATAAAAAAAATTAAATTAAAAAGAAGTTTTACATCAGAGAATAGTTGGCAACATTTTTCAAAGCAGACTGGGTTTGGTGAGACATACCTCTGAAAAAAATACTTTTACTTTCATTGGATTATTAAAAAAAAAAGTTCCTAATATATATACAGATTATCAGAAAAAACTCACCAGCACATTCACTGTGAAACATGACAAGAGTGAAATTCAAAGCAAATATATTTGCTAGCCAAGCAGAGGACTGGTAATGATTTTCTTAACAAACAAACAAACAAACAAAACAAAACAAAAACAGGGGTGCCTGGGTAGCTCAGCTGGTGAAGCACCTGCCTTCAGCTCAGGTCATGATCCCGGGGTTGTGGGATCAAGTCCCACACTGGGCTCCTTGCTCAGCGGGGAGTCTGCTTCTCCCTCTGCCTGCCGCTCCCCCTGCTTGTGCTCTCTCTCTCTCTTTCTGACAAATAAAAATCTTAAAACAAACAAACAAAAAAAACCTTGGATTGCTGACAGTCTCACAATAAACTAATGCAACCAGCGTGACTGAGTACCCAAGATGTCAGAAGTATCAAAGGCGACAGACTCACACCAAGTGTTGCTCATGTTGCCAAGAAAATTGTTCTAACGGCGTTCACTGTTTAAGGTCCCAAATCAGTCTGAACATTTCAAAAGCAGCTGAGAGAACATTTCTTATTAAAGAGGAGTAGCATTCTTTCCTCATGAGTTGAAGGTGCCAGAAAGGATCTAGCACATGTATTCATTTCTTTCCTGCTGGGGTCTGGAAGTAGAATCTTTCAATTATAGAAACAGTGATTATGCGTATCACTTAAAAGGCTCACTTTTGAGTCCCGGAGAGACATCCTGACAGTAAAAAAGAAAGTTTTCCAATTTCTGACTATTGTTCCAGCCACTGAGAGGATACACAGTCACAGGAAGAAAGAAAATACGATTGTAGTAATTTGTACAATTAATTTGAATGGGGCAATGTGTTTAAAATAGGGAATTTAGGGAGGGCATTTCGAAGTTTTTATTGATTAAACTGGGAGGTAAATTTAAGATATGACCAAAAATATTATTAAATGAATGGATAAAAGGAGAACTTTGGGAAGCACTGTGCAAGTGCAGTGGAATTATATAATGGCTGAGGTGTGTATGTTTAAGATGCAGCGGATGTGTCCAGTTAAATGCTGTGGTTACATTCCAGTTCTGCCATTTCTTGACTTCTATGATCTCGGGCAAGGCACAGGACCTTTCCAAACTTCAATTTTGTCTTCCATAAAACGGGGCTTAGTGAAAATACTCACCTTGCAGAACTGCAGCGAATTTTAAATATCCTAATGCATTTTAAGGATTTTGGTAATGCTAGAAAATGCTATTGTACTATCATAGTCGTTAAGAAGCAGCAGCATACTTTCAAAATTGTAGAAAAAAGTTGAAGGAAGGGGGAGGTCTGAAGGGGAGATAAGAAGTCTGTTTTTGCCATACTGGGTCAAAAAAGCCATGAACCTAAAATCCAGCTTGTTTGCCCCTTGCTGACTTAAAACTCAAACCAGAACTAGGAATATCTGAGGCATTTCTTTTCTGAAAAGACTATCGGAGCCCTGAACTGGGAAACTGAAAAGAAGTCTTTTAGAAAGAGAGGAGATATATTAGGTTTATTATGAAAATCATCCCTCTCTCTTCAAACAAAACAAACCTTGAATTTTACTGTAAATTTGCCTATCACAGAACCTGGGTCCTTACCTATTTCTACAAATTACTTCCATGGCATATTGTTGTGGGGCAGGGAAGATTTTTTTCAATCTGGGAATTTTGATACTTTGAGATATGAAGGAAACATGATATGTTTCTTTCATAATGCTTATTAAATAACCTGTCTTCATGATAAAATATAAACTCTAAGATAGTATGCTTAGCACATACTCACATACATCTAAGGCCTGGAATACAGTAGATCCCTAGAAGTACTGGTTGCATTAATGAATGGACCATAGCGCCACAGATTTTTGTAATATTGAATATTTTTGGGAAAAAAATTAAAAAAAGAACAAAATCTTAAGACTACCCAATTGAGGTCATAAGGTTAGAATGTGGTATATATTCTAGTGAGAGTTCTGCAATATATACAATGTGTCTCTTGCATCCATCTCTAAAAAGGTCCAACTTACTGCAAAATATGGTGAACTGACCATTCTGGATGCACAAAATTCCTGAAAAGCTGGCGATTCAACCCTTCTTAAGCACAAATTTTATTTTATTTTAATGCATTTTGGATGACAGTCCTTTAAAAGTCAGTATTACACCTTTACATTCTTTATTATATAAAGCAGTGTTTCTCAGTCCTGATTTCCTATTGGAAGCAAATGCTTGGGATGTATATAAACCTCTGACTCAGAGTCTCCAGAAAATGGGGATCAGATACCTGAGTTTTAAACAGCTCCCCAGGTTATTGGGCATCCCATATGCCTGGGCATAACTTAACTTATACATACACACAAACACACACACATATATATGATATATATAATTTGTAAAATAAACTCTTTTTAGAAAGATTTATTTATTATTTGAGAGAGAGAGTGCGATAGCACGTGCGGTGGGGTGGGTGAGGGCAGAAGAAGAGTTGAGTCTTAAGCAGACTCCTCCCTGAGCACAGAGCCTGACACGGGGCTCCATCTCGTAACCCCAAGATTATGACCTAAGCCGAAACTAAGAGTTGGATGCTTAACTGACTGTGCCACCCAGGTGCCCCAATAATAACTTGTAAAATAAACTTTTAAGATGCTAAACTCCTTAAGGGAAAGGCATGGTATCTTAAATGACTTTATTTATGGAATAAATTTTAAAATGATCACCTAGTACTGTCATATACCCATATACCTTTAAAGCTTAAAACTACTTGAATTATTTCCTTTAACAAGTTACAGATGTTTTATCAGCCACCTGTTAGTGTTCAGATTATTATGGTTACTGTCGAATGATCATTACTCTAACCCAGAGTTGAGTTGAATATAGGAAGGCCTTGGATCGGGGCACTTAGCCCATTTACATTCAGGGTAACTATTGAAAGATATGAATTTAGTGCCATTGTATTGCCTGTAAGGTGACTGTTACTGTATATTGTCTTTGTTCGTTTCTGGTCTATGTTACTTTTAGGCATTCCTATACACCAACAACAAGACAGAAGAAAGAGAAATTAAGGAGTCGATCCCATTTACAATTGCACCCAAAACCATAAGATACCTAGGAATAAATCTAACCAAAGAGGCAAAGAATCTGTACTCAGAAAACTATGAAAATACTCATGAAAGAAATTGAGGAAGACACAAAGAAATGGAAAAACGTTCCATGCTCATGGATTGGAAGAACAAATATTGTGAAGATGTCAATGCTACCTAGAGCAATCTACACATTTAATGCAATCCCCATCAAAATACCATCCACTTTTTTCAAAGAAATGCAACAAATACTCCTAAAATTTGTATGGAACCAGAAAAGACGCCGAATAGCCAGAGGAATATTGAAAAAGAAAATCAAAGCCGGAGGCATCACAATTCCGGACTTCAAGCTCTATTACAAAGCTGTCATCATCAAGACGGTATGGTCCTGGCACAAAAACAGACACATAGATCAATGGAACAGAACAGAGAGCCCAGAAATGGATCCTCAACTCTAGGGTCAACTCATCTTCAACAAAGCAGGAAAGAATGTCCAATGGAAAAAAGACAGTCTCTTCAACAAATGGTGTTGGGAAAATTGGACAGCCACATGCAGAAGAATGAAACTGGACCATTTCCTTACACCACACACAAAAATAGACTCCAAATGGTTGAAAGACCTCAATGTGAGACAGGAGTCCATCAAAATCCTAAAGAACACAGGCAACCTCTTCGACCTCAGCGGCAGCAACTTCTTCCTAGAAACATCGCCAAAGGCAAGGGATGCAAGGGCAAAATGAACTATTGGGACTTCATCAAGATAAAAAGCTTTTGCACAGCAAAAGAAACAGTCAACAAAACCAAAAGACAACCAACAGAATGGGAGAAGATATTTGCAAATGACCTATCAGATAAAGGGCTAGTATCCAAAATCTATAAAGAACTTATCAAACTCAACACCCAAAGAACAAATGATCCAATCAAGAAATGGGCAGAAGACATGAACAGACATTTTTCCAACGAAGACATCCAAATGGCCAACAGACACATGAAAAAGTGCTCAACATCGCTCAGCATCAGGGAAATCCAAATCAAAACCTCAATGAGATACCACCTCACACCAGTCAGAATGGCTAAAATTAACAAGTCAGGAAATGACAGCTGTTGGCAGGGATGCGGAGAAAGGGGAACCCTCTTACACTGTTGGTGGGAAAGCAAGCTGGTGCAGCCACTCTGGAAAACAGTATGGAGGTTCCTCAAAAAGTTGAAAATAGAGCTACCATACGACCCAGCAATTGCACTACTGGGTATTTACCCCAAAGATACAAATATAGGGATGCGAAGGGGTATTGCACCCCGATGTTTATAGTAGCAATGTCCACAAGAGCCAAACTGTGGAAAGAGCCAAGATGTCCATCGACAGATGAATGGATAAAGAAGATGTGGTATATATATACCATGGAATATTATACAGCCATCAAAAGGAATGAAATCTTGCCATTTGCAACGATGCAGATGGAACTGCAGGGTATTATGCTGAGTGAAATAAGTCAATCAGAGAAAGACATGTATCATATGACCTCACTGATATGAGGAATTCTTAATCTCAGGAAACAAACTGGTCTGCTGGTTGCTGGAGTGGTGGGGGGTGGGAGGGATGGGGTGGCTGGGTGATAGATATTGGGGAGGGTATGTGCTATGTTGAGTGCTGTGAATTGTGTAAAACTGTTGAATCACAGACCTGTACCTCTGAAACTAATAATACATTATATGTTTAAAAAAAAAAAAAAAAAGA